>NC_088233.1:31712696-32025200 GCF_036934945.1 Oncorhynchus masou masou
CGAATAGTCCCCGCGATATGCAACTGTTCAGGGAAGTCAGGAACCAATACACGCAGTCAGTCAGGAAAGCTAAGGCCAGCTTCTTCAGGCAGAAATTTGCATCCTGTAGCTCCAACTCCAAAAAGGTCTGGGACACTGTGAAGTCCATGGAGAACAAGAGCACCTCCTCCCAGCTGCCCACTGCACTGAGGTTAGGTAACACAGTCACCACCGATAAATCCATGATTATCGAAAACTTCAACAAGCATTTCTCAATTTCTCCATGCCTTCCGCCTGGCTACTCCAACCTCGGCCAACAGCTCCGCCCCCCCCAGCAGCTCCTCGCCCAAGCCTCCCCAGGTTCTCCTTTACCCGAATCCAGATAGCAGATGTTCTGAAAGAGCTGCAAAACCTGGACCCGTACAAATCAGCTGGGCTTGACAATCTGGACCCTCTATTTCTGAAACTATCCGCCGCCATTGTCAAAACCCCTATTACCAGCCTGTTCAACCTCTCTTTCATATCGTCTGAGATCCCCAAGGATTGGAAAGCTGCCGCACTAATCCCCCTCTTCAAAGGGGGAGACACCCTGGACCCAAACTGTTACAGACCTATATCCATCCTGCCCTGCCTATCTAAGGTCTTCGAAAGCCAAGTCAACAAACAGGTCACTGACCATCTTGAATCACACCGTACCTTCTCCGCTGTGCAATCTGGTTTCCGAGCCGGTCACGGGTGCACCTCAGCCACGCTCAAGGTACTAAACGATATCATAACGGCCATCGATAAAAGACAGTACTGTGCAGCCGTCTTCATCGACCTTGCCAAGGCTTTCGCCTCTGTCAATCACCATATTCTTATCGGCAGACTCAGTAACCTCGGTTTTTCTGATGACTGCCTTGCCTGGTTCACCAACTACTTTGCAGACAGAGTTCAGTGTGTCAAATCGGAGGGCATGCTGTCCGGTCCTCTGGCAGTCTCTATGGGGGTGCCACAGGGTTCAATTCTCGGGCCGACTCTTTTCTCTGCATATATCAATGATGTTGCTCTTGCTGCGGGTGATTCCCTGATCCACCTCTACGCAGACGACACCATTCTATATACTTCCGGCCCGTCCTTGGACACTGTGCTATCTAACCTCCAAACGAGCTTCAATGCCATACAACACTCCTTCCGTGGCCTCCAACTGCTCTTAAACACTAGTAAAACCAAATGCATGCTTTTCAACCGTTCGCTGCCTGCACCCGCACGCCTGACTAGTATCACCACCCTGGATGGTTCCGACCTTGAATAGGTGGACATCTATAAGTACCTAGGTGTCTGGCTAGACTGTAAACTCTCCTTCCAGACTCATATCAAACATCTCCAATCGAAAATCAAATCTAGAGTCGGCTTTCTATTCCGCAACAAGGCCTCCTTCACTCATGCCGCCAAACTAACCCTAGTAAAACTGACTATCCTACCGATCCTCGACTTTGGCGACGTCATCTACAAAATAGCTTCCAACACTCTACTCAGCAAACTGGATGCAGTTTATCACAGTGCCATCCGTTTTGTCACTAAAGCACCTTTTTTTTTTCTTTTTTTTTACCTTTATTTTACTAGGCAAGTCAGTTAAGAACAAATTCTTATTTTCAATGACGGCATAGGAACAGTGGGTTAACTGCCTGTTCAGGGGCAGAACGACAGATTTTGTACCAGAGCAACTCCCTACCCGAGGCTCGTCAGAGTCAGTGTGGTCAGACTTCACAAGGACTCAGTCTACCACCACTAGGTCAGAGCAACTCCCTACCCGAGGCTCAGAGTCAGTGTGGTCAGACTTCACAAGGACTCAGTCTACCACCACTAGGTCAGAGCAACTCCCTACCCGAGGCTCGTCAGAGTCAGTGTGGTCAGACTTCACAAGGACTCAGTCTACCACCACTAGGTCAGAGCAACTCCCTACCCGAGGCTCGTCAGAGTCAGTGTGGTCAGACTTCACAAGGACTCAGTCTACCACCACTAGGTCAGAGCAACTCCCTACCCGAGGCTCGTCAGAGTCAGTGTGGTCAGACTTCACAAGGACTCAGTCTACCACCACTAGGTCAGAGCATCTAGCAGGCAGTCAGTCACATGCCCAGTTCAGAATTTAAGTTTAGCTTCAGTTTGTAATAGATTATTTTGTCAGGTTAAGCCTCACTTTAAAATGTTGGTTGTTGATTCATGTGTGTTTTTGATGGCTGTGGCATTTTCATTGTGATTATACACTAAAGGTTCTTGTCTTATTTTAATGTAATAGATGTATCTAGGGATGACACAGAGCAAGACAGTGAGCCAGAGCTGCCAGGAGATGTCATCCAGCCCCTCCCAACTGCATCAAGCACCAGATATGCTGTTCCAAAAGGACCCAATGGTAGGCCAGGCCTATACTTTAATCTACACATTTTAGTTAGCAGCTGTTAGTATCTAATCTTGTGGATCACTTAATTATACATTTCTATAGAGATATGACACATTATTTAACGTGTATTTCAGACATTTCAAGATCCAGAGAAGAGGGTCCTGTACAGCTGTGTTTGAAAACATTTCCCAGAACTCAGCATGGTACTAGGAAAAGGGCTTTCTCCAGCTCCTGGTGTAAGGACAATTCATGGCTTGAATATTCTGTAAGTCAAGATTTGACTTGTTGTTTCGCATGTAGGCATTTTTTTCTCTGCCCAATGCACTTGAATCTGCCTTCACATCACAGTCAGGTTTTTGTAACTGGAAAAAGGCTCTGTTTAAAGACTCTGGGTTTAAGCTCCATTCGAAGGCAGAGCATCATATCAATGCTATGTATGTTTGGAATCAGCATAAAAGGGCTATTGACAGCAACTCATCAATGTTAGATGACATAAATGAGGACTGAAAAAAGAAAGTGGAGGAAAACTGTACTGACATTAAAACAATTGCAGATGTGCTCCTATTAACTGCCACTCAATATATAGCGCAGAGGTCATCGAGAGTCTGACTCTCACAACAAGGGTCATTTTTTGACAATCTTAGAAGAAATAGCAAAGCATGACCCTCTCATAGAGAAAATTATGAATGTGGCAATGCTAAGTACACAAGACACCAAATCCAGAACAAAGTTCTTGAGGGCTTAGCTGAGATGGTACAAAGGGAAATACTAAGAGAAGTAAAAGTAAGTGAAGTTTTTAGTGTAATTGCAGATGAAACCAAAGATTTAAAGAAAAAAGAACAAATGTCTTTAGTGTTGAGGTACTATTACTATTACATCCTCAAACTTTTTACAGTTTCTGTCAGCTGAAAGATAAGATGCAGCAGGTCTCACAAAAATGATAATCGATTGCCTTGAAAATCATGATCTGGAATACAGAAATAATCTTGTGGGGCAAGGCAATGACGGTGCATCCGTCATGAGCGGAAAGCATTCTGGTGTCTGCACGGATTAAAAACAGTGCAAGATTAGTATTTTTTGTCCACTGTAATGCACATTGTTTGAATTTGGTTCTTGACGATACTGTAAAATTAGTGCATGAGGCAGTTAACTTTTTTGCTCTCCTGCAGAAGCTTTATTACTTTGTATCTGGCTCGTACGTTCATCTCAAGTGACTTGTAGTTCAGAAAGAGCTGTATCCACAGCAGCAGCCCAGGGAACTACAGAGACTTACGGATGTAAGGTGGGCATGCAGATACAGTACATGAAATGGCCGTAATCTGAGGTACAGTCTTCCAGCAGTTCGGAGAGTGCTACAGGATATCACACTTGAAAATAGTGGGGATAGATCAGTGGAGGCAAGGGGCCTTCTTTCTCAGATAGAGTTACATTTCATAGGGCTTTTGGTTACCTTTTGTGAAGTGCTTGGTGATGCCAAATATCTTTCTGGCATGCTCCAATCAAGCTCTCTTAACCTAGCAAGGTCTGTGGATCTAGTAGGTGCCCTTACAGACACATTACAGGACTACAGAAGTGAGGGTTACTTTGGAGAACTATGGAAAGAGGTTGAAGAGATTGCAGAGCATTGCAAAAAAAAGTGTACAAACAGTGTCTAAAAGACAGCCTAAAACAAGCTTAAGATTTCACGACTCATTGATGATGAGCACTGTAGGACAGAAAAATTGTGACACAAGTGATGGTGAGAGCTTCCAAAGAGCTGTCTTTTATCAGGTGCTTGACAGTCTTTTCAAAGAAGAATTGTGAGATAATGCAAGGGGTCCAGTCTTTCAACTTAAAGAGTACAACATTCTTGAATGAGGAGCCTTTGAGTCAGATTTAGAGGACCTAAAACATGAGTTTCATCAAACCAAGCAGCTTCTTGATAGGAGAGAGAAAAGTGGAAGGGACAGACCTTCTACTCTCCTACTCCTCCTTTGATGTGTTTCTAGAATATTCTCAGCTTTAAAACTGATTAAATCCCACCTTAGGACAACAATGGTTAACGACAGGTAAAGTCACCTCAGAATTCTCAGTGTTGAGTCGAGGAGGGCATGCTCCCTCAACATGGATGAGTTTGTGAAACATTTTGCCAGTTCTCACCAGAACTGCAGAATTATGCTGTTTTAAATCTACCTAGGATAATTTGACACTTAGGCGGTCCCTCTGGTCATGATTAAAACCTGCATTGTGTACTAGCTAGGACACTGACTTTCTAAAATGATATATCCAAAGGGTATCATGTCACACAGATTTAATTTGGTCTTGATTAGGCTAATTCCAAAACGTTTCTTTGCTATTAGTTAAAATAATATATATGAGCATAAATATGATACTGTAAGTTTGTAATATTGATGGGCACCAAAAGTATTAATATTTTATTATGCCTGGTATGTCAAATTGCAGTGTGTTTTTTTGTTGTTGTAAATAAACAATGCAATTTATGTAACACACAAATGCTATCTTATCTCCTTGGTGCTTGAGCTTTATTTTCTGGAAATACTTTGTATGTTCAACACGTATAGACCCAGATTATATATTCATGAAAACAGAGTGACCCAAGTATCTCCAGTATGTGAGTACAGTGTGTGTGTGTGTGAGAGAGAGAGAGAGAGAGAGAAAGAAAGAAATTGAGCTGCAGTTCTGAGGTAGAGACTGTGACTATTCATAGTATTTTGAAGAATTACAGTGAAGTAACCCTTTTGGACCATACTATCACACATTTAAGAACTCCGGGTTAAGTGAATTATCACTTATAACTCTAATCAGCAATCATAGGATTCATTCATGCTCCTTAGATGCTAGGTTAGGGTTACACACACATTTTCTGTCATGGTCTATGGACCCCCTGAAGTAGCTTTGGCCAACCCACCTATATAAAACTCTAGTTCCACCACTGATGCTGACTGCAGGAATGTCCACCAGAACCTTTGCCAGAGAATGTAATGTTAATTTCTCTACCATAAGCTGCCTCCAATGTGGTTTTAGATCATTTGGCAGTAGGTCCAAACAGCTTCACAACTGGCAGACCACGTGTATGGTGTCATGTGGGCGAGCGATTTGCTGATGTCAACGTTGTGAACAGAGTGCTGCATGAAACTACTGACAACGAACACAATTGCATTTTATTGATGGAAATTTGAATGCACAACAATACAGTGATGAGATCCTGAGGCCCATTGTGAGGCCCATTTTTTTCAAGGTATCTGTGACCAACAGATGCATATCTATATTCCCAGTCGTGAAATCCATAGATTAGGATCTAATGGATTTAATTCAATTTACTGATTTCCTCATATTAACTGTAACTCAGTAAAACCAATGAAAATGTTGCATTTATATTTTTGTTCAGTATAGTCGTGACAGTGATAGACGAGTCGGGCGCGCCAGAAACCTGGATCGCGAGTCTACCACTCCATTTCACACCATGGATGAAAGCACATTTAATTTATTCCCAGTATGGGACCTCATATGTGTGCACGCGCACCCCAAAATGTAGCCTAATCATAGAATTACATACAGAGATCCTATTGAATTAAAAGGGATTGTAAGTGTAGTAGTAAAGATTTGTCATTTAACTTTTAAAATGTATTACCATATATTCAGGCATAAACACAACCAGTCATGGCGTTTTCATCTGATTGTCAAACAGTCACTTCAAAGGGCTCCTTTACTAGGCTACCCGTGCACGTTCATCCACTCGCAACATATTTCCAGCCTCCAAACAGTGGTGAATGGAAAGATACATATTTTATACAAAACACCAAAAAGTGTAATAACATTTCAAGATTGTCATTAGGCCAGAATGTATTCGTCCACTGCTGTCCGCGCGCATCTCGGTGTCTGCCAATCATCTCTGCCTTGACAAAATGTAAATGTTCTCTTAGAACCACATCGGATTTTGGAGTTTAGGATATATCACCAGTTTAAGTCCATTTGCTCATTTCTCTGACATAAGGTAGCCTAATGATAGGCATAAATAATGGTGTGATAGCCCAGTTTTCTTGACATTTTGTTTGAATGATTGTGACAGGTCCATGTTTTACCGGTTTGGCGTACCACCGCTATTTATTTTGCAGGCGTGCGCGTTCACGCGAAGGGAGCATTTCGGCACAACACCGGGACGCCATACCTGACCGACGATACATTCACCCTCGGCTTCACACACTAGATTGTGGAAGGCGAGAAAAAAACAACTAACCAATGGTTTCCACTAGATAGAACAGCCACAAAGTCAAAATTGCTGTCGTAAAAATTATCGAAAACAAAAATTCGCTTTTTTGTCTTAATTTAAGGCTAGGTTTAGGAATATGGTTAGCAGTGGGATTGCGGTTAGGTTTTATATCAGGTTTTAAGAAGATACTTTGTAGAAATAGTTTTTTTTTTCATAATGGGGTGGCTAACTTCCGGATACTACTTCCGGGTTTATGCCTAGCTAGCTGCATGTGTTTTTAGCATTATGCCACTCATAGTAATGTGTGGTTTTCCATGTAGTGGCAAAACACGAAGAGCGGTGGAATTACAGGAATACTTTGAACGGAATACAGAGAGAAAGGTTCACAATGTAGGAGATGGAACGTTGGGAATTGAGAAGAACGCTGTATACGCAGGTATGCTGAAAGTTAGCTGATTAGCTTGCTACAGTTAGCTAGCTAAACGTCTTAGCTAACAGTAGCTAGCTCACATATGCCTTTCAACCACGAGGTTGGTGGCACCTTAAATTAAGGAGAACGGGCTCGTGGTAATGTTTGGAGCGGAATGGTATCAAATACACGGCTTCCATGTTTTTGATGCCATTGGCTCCGTTTCAGACATGAGCTGTCCTCCCCTCAGCAGACTCCACTGCCCAACCACTTTGTTCTGGGCAATGTTGCTGTTGCCATGCATGTAGCCTACACTCCCTTTCTGTACCGACTTCCAGAGATTATAGAAATATAATTAATTATAGTTCTGTGGTTCTAACTTGCTGTTCTAACATAGCTAACGTATCTGAAAACGAGTCTCTGGTGTGACCACCATATGCCTCATGCAACACGACACATCTCCTTCGAAAATACAGTTGATCAGGCTGTTGATTGCGGCCTGTGGGATGTTGTCCCATACTTCAATGGCTGTGCGAAGTTGCTGGATATTGGCTGTAACTGGAACACTGTCGTACACATCAATCCAGAGCATCCCAAACAGGCTCAATGAGTGACATGTCTTGAGTATGCAGGCCATGGAAGAACGGACATTTTCAGCTTCCAGGAATTGTGTACCAATCCTGGCGGCATGGGGCCGTGCATTGTCATGCTGAAACATGAGGTGATGGCGGCGAATGAATGGCATGACAATGTGCATTCAAATTGCCATTGGTATTATTGTGTTCATTGTCCGTAGCATATGGCTGCCCATAACCACCATAGGGCAAACCGCTCGCCTACACGATGCTATCTGCCTGGTTGATGCCGGGATTAATCTGTGAAGAACGCACTTCCAGCGTGCCAGTGGCCATCAAAGGTTAACATTTGTCCATTGAAGTAGGTTACGACTCTGGTGAGGATGACGAACACCCAGAGGATCTTCCTATGACAGTTTATGCAGAAATTCAAAGGTTGTGCAAACCCACAGTTTCATCAGCTGTCCGAGTGGCTCGTCTATGACTATCCTGCAGGTGAAGAAGCAGGATGTGGAGGTCCTGGGCTGACGTGGTCTGCGGTTGTGATGCAGTTGGACGTACTGCCAAATTTTCTAAAACAATGTTGGAGGCAGCTTATGGTAGAGAAATTAACATTAAATTATCTGGCATCAACTCTGGTGGACATTTCTGCAATCAGCATGCCAATTGCACACTCCCTCAATTTGAGACATCTGTGGCATTGGGTTGTGTGTGACAACTCCACATTTTAGTGTTCCTTTATTGTCCCCATCACAAGGTGCACGTGTGTGAGGATCATGCTGTTTAATCAGCTTCTTGATATGCCACACCTGTCAGGTGGATGGATTATCTTGGCAAAGAAAAAATGCTCACTAACAAGGATGTAAACAAATTTGTGCACACAATTTGAGATAAATAAGCTTTTTGTGTGTAAAGAACATTTCTGTGATTTTTACTTCAGCTCATGAAACATGGGACCAAAACTTGACATGTTGCGTTTATATTTATGTTCAGTCTACAACCAGTTAGCACTTCAGACATTTCTGAGTTTCCTAGTTCCGACTAGCACGTGAACGCAGCATGTGCCAATATTGCCCCATAAATCCCCCCCCCCCCTATGTATTAACAACATTGTTGATATATGTTTCACAGATTCTCAGAATGAGAAAAATGTAAGAGGATCTCTAAGAGCTGAAGCAGAGAGGTGAGTGTACTGCTCATAGATTGTGTAACGTTGCTGCCTCTATTTCCAGAATCAAATTTGATTTGTTTTGAAGTTACAGATAAGAATTCATAAAAAATGTTGGTTTATTGCATTAGGAGAATCAACAAAGAGGATATTGTAATTCTGGATTCATTGAACTATATCAAAGGTAAATGTTCTCCATTTGTTTTTTTATAATTGATTTTGATCGATATTGCAAATAAGTGTGTGGGTGGCTATGGCAATAAGGTGCTTTCTACATATATCACCTAACCTAAACATCTTTAAATTTGTGTTTCTTCTATTGTAATCTATTAGGCTACAGATATGAACTTTTTTGTCTGATCAAACACACACAGACGCCTCACTGTCTGGTATGTAGTATGTTGTTGATGGAAAACATGATTTTAACAGTGGCTGTGCATGATACCCCCTGGGGTTGACTAGCCATTATGGGTAGGTGGAGTTTGCACTCTGTTTCAAATTTAGGAGCACCATGGTGTACAGTGCTTATGTAGTTTAGGTGTACGCTACCATTCAAAATATTCTTTCTTTAATTCATGAGATTTGTTTTCTCGGTGACACTGAGATTTACCTCTTAAATGTACCATATTTATTCATGAAGGTTTATTGTTTGACGTCAGCCGAAGTGAGCTCAACATGGAACACAGAAAGGGATGTTGAAGAGCAGTACACTCAGGAGATGTAAGTAGACCAAGTTACTTTCCCTTGGACAATTTTTATTTTGCTCACCGGATTTATAAGAGCTAACGACAGTACTGCTCAAAGATCCGCCTTGTTCTCAATGAGTCATTGTATGTCTAAACAACATGACCATCTCCACATTTGAATAAATGCAGACTACTTTTTGTAAATGTTTTAAGATACCATTGATGCCTAATTCTTGCTCATGTTGTGTTATTGCCTAAATTGGCAACATTTAATGTATTTCTATTTGGTAGAGAAACACATTGACAAATTGAATAAACAATTGTCTGATGCATTGCACTATAGTGTTTTGTAGTTTATGCTAATTTTCAACACCTGTCCCTAAATAGGTTTTTATGGAATCAAAAGGAAATAAAGAAATACATAATCAATAAAATAAATCACAATCTCATATCAATATATTGCATTTGTAACCTTTATTTAACTAGGCAAGTCAGTTACGGACAAGTTCTTAATTACAATGATGGCCTACACCGACCAAACCCGGACAACGCTGGGCCAATTGTGCGCTGCCCTGTGGGACTTCCAATCACAGCCGGTTGTGATACAGCCTGGAATCGAACTAGGGTTGCCAGAGATGCAGTGCCTTAGACTGCTGCACCACTCGGGAGACCTGATTTACAATGACATTTTAGTCATTTACATTATCACAATTATATGCACAATGAAAATGTCATAGGCTTCAATTAGATGCATGAGTGAAATTCCATTTGCTAATGTGACTTGCAGACTCATGGTCTTTGGTTCTGCTTTTGCTTTCACAGCCTAGATGCGCTGGTGCTGAGATTTGAAACTCCAGATTCCAGGAACAGATGGGACAGTCCACTTTTCACCATTCAGAAAGAAGACACACTTCCATTTGAAGCCATCTCTGATGCCATCTTCAAAAGGAAAGCACCCCCTCCTAACCAGTCGACACAGAGTGTAAGAAACTTGTTTACATGCATAAATCATAAAGTAATGTTTCTGCATGCAGTTGGTAGTTTCAGGTTTTAAGTGAAGTTTTTCATCCATCTGTTGCAGCAACCACTGTCATCTACAAACTTCTTGTATGAGCTGGACAAAGTCACACAAGATGTGTTGATGGTGAGAGCCTTCATATTTATCAGTAACTTCCTTTATTGTTTTTTCAATCCCTGCATTGGTCACCCCCCTGCTGTTTTCTTCTGTTTCTCTGTTTTTCTTTCAGGATCATTTGTTGAATGTATTATTTTTTAATGCATAACATTATTGCTTCAGTTGTGTTATTAAATACTGTCTGCAATGCTGTCTGTTGGAAGAATGTATATTGACTCTTTCTGTTTGTACCAGGCAATTCTCAACTCCCAGAAGACAAGTGTTCCAGGGGATCTCATTGCTGTTCCAGGAGCTACAGAAAAGATATCCTTTGCCACATTTTGCATGTTGCTCACATATACCCCCCTCCTTCTAAAATGTATTATTTTAGTATTATTTATTTGACAGTCTCTCATGGACGTATTCTTTTTATTTTAATCACCACCTCACAACAGTCTAGCACCAACAGGAGTTAATGTCATCTTGTATCAAATAACTGGATCTCTTAGCATGGGGCTGTGGATAAATGGACATCCTTCAAAGAGTATCTTTCATTTGATGCAGTTGGTGGCGCAGCAACTGAGCCACCAGAAAGGTATCGCCATCAAACACATAGGATGTTTGAGACAGGGACCAAATCATTGGAAGCATGGCGACTGGCTTTTATCAGGATTCCGAAGCAGACTCAGAAACCAGTACTTTGTTGTTCCCCCTGCAGCTCACTTTGAACAACATAGCACAGGCAAAGTAGTGCTAGTGGAGTCTTGAACTACAACATGTGAGTTGAATATTGATTGTCTTCAGAGAGATGATGTTTCTGCACAGCCTTCTGAAAGCATACTTTCATCTCTTCAAATTGTGGTTTTGGGACATAAAGGGGCCGAAGCCAAATGTATTCGATACTGTAACCTTGCTTTCAGTTCTGACACATCAGAGAATTCATGAGTGTTTATCACTGTGTTTCCTTAACCTGATGTCAAACATAGAACTGACCAGAAGTCTAAACATGGCAGAGCTCCGGAAACTACGACGCCAGTTCATCAGCTACACCAAGATGCACCCGACAGAGAATATTGGACACATTGCTAACATGTTTGTACAGTATCTAAACAAGAGTATACATTGATGACGTTTTATTTTAACGCCTTTGGATCAGGTCAATAAAATTAAGGAAATGCCTTGTATGATATGTTTACATTGTCTCAGACAAGTACATTCATTTTAAGTGTCTTTGTGTGTCTCTTAATGTGTTTCAGAGGCTGCATCGAGGTTGCCCTTTTGGTATGAATCAAAATGGATCATATTTAGCTGTTAATGTTTCACAAAATTATATAAGACTGCAAACTTATTAGAGAGTAGTCTGGCAGGTTTTTGGGGTAAATCTGTAACAATCGGTCTATTAATTAGTACAATATAAATATTCTTTATCCAGTTTATTTTTGTCCTTAGGAGGCCAATGCAAGATGTTTCTATTGGGGTTTTCCCCATTGGTTTAGTATACTAAGCAGTCTTTACACAAAGCATAGATTAAAGTGACACTGCATGACTGCTCAATTTCTTAGTTTGTAATATTTTATATTTGTCAATACGCATTGATTATTGCTTTTATTTCTATACTAGTCAAACATTGTGGGTGCAATGTATAATCCCTTAAATTCATAATACCAAGCTACAGAACCATACACTGACATTTAAGAATCATGGATTAATGTTTATTGAAACATGCACTACCCTGTACAATAGGATGGTCAGGGATTTTGTTAGCTGTTTTCAGTGAGAATACAGCACAATACAAAATGTCAGTTCACTTGTGGCTTCAGTCCTCCAAGCAGTGGGTCTGTGGGGATGTGCAATGAATTGGCCTGCGGCTGAATCTAGTTAATGGTCCCTGACGTAAGCAGGATAATTCCATCCGACTGCTGAGACTATTTCAGAGGTGTTTGATGCTTCATCGTTTTAGCCTGACGTGTGACCACTTCCCAAGTTAGGCTTTGCTGCCTGCTAATTGTAACACTTTGTCTTATCAATGACATAAATGTCATCATATGCCTGCTGATGCTATTGTAATTGCCAAACCAGGAGATTAAGAGAAATATGGTCTCATTTCAAAGAGTAAAATGTCGATTTTGATGAGAGCAACACTGACATTTATTTTCTTGAATATTCCTAAAGCATTTAGAAAGAGAACATGTTTTCCTTGTGGAGTTCTATTCCATCTCAGTGGTTTCTCATTAATGACCAGCAAGCCCATAGGCTTTGTATTATCACCCTGTGCTTTTCAGATTGCCTTCACTTTGTTCCTAGGGAGACATTGGCGCAAAATCCACTCTCTGTCATTCATTCAGACTAAACGCAGATGGCAGTGGACAAGTCTTTGTGCTAACCCAGTCTAAAAATAGAGTCCCCATTCCCTTATCAGTGGACAAGTCTTTGTGCTAACCCAGTCTAAAAATAGAGTCCCCATTCCCTTATCAGTGGACAAGTCTTTGTGCTAACCCAGTCTAAAAATAGAGTCCCCATTCCCTTATCAGTACCTCTGACCTTGAGGCTTCCGCTCCAGGTCCTACGTGATCTGAAAATGGTGTAGGCTACAGAGTATCACGATGCCATAATACATTTATTTTATTCTCCTTCCCTTATCAATTCATTTAGTGGTCCATTTATTTTATTCTTCTTACCTTATCAATTCATTATAAGGCGGCAGATAGCCTAGTAGTTTGAATGTAGGACTAGTAACAGAAAGGTTGCAAGATCAAACCCTTGAGCTGACAAGGTAAAAATCTGTCGTTCTGCCACTGAACAAGGCAGTTAACCCACTGTTCCTCGTTGAAAATAAGAATTTGTTTTTAACTGACTTGCCTAGTAAAATAAATAAAATCTAGAGTAGTCCATTTATTTGGATGCTTTTAAACTGTCTTTTTAGATCACCCAAAGAGCTATGCCAGTTTATATGGCTCTATAAATATCATACTAGATTTTTGGTTTAACCAAGTTCTGTCACATAGCTATGGATTAACAGCACCTTTCTCTAATTGGCTCAAATGTTCTTGTCCTGTACTTCAACCTTGACCCTGGCAAACAAACAGTGGATTTGTTGATTAGAAATCTCCTAAACCCTTCGAAACAGAGGAAAACAGGAACATCCTGACTAAGCTGTACCTCTTCAAAGACCGAAATAATCTTTTATGTAAGAATTAGCACATTTATGCTGCATGGTGTAGAATGTCATTTGCTGAATCAGACTGAACATGCATGACAAAATGTGATTTAAAAAATTGTTTGCTTCCATCCTCTGGGACAAAAGTTACACTTGGAGTTTGCTGTATAGTTGTACCCTCTGACTATGTATTACTAAGGACCATTACTTTTGCTCTTATTCTACCCATTATTGTCATAAGATTAATCCATTTAGAAAAACTTTACACGTGTAATAACGTTTAGTACATTTTAATACAATTGATGTCAGTAAATTACTAATAAAAACAAATACATTTATTCTAATTAACATGTAAGCATGATGATAGTGAATGGTCCTATTTACAGTGAATACATAACTTTCTTCTCAGTTATTTTCCCTGGCAGGATGGCAGTGCCAAATAGCCTGTCCCAGTGGCTGAAGAAAGGTGCATAGTTACTGTTGGGCTTCTGGTGGTGCATGTCATGAGCTGGTGCTCCTCCTAACAGACCAAATGGTACCAGGTGGTTGAGACCCCATGGCAGGTCGTAGCCTATGTGGTCCTCCACTGACATCCAGATACTGATGATGGTGACGCACCAGGTAGTAAAAGGGTGGCATTTCAGCAGGATGGGGTCCAGGTTGCTCCAGAATCCCACTGTTATCAGTTCTGGAATGCTGAGTTGCTGGGTGTTCCAGGAAAAGGGTGCCATGTATTCATGGTGGATGGCATGGACCCACCGATACAGTTGTGGATGCTTGTGGTGCACAAAGTGCCACATATAGTACTGGGTGTCAAAAAGAAGAAGGGCAGCAAGTCCATCAATGAGAACCTCTACCACAGTTGGAGCACTGGTAGGCAGCGCCACTGAAGGCATTAAGCAGGTCTGAGTCAGCACAGCAGGCAGAACAAAGATCAAGTGGTTATAAACAGCCCTTCCGAAGCTCTTTGCCATCATCCCTATGGTTGGACGTCTCTCTTGCTGGATCTTGTAGTGGTGAATGGAGGGGACCAAGTCTCCCAGGAGGTCTAGTACAGCAAAGGGGAGACTGGAGAAGAAGTAACTGGAGAAGCAGAGTATGACAGGGAAGAAGGGAGAGGAGATGAGAAAGTAGTGGTTGAAAAGGAAATAGTCCCATAGAGGCTGAAGAAGCCTATCAGAGGATCTGGAGAAGGTAGGAAGCTGCAAAGGCAGCTGAACCTTGCTAATGTTCAACATCCTGGTTACTCTGGATGCCTGTGGCTGTAATGTGCAGAGAGAAGACATTCTCCCTTTATATAGTGCTGAGCTAAGGACTTGGCTCTCACATCAATGAGACAGCTGTTTTTTTGTAATTTTTTTGGTACATACAATTTCAACAATAAGTTCTTTTCTAGTGGATTTTGTTAATCTTCCGGAACACACAAACCTTTCGGCACTGACCAGTTCCAAGTTCGTGACTGCAACACTGTCCTCCCACTGGCAGTTTATCCCAACAGGCCAGTGAGTTAATCAGCTTATTCAAAATGGTAAGTCATATTGTACCAGATACAGGTCCCTGCTTGAGTTAATTATACATGTTACCTATCAACTTAAACTCAATTGCAAAGCATCTTAATTAGTAGAATTTATTAAATTGATAATATCCACAACATTCACTTCTTACATATTTGTATTTCAATTCGAGACCACCATGGTGACCTATTCATATAAAAATGATCAATCATCATTTTGATTCTCAATAGCATTAGTTGAGTCCATGAAATCTGTTATTTTCCATCTGTTCATTGGCCATGTGCTCTTAAATTATTTTAGAAGATTAGTGAGTTTATTTAGTCATAGATTCCAATCGTATGTAATCTTACTTAATCATTATTTTGCATAATCTTACCTCATAATCTGTGGAGCTACTTAATTACGGTCAAGGGAGCAAACCTGTCACAGCTATTCTATCCAGATGCCATGGTCAAACTACCAAGATTTTGTCTAGCCTGCCCACCTAAAATACAAAAAACACAGTTCTGAGAAACAGAACACAGTTGCATCCCACTGGGTAAAAACTGGTTGAATCATAATCGTTTCCACGTCATTTCAACAAAAATAATGATGTGTTGACATTAAAAATGTTTTTCAATTTTCGCCAAAAATGACATGCCCAAAATCTAACTGCCTGTAGCAAGAATATGTAAATTATTGATACCATTTGAAAGGAAACCCTTTGACATTTGTGGAAATGTGAAATGAATGTAGGAGAATATAACACATTAGATCTGGTAAAAGATAATACAAACAAACATGTTTTCAAAAATGTTTTTTTTTGTTCCATCATCTTTGAAAAACAAGAGAAAGGCCATACGCTCAGATAGGATTTTAGGTGTAATTTAGATGTTGTCCACAAGATGGAAGCAGTGTGGGGTGGAGCCAGTTCCTACATTTGAATACATTTTTTCAAACAAAACTACACTATGTCTGGAACCCTCAGGATGACAAATCAGAGCAAGATTACTGAATGTAAGTACATTATTTACCTTCAGAGGTGAATGTATCAAACCGGTTGCCATGATGTTTTGTTGTTGTGCACTATCCTCAAACAATAGCATGGTATTTTTGTTGTCGTAATAGCTACTGTAAATTTGACACTGCCGTTAGATTAACAAGAATTGAAGCTTTCTGGCCAGAAGACATGTCTATGTCCCTGTTGTTTACAACGTCACTCTAGTCACACTATCGAATATTGAGCAACAACTGTCCCGGTTTAGGGACACCGATCTCGTAGATCAACGTGGAAAACTGATCGGATATGCAAAAAGTCAACGTAAGGGAATTTTGTATTTTTTTCAAACCTAAATCCAATTACACAGTGACATTTTTTGTTGATTTTACATTGAATCCGCATTAGTTGACAACTCAACCAAATGTAAATCAAAACTAAACGTTGAACTGACGATTGTGCCCAGTGGGATGGCACTCATCCTTAAATGATGAGTGGGTTAAGTTGTGAGAGAATTGGAAAAGTGGCAACACTAAAGAGTCAACTATAAATGTAGGGCATTGCATTGATTTTACAAGGCAGTTGGGGAGGCTGTTACAGAGATAAGAAACATAATGGGAGTGTCTGTGATTACAATGAACACAAGCACCAGGGTTACTTGTACTGTGCCGGAGAGTGTTCTGCTGCATGTTCCCACCAGGGCAACAAGGCTGAGTGCTACTCCAGGACCGGGGCTCAATCCTCACAACAATGTTAACACTTCTCACCAATCACATCAGCTGGATAACATTACAATAGTTGATTTATTAGAAATCAATAAGGCATTGATAGAAGGGTTGCTCTTGAATCACACAGAGCAGGCCTGATCAACCTCTGCCATAACGTTAACATGTGGTCTCTGATTATTTCTTTTCGCTGGCAGCCTTCCGTGAAATTGTTTTGTTTGTGTTGGCATACTTGTGTTTATCATTCCTGTAAATGAGAGAAAATAGATTTATGAAAGCACAATTTCATCAGGTATGAACAAAAATATAATGTATTTTATTTTTAAAGTAAGATGATGTGTTTAGACATCAGTGTGCGTGCGTGTACACTATAGTACCTGCTCATTTTGACTTTGCTCCTGCAGCCCAGTCCTCCCTCCCAGTGACTGGTGTAGGCTCCTCTCGTCATCATGCCTCCACAGCTGACACAGGGCTTCCCATTGCTGTACGGCTACAAGTAAGGACAACAGCAGTTTAGGGTTGGAATCTAGCATATGGATATGCCAATGAAGATGCACTACTCTAGCCATCCAGGCAGCTTACCTGCTCTTTACAGCAGTGACCACAGATCATCCTGGTGGCCAGCTCCATGGGGTGGTCCTGGTCCTCGTCATGACAAACATCACAGGGGTAGGCCCGGCCACAGCATGAGAACCTGAGAGCACACCCATGGGATGTCACTCATCAGCAAAGCTTGCTTTGGAAACAAAAAATGATGTTAAAGAGAAAGAGGTGGCTAAAAACCTGAGCCAGCGATGACTCTGTTTGTAGTGTTTGCAGGATCCCTTCTCAGGTAGTGGTTTCCCCATCTGTATGGCAGGGTCCCTTATGTTACGCCGATAGGTCAGTGAAGAGTCACTGTGGCCTGTACAGTACAGTCAACTATGTATTACAGACAGAATAGCCAAAACAGCTGTTTAACCTTCTTCCATATTTCATCATTAAAATCCTACTATAGGCCTTGTTTCTGACCGGTTTTCTCTTTGCGTGGCGGAATGTACTGGAATCGTGTGCTGTCAACCAGGATGCTGAGTTTGCTGTGACAGTGCTGACAGTTGAACTCCTTGCTCTGGCCATACAAAAGGTTCTGCAGACAAAATAATACACAAAATCAGACTAATCAAATAACAGAACAGACCATCTTAAATCAAAACTTCACCCAGATATAAATACTTTCATCATCATAAGACAAGAATGGAGCAATGTTGGTGACCTTCACAGGTCCCTCTTTTGAGCAGTTGAGGCAGACAATGACCAAATCACAGTCTTGCAGGACCAGGTCCACAGGAGCAGCAGTGCCCAGGTCCAGATAGCCCAGGACGTCACTGTAGTGGTGCAGCATGCTGGGTCTGAAAGCAGCACTGATCCCTGCGTTACACTTCTCACACTGAGCTGTGCAGGGGTTCCTGCCATTTAGAGTCAGGTCTGCTGTCACCTTACACCTGCAAACAACATGCACAGGCCAGACAGACACACAGTTATGTCACATCTCCAAGTCCGATCAACACAAAAATAAATACTGCAGATAAGTTTAATCTTTCCTCCTATAAGCAATATTCCAAGGGGAAAATGTGAGATACAGAGTAGGCTACAGTAGATGGCATCAGTGAAGGACAGTCTGTCTGCTCACCTGCTGCACTGCAGACACACAGTGACCTGTGTGGCGACCACGGTCGCAGTGCCCTCTCCCAGCCTCAGGCCCAGCAGCTTCACCTCTGTTCCTCTGCGGGGCTCACTGAGCTTAATATTCTCCACCTTCCCCTGGTCCTCTTCATCACTAACACCACCATCATCATTATCATCACAGCCAGGGTACAATAGTTTCTTCCACTCATCTTCTCTGCTCTCCTCATCAGTTGCAGTGTGGAGGACAGGGTCAGGCATGTCATCAGCGGCATGCTCTTTGCACACGGTTGCCTGGAGCTGCTGGTATGGCACAAACTGAATTCCGGCCTTTGCTATCTCCATGTCTTTTTTCAGCTGAGGAGAGATTTAAAAGAGAGAAAGGATTAGAACGATGCTGTCAAGTTAAGTAGTTTTAAGGAAATACACTAATACAACACAGAGAATTCATAACATTACCACAGTCTCTCATGGAAAACAGAGGTTACCAGAAGGATATTATACTAAGTAGACTAACATAAATGGAACTCTGTTTTTATACCAGTCTCGTCTCACCTGCCTGGCTCCCTCAGTGAACAGTCTTTCCATGCTGCGGTCCAACCAGCGAAGGAAGGGCCGGAAGAGCAGCTCCACCTTACCCATCAGCTGATTGGTGGCATGTTTAGCCTGTAGCCATTCCAGTGAGGCTTGTTCAACATACCTATGTGAATAAAAAAACATGAGCTGGCGCACAAAGAGACAATTATTGTATGGAGAGGTGCTGATTAACAGCAAATAAACTATAACCTATTTAAAAAAAAAGTTGTGCACACTATATATAAACTCTCAGTAATTTATGGGGTTAATCACCAACGTTTCGGCATCTCTGTGCCACAATTACTGGGATATATGAACTCAGCTAAAAAAGAAAACATCCTTTCACTGTCAACTGCGTTTATTTTCAGCAAACTTAACATATGTAAATATTTGTATGAACATAACAAGATTCAACAACTGAGGCACACTGAACAAGTTTCACAGATATGTGACGAACAGAAATGGAATAATGTGTCCCTGAACAAAGGGTGGGGGGGGGGGGCAAAATCAAGAGTAACAGTCAGTATCTGGTGCGGCCACCAGCTGCATTAAGTACGTCCGTGCATCTCCTCCTCATGGACTGCACCAGATTTGCCAGTTCTTGCTGTGAGATGTTACCCCACTCTTCCACTAAGGCACCAAGACCCTCCAATCCAACAGGTCCCAGACATGATCAATGGGATTCAGATCCGGGCTCTTCGCTGGCCATGGCAGAACACTGACATTCCTGTCTTGCAGGAAATCACACACAGAATGAGCAGTATGGCTTGGTGGCATTGTCATGCTGGAGGGTCATGTCAGGATGAGACTGCAGGAAGGGTACATGAGGGAGGAGGATGTCTTCCCTGTAATAATAAGCTCAATCCGATGATGCTGTGAGACACCGCTGCAGACCATGACGGACCCTCCATCTCCAAGTCGATCCCGCTTCAGAGTGCAGGCCTCGGTGAGAGTACAACGCTAACTTCTTCGACGATAAACGTAAACTCGACCATCACCCCTGGTGAGACAAAACCGCGACTCGTCAGTGAAGAGCACTTTTTGCCAGTCCTGTCTGGACCAGCGATGGTGGGTTTGTGCCCATAGGCGACGTTGTTGCCGGTGAGGTCTGGTGAGGACCTGCCTTACAACAGGCCTACAAGCCCACAGTCCAGCCTCTCTCAGCCAATTGTGAACAGTCTGAGCACTGATGGAGGGATTGTGCGTTCCTGGTGTAACTCGGGCAGTTGTTGTGCCATCCTGTGCCTGTCCCGCAGGTGTGACGTTCAGATGTACCGATCCTGTACCGATCCTGTGTCTCACAGTACAGACATTGCAATTTATTGCCCTGGCCACATCTGCAGTCCTCATGCCTCCTTGCAGCATGCCTAAGGCACGTTCACACAGATGAGCAGGGACCCTGGGCATCTTTCTTTTGGTGTTATTCAGAATCAGTAGAAAGGCCTCTTTAGTGTCCTAAGTTTTCACAACTGTGACCTTAATTGCCTACCGTCTGTAAGCTATTCGTGCCTTTACGACCGTTCCACAGGTGGATGTTGATTAATTGTTTATGGTTCATTGAACAAGCATGGGAAACAGTGTTTACACCCTTTACAATAAAGATCTGGAAGTTATTTGGATTTTTACGAATTATCTTTGAAAGACAGGGTCCTGAAAAAGGGACATACACATACCACACAGTTGAAGTCGGAAGTTTACATATACCTTAGCCAAATACATTTAAACTCAGTTTTCACAATTCCTAACATTTAATCATAGAAAAGATGTCCTGTCTAGGGTCAGTTAGGATCACCACTTTACTTTAAGAATGTGAAATGTCAGAATAGTAGTAAAGAGAATTATTTATTTCAGCGTTTGTTTTTATTATATTACTTTCATCACATTCCCAGGTGGTCAGAAGTTTACATATACTCGAATAGTATTTGGTAGCATTGCCTTTAAATTGTTTTATCTAGGGTCAAATGTTTCGGGTAGCCTTCCCACGATAAGTTGGGTGAATTTTGTCTCATTCCTCCTGACAGAGCTGGTGTAACTGTGTCAGCTTGTAGGCCTCCTTGCTCGCACGTGCTTTTTTCAGTTCTGCCTAAAAATATTCTATAGGATTGAGATCATGGCTTTGTGCTGGCCACTCCAACACCTTGACTTTGTTGTCCTTAAGCCATTTTGCCACAACTTTGGAAGTATGCTTGGGGTCATTGTCCATAAAGCGACCAAGCTTTAACTTCCTGACTAATGTCTTGAGATGTTGTTTCAATATATCCACATAATTTGCCATCCTCATGATGCCATCCATTTTGTGAATTGCACTCGTCCCTCCTGCAGCAAAGCACCCCCCACACCATAATGCTTCCCCCCCATGCTTCACAGTTGGGATGGTGTTCTTCGGCGTGCAAGCCTCCCCCTTTTCCTCCAAACATAACGATGGTCATTATGGCCAAACAGATCAATTTTTGTTTCATCAGACCAGAGGACCTTTTCTCCAAAATGTATGATCTTTGTCCCCATGTGCAGTTGCAAACTGTAGTCTGGCATCTTTATGGCGATTTTGGAGCAGTGGCCTTTCAGGTTATGTCGATATTGGACTCGTTTTACTTTGGATATAGATACTTTTGTATCCGTTTCCTCCAGCATCTTCACAAGGCCCTTTGCTGTTGTTCTGGGATTGATTTGCACTTTTCGTACCAAAGTACGTTCATCTCTAGGAGACAGAACGCATCTCCTTTCTGAGCGGTATGACGGCTGAGTCGTCCCATGGTGTTTATACTTGCATACTATTGTTTGTATAGGTGAACTTGGTACCTTCAGGTGTTTGGACATTTCTCCCAAGGAAGAACCAGACTTGTGCAGGTCTACAATTTTTTTTCGGAGGTCTTGGCCGATTTCTTTAATTTTCCCATGAGGTCAAGCAAAGAGGCCACTGAGTTTTAAGTTAGGCCTTGGAATACATCCACAGGTACACCTCCAATTGACTCACATTATGTCAATTAGCCCATCAGAAGCTTCTAAAGCCATGACATCATTTTTGGGAATTTTCTAAGCTGTTTAAAGGCACAGTCAACTTAGTGTATGTAAACTTCTGACCCACTGGAATTGTGATACAGTGAATTGTAAGTGAAATAATCTGTCTGTAAACGATTGTTGGAAAAATTACTTGTGTCATGCACAAAGTAGATGTCCTAACCGACTTGCCAAAACTATAGTTTGTTAACAAGAAATTTGTGGAGTGGTTGAAAAACGAGTTTTAATGACTCCAACCTAAGTGTATGTAAACTTCCGACTTCAACTGATATAGATATAGATAAAAAAGCCATTGAAAATAAAATAAAGTTTCTCTCACCTTCCCATAACTGATGGCAAGTCCTGGTCCAGTGGTATATCTAATGTAAATACCTAGAGAAAAAAAGAAATGTACACCTTTAGTCTTAGCTCTAGACACAATAGGATTATAATCAAACAGATGAGATTTGTAGGTCAAAGATTTTAAGTTTACCTCTTGTGGGTACTTTTCCGGAAAGCTCACCATTATGTCAACGTCTTTCAAGTCAAAAGGCTGTAAAACAGTATAAGGAGTGAGTCAGCATGTTTTTATGCACAATTTTCCATGTTGTAACATTCCTATGATGTTCATAAAACTATATCATAGTAGAAATGATAAAAGACAATGGCCTTTGAGGCCTTGTATTGTGGCTTGGAATAATGCAGACAATGTTTACCCAGTCTGGATCAGTGGGCTGTACTGTGGCTCGGTAGAAGGTGACTTGGCCGTCGCTCCGTTCCTGCACAATAAGCTGTTCTTTAGGAAAACGCTTTATCAGCTGCTTGATCTCAGTGTCCCGTAGCTGTTTGGTGATATTGTCAGTCAGGTCACTCAATTTGACCACCTGAAGGGCACTGGGAGGGGGGGCATGGGGCACCCTGGGCCTGCCTCCATCTCTTACAGGCTGGTCGTCAACTAGAGGAAACTGTGGTGGGTGCCAGTAGTGACATCTATCTTCCATGGTGCAGCACCCAGATAGAAAATAGCGACAGGGCCGGCGATTGTTGGCCCTCTCAACTCTGGTTGGAGCAGCCCTTGGTTTAGATGGCAGCCTGTGGCCTACATCTCCATGGCTGTCAACCACTGGATTCTGCAGTGTGATTCCAGGGTGGCTGTGAGGGCCTGTCCCTCTTTGGTTCTCCTGTTCTGACCTTTGCTTTGTCCAGTTATCTCCCTTCCCCTGGGTGAGGGTGGTGGAATCTCCTCTTTGATGGAGGAAGCGACACTTCCTCCCAAAGTTACAGTGCCGTCCCTGTGAGTAGAAACGACACAGCTGGACTTGAGGGCCACCATGTGCGGGTTGATTCCTGTTCTCTTCCTCATTGTGACACAGAGAGACAGAATCCCCATTGCTCTCTGGTGATACCTATAGAAAATAACTCTTGTTATGACATTCATGAAAACGTGCAGGGAGTACAAAGTAGGAAACACTGAAAAGACTATCACTGAAACAAGAAAATACAAAATGTAGTTTTGTTATTAGAGAATACCGTGATTGACACAATAAGATAAATCCGTCTCTCACTCGTGTATTGACACAAATATCCTGTCATTCATCCTTATGAACTACATACAGTGCATTCAGAAAGTATTCACACCCCTTGACTATTTCCACATCTTGTTATATTACAGCCTTATTCTAAAATAGATTCCATTGGTTGGATGGGGAGCATCACAGCACAGCTATTTTCACGCATCTCCAGAGATGTTCAATCAAGTCCCAAAGCCACTCCTGCTTTGTCTTGGCTGTGTGTTTGGGTTGTTGCCCTGTTGGAAGGTGAACCTTCGCCGTAGTCTCTGGTCCTGAACAGGTTACCACCATGCTTCACTGTAGGTATGGTATTGGACAGGTGATGAGCGGTTCCTGGTTTCCTCCAGACGTGATGCTTGGCATTCAGGCCAAAGAGTTCAATCTTGGTTTCATCAGACCAGATAATCTTGTTTCTCATTGTGCGAGAGTCTTTAGGTGCCTTTTGGCAAACTCCAAGTGGGCTGTCATGTGCCTTTTACTGAGGAGTGGCTTCTGTCTGGCCAGTCTATCATAAAGGCCTGATTGGTGGAGTGCTGCTGAGATGCTTGTCCTCCTGGAAGGTTCTCCCATCTCCACAGAGGAACTCTGTCAGAGTGATCATCAAATTCTTGGTCACCTCCCTGACCAACAACCTTCCCCCCCTGATTGCTCAATTTGGCCAGGCAGCCAGCACTAGGAAGTCTTGGTGGTTCCAAACTTCTTACATTTAAGAATGATGGAGGCCACTGTGTTCGTGGGGCCCTTCAATGTTGCAGAAATGTTTTGGTATCTTGATACAATCCTGTCTCTGAGCTATACGGACAATTCCTTCAACCTCACGGCTTGGTTTTTGCTCCACATGCACTGCCAACTGTGGGACTTTATAAAGACAGGTGTGTGCCTTTCCAAATCATGTCCAATCAATTGAATTTACCACAAGTGGACTCCAATCAAGTTGTACAAACATCAAGGATGATCAATGGAAACAGGACTCACCTGAGTCTCATAGCAAATGATCTGAATACTTATGTAAATAAGGTATTTCTGTTTTTGCTTTGCCATTATGGGGTAGTGTGTAGAGTGATGACAAAATGTTTATTTAATCAATTTTAGAATAAGGCTGTAACGTAACAAGATGTGGAAAAGTGAAGGGGTCTGAATACTTCCTGAATGCACTGTATATCAAACTAATCTATTTCACTAGAAATAGCCTCCAGTGTCCATCTTATGTACTGTAGGCCTACTACTACTAGCTAGCAAAATCATAACACACATTAAATGGTTGACTAGATGGGATGCAGCTAATGTCAGCAGTGCCTACTTAGCAGGTTAGGAGAACTGGGGTAAGGTTAAGAAAGGGGTTAGTGTTATCTAAAATGTAAACAGAATCCTCGACGCGACTTTTGACGTCACTTTGACAAATAACTGCATCCCTTCTAGCCATGACCAGCTAAAATATCAAAATATGGCACTTATTTTGAATGAGTTAGCCCAACAACACTATTACAACTTTTTTTAAAGTACAGTACCTCAACGCTGTTTACAGGTGAACGTTCCATGTAGCTATTTGCTATACGTTTGTATCCGTAAAGCTGATGTTACTTTGTTGCATTCAGTAGATACAGTATCTGCAGCCAAAGTCCAATGGCTGACGTAGTTTTTCTTTCCTCTGGCATGGGTAGCGAAGACAATTCTTATACTCTATTGCCCCCTCCTGGTATGGAGTGAGATGGACACAGCTCGCACCATAAATTGCTGCATAGAATGTATACAGTCCATCCAATTGTTGACACATTTTCATGTGAATATTCTAGAATCGGCATCTGATAATATGTGCATTTTCCCACCAGTGGCGTGTTTCCACAAAAGTGACCCGTTGCGGATAATATCAGTGCATAATGACGTACTGCACACAAAAATGTACTTTTTCATGTACAGAATAAAAATTAAAAGTTCAATGTGTTTCCATCGCATTTTCAACTCTACCAAGCATCGATCATCATGTTACAAGAATAAGACCCTCGATATTTATTGGAAAGGAGCACCAAGAGAACCTTGCACTTTCACAACCCTGTGAAGTTCATAATAACGTATTTTATCTTTAGCCTAATAAACTGTATGTTTCTCCGACTACGACTCCTGAAACATGAAACCAAATTTACTTTGATATGATGGTTATTATATCAATATTTGCGCATAATTAATTTCACCAACACAAACATATCCCACCATGTTGAACAAACAAATTATCTGTCGGGAAATTGTACAGACATTTCCTGTTTCCATCACAGCTGTTATGATTTTTTTTATACGGTAGGACTTTACCCATAAAAACTCATACAATACTTTAACAATAATTTAATGAGCAGAACCTGAGGATAATCTCTACCCTGTGATAAATTGAATAACCCAATGTATAATAATAACGCATTTTGTGTGCTACTGAAAATAATCAAAGGAAAAATGTAATGGAATACTACTGTAGGCCTGCACTTATACTAACAATCAAGACATTGGTTGGTCATATACATTACATCCCTGACTGTTGTATAACCTGAGAATGAAAAGAGTTACAATATAAATAATTTTGAACCATGTTAGTGGATACTGGACATTCAGGGAGAGGAGCAGTCTTTATTGGTCAATGCACCTGGCTTCCACATTCACATTTATTACACATTAAGTACAAGGGAATGAACACCATTTACATTCTTTATTTTACAAAAGCAGGATGGATCTAGTAGGAGATACATTTTCAGGCCTGGGAATCGACCTGGGAAATGACTCCTCTCTTCAGCCTCTCTGGAACAGTGTCAGGCCCAATCACAGGAACTCTTTGAGGTCTCCTCTTTTCCCCATTGTTTTGAATGTGTCTTCATACTTTCTGTTCTGCCTCCCCATCCTGGCGTGTGACATCATAGGGGACAGATGGCCATGAGTCCAGAGTTCAAGATCCAGCCGAGCCGGCGGCCAACACCTTCCATGCTATTGCATTGTGCTGGCATCAGTCCGCATAACCATATGCTCCTTGTGCTTCCTGCAAGTGTGGCTCAGTGGACATGGAGACCACCGGTGACAATGCCAGACCAAGTCCCAACTCTAGTGGAGTTCATCACTGGAGTGACGGGAAACCTTCTCCTCTTTGACTTCCAGTACTTCATCTGGCACCTGCTGCACCACTGGTTGTACATCACTTTCCATGCAATCCACCACAACTACTCAGCTCCCTTTGTTCTGTCTACATAATGCCTGGGAGGGTGGGAGCTGGTCACAGTGTGCTTTTGGACCACCCTGAATCCTGTCATCCTGAGATGCCACCTTCTCACCACATGTGTCTTTATGGTGCTCTATGTCTATGTGTCCGTGGAGGATCACTGCGGTTACGATTTTCCTTGGTCCATATCTCGTCTGATACCCTTCAGTATTTATCAAGGGCCCAGCAAGGATTATGTGCACCATCAGAAACTCAACAAGAACGTTGCACCATACTTCAGCGACTAGGATAAAATATTTGGAACACATGCTGATTTTAGTTTCTCTTACTCTTACTCAGCGCCGGTGACGAATACATTCTTATGATGAAATTCTATGAAATTTAATTCAAACTAAATGATTATGACAGATAGACCTCTTTCAAATGAAATTATATATTTGAGACCTGTAAATTAACTGAGTGAACACTAAGTTATCCTTCTCTACTTTGGGTTGTAGAACTCATTGGAGTGAATTCTGTTGGACATTATGGTTAAAACTGTTTTATTATGCAAAGGAAAAACGTATATAAACTTTTCCATGTTCTTCATATTTAATACATGTATATAACATGTATATTTATCCATGTCCCTTTATTCAACCTGCCAGTACACCCAAAGTATAATAAGTTTCTTGCACCCCAGATTGAGACATAAAAATCAAATGTACCATCAATTGCAATTCTCGCAACGTGATCTATGTGATTCGCTGCCAGTGCAGCTTATTTTACATAGGAGAGACCTCAAGGGAGTTACACTAGAATGGGTGAGCACCAAAGTGCCATTCGATGTGCTGACCCCAACAGCACAGTGACCCTCCATTTCAAATAGCGGGGACACTCACTTTGTGAGTTATTTTAGTTTGGAATTGAACAAGTCAGCAAAAACAAATGCGGTGGTGATGTTGACAAACACTGAAAGTCCAGAGAGACGTTCTGGATCCATTCCTTAGAGACTTTAGTCCCCAGATATCTTAACCTAGGAAAGGACTATAGTATGCTTTTGTGAAGGGCCCCATCCCTTTTTTGGACTTATTTGCACTTAATGTTTACACATGGAGGGAGCTTAGACTTCTGTATCTCATCACTGGGTGGAGACATTGACCATAGTACCCCACACCCTGAGTACCGCCCTGTACCACTCCATCTCTCATTAGCACCACCAGCTGAATAGAGTTTCTCCCTAATGGTCTTCCTCATGCCCTATATCAGGAGTGGGCAACTCCAGTCCTCGAGGGCCTGATTGGTGACACACTTTTTCTCCATCCCTAACAAACACAGCTGATTAATCAAATTGCATTCTAAACTGAAGATCATGATTAACTGATTATTGGAGTCAGGTGTGTTAGCTGGAGCTGAGGCAAAACTGTGACACCAATAAGGCCCTTGAAGACTGGAATTGCCCACCCCTGCCCTATATTAACTTGTCCATTCCCTTTGTGTTTATTCTGAAGGCCGAAATGTCAATCTTTTAAACTTGCTTACTAAAACCTATAATTGTTTGTGGTGAACCATCTCCTAGACTCACTTTGGTTGAGCACCCACTCCTTTCCATTCTAGATCAATCAGTCAATCACAATTTATTAAAGTAAATCTGTAGGAGCAGTCAAAAACATGCTTCTAGACCTGAATCCTGGCCCCTTGATTTAAATAATTGTCGCTGAGGCCAATTTTTTTATAACTCAGCCAAAGATATTAACATATGTTCATCCAACGCCTGCCATGTTTTTGGATATAGTTATGACATTATCGCTGCTCGTGCCGCTCCCTGTGCTTCCAGCGCTAGCAAAGATTACGGATATACTGACAAGATACTCGTCTCTCCTCCAAAACAATAGGAGTCGTTGTCCACAAAGAAGCACGGTGGGGTGTCAAGCTTTCGCCTATTCCTCACTTTGGATTGGTGGATACATATAATTACTTTAATACATTTCTGAATATTCGATGAGGAGGTTTTCTCTGAAACATGGATAAATTGTTCTGTCTCTGACAAAGACATTGAAGTAAATTATTATAATTTATTTGTGACTGATTACAAAAAACGGGAGAAGTGGCCATAGTGTAAAATCTAATTTCATGGTGTCCCAATTTTTAAATATTTTTGTTCCCAATAAATGCGATAACCTGGTTGTCGATGTGTCAATAAACCAGAATACACATTGTTGTTACTGGGATTTACCGTCCCTCTTGCTACCATGGTGGATGCTATTAATGCTATATCTGAGTGTTTAACACATTTTCTGTACTCGGAGTTGGTAATTTTATGGGATTTGAATCTGGACTGGCTATCCCGGCCTCAGATGAATTTAAAAGTATATGCATTGATTTTAATCAGACTCAATTGATCTCAAAACCCACACGGCTAAATGTGAAAAACCCTGTTGACTCCTGATTTAATTCTTACTAATAACCCCCGTAAATATTTGTATAATGGATAATTTGCATATGATCTCAGTGATCATTGTCCCATAGTATGTATTAGAGATACGAAACAGCAGGTTTTCTCCCCAAGGGTTTTTACATGGCATGTTCTTACTCTGATTTAGCCACTGTCTCCAGTATTCCTGACCCTGAGTTGGCTCTAGAATATGCATCCTCCATATTTATTCCTCTGGCAGATAAACATGCCCCTTTTAAACTATTCAGAGAAAAAGTCAAAGTTAAAATGCCTAGTTAAATAAAGGTTAAATAATTAAATAAATATATATTCAGTGTCAAAGATAGCTCAGAAAACTAAGTGTTAGATCTATCGGAGCTCATTCAGATGAGAAATCAGATCAGGGCCAAAGGAAGGAAAACAGACTCTGTAGTGGACTGGCAGTCTTTCAGACAATAGAGAAACAGATGTACTATCTAGATTAAGAAAGCTAAATCCAGTTACTTTTTAAGCTCCATCTCTGTTGGAAAACAGGGGCCTCCCAAGTGGCACAGCGGTCTAAGGCACTGCATCACAGTGCTATAGGCATCACTACTATGAAATAACACAGATGGAATCATGTAGTAACCAAAAAAAGTGTTAAACAAATCAAAATATATTTTAGATTTCAATTTCTTCAAAGTAGCCACCCCCTTTGCCTTGAAGACAGCTTTGCACACTCTTGGCATTCTCTCAGCCAGCTTCACCTGGAATGCTGTTCCAACAGTCTTGAAGGAGTTCCAACATATGCTGAGCACTTGTTGGCTGCTTTTCCTTCGCTCTGCGGTCCAACTCATCCAAAATCATCTCAATTGGGTTGAGGTCGAGTGATTGTGGAGGCCAGGTCATCTGATGCAGCAGTCCTTCACTCTCTTTCTTGGTAAAATAGCCCTTACACAGCCTGGAGGTGTGTTGGGTCATTGTCCCGTTGAAAAATAAATGATAGTCCCACGAAGCGCAAAGCAGATGGGATGGCATATCGCTGCAGAATGCTGTGGTAGCCATGCTGGTTAAGTGTGCCTTGAATTCTAAATAAATTACAGACAGTGTCACCAGCAAAGCACCCCCACACCTCCTCCATGCTTAATGGTGGGAACCACACATGTGGAGATCATCCGTTCACTGTCACAATCATTGGAAGCATACTAGGACCAACGTGCAGCATTGGTTTCCACATCTTTTTATTTAAAGTAAGTGAACCATTAAACAATAACGACTAACCGAAACAACAATGGAGTGCTAACATGCAGCTACACGTAAACAATATCCCACCAACACAGGTGGGAAAAATGCTACTTAAATATGATCCCCAATTAGAGACAACGATTATCAGCTGCCTCTAATTGGGAATCATACAAATCACCAACATAGAAATACTAAACTAGAACCCCACATAGAAAATATAAACTAGAATACCCCCCAGTCACGCCCTGACCTACTATACCATAGAGAAACAAAGGCTCTCTATGGTCAGGGCGTGACAGTTCACCTAGTCTGCATCTCACAAAGACACAGCGGTTGGAACCAAAGATCACACACACACAAATCTAAGTAAAGGAATGGAATTAAGAATATATAAATATATGGACGAGCAAAGTCAGAGCAGCATAGATTACGATACAGTAGAATATAATAGAATAGAATATAGTATGAGATGACTAATGCAAAATATGTAAACATTATTAACGTGACTAGTGTTCCATTTATTAAAGTGGCCAGTGATTTCAACTCTATGTATATAAGCAGAAGCCTCTAATATGCTAGTGATGGCTGTTTAACAGTCTGATGTCCTTGAGATAGAAGCTGTTTTTCAGTCTCTCGGACCCAGCTTTGATGCACCTGTACTGACCTCGCCTTCTGGATGATAGCAGGGTGAACAGGCAGTGGCTCGGGTTATTGTTGTCTTGATAATCTTTTTGGAGGCCTTCCTGTGACATCGGGTGCTTTAGGTGTCCTGGGGGCAGGTAGTTTGCGCGCCATTGATGCTTTGGACAGACCGCACTACCCTCTGGAGAGTCCTGCGGTTGCGGGCGGTGCAGTTGCCGTACCAGGCGGTGATACAGTCTGACAAGATGCAGCCCGACAAGATGCAGCCCGACAGGGAGGTGCTACCTCTGCTGTTTCCTGAATTTCACGATCATCTCCTTTGTTTTGTTGACTTTGAGTGAGCAAAACAAAGGAGGGTCAACAGCATCAATGTAACAGTGAAGACTTTACGTCTGTCCGCTCGCCCTGACCTGGGCGTGAACCAGGGACGCTCTGCACACATCAACAGTCACCCTCGAAGCATCGTTACCCATCGCTCCACAAAAGCCGTGGCCCTTGCAGAGCAAGGGGAACCACTACTTCAGGGTCTCAGAGCAAGTGACGTCACCGATTGAAACGCTATTAGCGCTAACTCGCTATCCATTTCACATCCGTTACATGACTACCTCATGGAGCTGGTTGAGAGAATGCCAAGAGTGTGCACAGCTGTCATCATGGCAAAGGGTGGCTACTTTGAAGAATCTCAAATGTAAAATATATTCTGATTTGTTTAACACTTTTTTTGTTACTACATGATTCCATGTGTTATCTCATAGTTTTGATGTCTTCACTATTATTCTACAATGTAAAAAATAGGGAAAATAAAGAAAAACCCTTGAATGAGTAGGTGTGTCCAAACTTTGACTGGTACTGTACAGTGCACACACACACACACACACACACACACACACACACACACACACACACACACACACACACACACACACACACACACACACACACACACACACACACACACACATATATGTATATACAGTGGGGAGAACAAGTATTTGATACAATGCCGATATTGCCGGTTTCCTACTTACAAAGCATGTAGAGCTCTGTAATTTTTATCATAGGTACACTTCAACTGTGAGAGACGGAATCTAAAACAAAAATCCAGAAAATCACATTGTATGATTTTTAAGTAATTCATTTGCATTTTATTGCATGACATAAGTATTTGATACATTAGAAAAGCAGAACTTAATATTTGGTACCAAAACCTTTGTTTGCAATTACAGAGATCATACGTTTCCTGTAGTTCTTGACCATGTTTGCACACACTGCAGCAGGGATTTTGGCCCACTCCTCCATACAGACCTTCTCCAGATCCTTCAGGTTTCTGGGCTGTTGCTGGGCAATACGGACTTTCAGCTCGCTCCAAAGATTTTCTATTGGGTTCAGGTCTGGAGACTGGCTAGGCCACTCCAGAACCTTGAGATGCTTCTTACGGAGCCACTCTTTAGTTGCCCTGGCTGTGTGTTTCAGGTCGTTTTCATGCTGGAAGACCCAGCCACAATTATATTTCACGCATCGTTGTATTGTTTCTATACTGGTGTTTTTTTGTGATTTAAATACCTTGTCCACGCATCTCAACTCTCCTGCGCCTGACTCATTTTCACCAGTTACCCAAAGCCTTGACAGAAACACGCCCCTCAAATGGAGTCAACAGGAGCAGGTTCCCCTGCAGTAGGAGTCGAGGAGCAAGTCCAGCAGTATGCTACTATGCTCCAGCATCTCGGCAGCACCATGGATCGCGTGCTAAAAACCATGGAGTGCTGGGAGAGAAGAGGAGTTCCTCCAGCGTCTCCACCTGCACCACCAGTTTCACCTTCACCCCTCCTCCACCTGGTCCCAGTGTGATTCGGCTAGCTAACTTCGGGGATTTCACCCGCTGATCAATCACTACCGGTGCAGTCTGCGCGAGGACGTCTGTCGGGAGTTGGCCTGCAGGAACACCACTCTCACATTCAACCAGCTGGTGGACCTGTCCATCCGGCTGGATGACCTGCTTGCTACCCGCGGACATCCCGATCGGGGTCTGTTGATTCCGTCCCCCAGCACCACCGCTCCAACGCCCATGGAGTTGGAAGGTGCTGCACTTAGGGCGACTGGAGGAGGGGCCGTTCCATGCACCATCTGTGGCCGCAGAGGGCACACTGCCGGTTGGTGCTGGGGAGGTTCCTCTGGGAGTCGAGGCAGCAGGCAGGGCACTCATGTGTCACCCCAGGTGAGTCGGCACCAGGCTCACCCAGAGCCCCTGTTGCTCACATGTTTTTGTATATTAATTTTCCTGAGTTTTTCCCGCATTCCCAGCATAAGGCGCTCGTAGATTCAGGCGCAGCTGGGAATTTTATTGACAGATCATTTGCCCATAGTTTAGGGATCCCCATTGTTCCTGTGGATATGCCCTTCCCTGTGCACACCCTAGATAGTCGACCATTAGGGTCAGGGCTAATTAGGGAGGCCATCGCTCCACTGGGCATGGTTACGCAGGAGGGTCGCAAGGAGAGAATCAGTCTATTCCTTATTGATTCTCCTGCGTTTCCAAAGGTGCTGGGCCTACCCTTGTTGGCCTGTCATGACCCCACTATTTCGTGGCAACAGGGGGTTCTCACGGGCTGGTCACGAAAGTGCTCGGGGAGGTGTTTAGGGGTTTCAGTCAGTGCTACTATGGTGGAAAGTCCAGACCAGGTCTCCACCGTGCGCATCCCCTCTGAATATGCCGATTTGGCTCTCGCCTTCTGTCAATAGAAGGCGACTCAATTACCACCCCATCGACGGGCAGAGTGTGCGATAAATCTCCTGGTAGAAGCAGCACGTCCCAGGAGTCACGTGTATCCCCTGTCGCAAGAGGAGATGGCGACATATGTCTCCGAATCTCTGGAGCAGGGGTACATTCGGCCTTCCACTTCACCTGCCTCCTCAAGTTTCTTTTTTGTGAAGAAGAAGGATGAAGGTCTGCGCCCGTGTATTGACTATTGAGGCAACAACCAAAACACTGTGAGGTACAGTTACCCGCTGCCTCTCATAGCCAGTGCGATCGAGTCAATGCACGGGACACACTTCTTCACAAATTTGGATCTCAGGAGTGCTTACAACCTGGTGCTTATCCGGGAGGGGACGAGTGGAAGATGGCATTTAGTACTACCTCAGGGCACTATGAGTACCCCGTCATGCCGTATGGGTTGATCAATGCTCTTCCAGGCCTTTGTAGATGAGATTTTCCAGGACCTGCATGGGCAGGGTGTATTGGTGTATATCGAAGACATTCTGATATACTCCGCTACACGCTCCGAGCATGTGTCCCTGGTGTGCAGGGTTGCTTGGTCAACTGTTGGAGCATGACCTGTACGTCAAGACTGAGAAATGCCTGTTTTTCCAACAGTCTCCTTCCTAGGGTACCGCATTTCCACTTCAGGGGTGGAGATGGAGAGTGACCACATTACAGCCGTGCGTAATTGGCCGACTCCCACCACGCTAATGGAAGTGCAGCGGTTTCTAGGGTTTTCCAACTACTACTGGAGGTTTATCCAGGTAACGGCTCCCATTACCTCACTGCTGAAGGGGGGACCGGTACGTTTGCAGTGGTCAACTGAGGTAGACAGGGCTTTTGGTCAGCTGAGGGCTCTGTTTACCTCGGCTCTTGTGCTGGCTCATCCGGATCCCTCTTTAGCGTTCATAGTGGAGGTGGACGTGTCCGAAGCTGGGATAGGAGCCGTGCTCTCTCAGTGCTCGGGTACACCACCAAAGCTCCGCCCCTGTGCCTTCTTTTCGAAGAAGCTCAGCCAGGCTGAGCGAAACTATGACGTGGGGGACTGGGAGTTGTTGGCTGTTGGCACTGTCCCGGATGTATGACACCGAGGAGTGGTCCATGGATCCCACTCCCATACTCCCAGCCTCTTGCCTGGTGGCACCGGTAGTGTGGGAGCTGGACACGAACATCAAGCGGGCGTTACGTACAGAGCCCACTCCCCCCCCAGTGTCCAGCTGGGCATCTGTACGTTCCAATTGATGTCCACGACCGTTTGATCTATTGGGCCCACACGTCACCTTCTTCTGGTCATCCGGGCATTGGTCGGACATTGTGCTGCCTTAGTGGGAAGTACTGGTGGTCCAGCTTGGCTAAGGACGTGAGGGTTTATGTTTCCTCCTGCTCGGTGTGCGCCCAGTGCAAGGCCCCTAGGCACCTGCCCAGAGGGAAGTTACAACCCTTACCCGTTCCGCAACGGCCCTGGTCGCTCCTGTCGGTGGACTTCCTGATGAATCTACCTCCCTCACAGGGTAACACCACGATCCTGGTCGTTGTGGATCGGTTTTCTAAGTCCTGCCGTCTCCTCCCTTTGCCTGGTCTCCCTACGGCCCTACAGACTGCGGAGGTCTTGTTAACTCACGTCTTCCGGCACTACGGGGTGCCTGAGGATATAGTGTCTGATTGGAGTCCCCAGTTCCCGTTGAGGGTCTGGAGGGCGTTCATGGAACGTCTGGGGGTCTCGGTCAGCCTAACCTCAGGTTTTCACCCCGAGAGTAATGGGCAGGTGGAGAGAGTAAACCAGGATGTGGGTAGGTTTCTGCGGTCTTACTGCCAGGACGGGCCGGGGGAGTGGGCGGCGTTCATATCCTGGCCAAAGATGGCCCAGAACTCGCTCCGCCACTCCTCTACCAACATCTCCCCTTTCCAGTGCGTACTGGGGTACCAGCCAGTTCTGGCGCCGTGGCATCAGAGCCAGATCGAGGCTCATGCGGTGGACGACTGGTTTAGGCGCTCGGAAGAGACGTGGGACGTCGCTCATGTGTACCTTCAGCGAGCCGTGAGGTGTCAGAAGGCCAGTGCAGACCGCCACCGCAGTGAGGCCCCGGTGTTCACACCGGGGGACCGGATCTGGTTCTTGACCCGAAACCTGCCCCTCCGCCTGCCCTGCCGGATGCTGGGTCCGCGGTTTGTGAGGCCATTCAAAGTCCCGAGAAAAGTGAACAAGGTTTGTTACAGTTTACAGCTTCCCCCAGATTACCGTATTAACTCCTCGTTCCATGTGTCTCTCCTCAGGCCGGTGGTAGCAGGTCCACTCCAGGAGTCTGAGCTGCGGGAGGTTCCTCTGCCCCCTCTGGACATCGAGGGGGCCCCGGTGTATGCAGTCCGATCCATACTGGACTCGAGGCGTCCGGCGAAGGGCCTTCAGTACCTCGTGGAGTGGGAGGGGTATGGTCCGGATGAGCAATGCTGGGTGCTGGTGGAGGACGTATTGGACCCTTCGAGGCTGCGGAATTTCCACCGTCTCCATCCGGATCGCCCTCCGGGTCGTCCCAGAGGCCGGTGTCGGCGCACAGCTGGAGCTTCGCGTCAAGGGGGGATGGTACTGTCACGACTTCCGCCGGAGTCGGTCCCTCTCCTTGTTCGAGCGGCATTCGGCGGTCGACGTAACTGGCCTTCTAGACATCACCGATCCACTTTTCATTTTCCATTTGTTTTGTTTTTGTTTTTTACACACCTGGTTTCAATTCCCCCATTACATGTTCATTATTTAACCAGTTACATGCAGCCTGGTCTAGGCCAATAGGTAAGCCTCAGAATTTGCAGTGAGTGATTAACCTCATCAAAAGCTTTTGACAGGTCAATAAAGAGGGCAGCACAATGTTGCCTTTTAACCATACAGTTAAGCACATCATTTATAACTAGGGATGCAGCAGAGAGTGCTATGACCTGGTCTAAAATTCGACTGATGTACATTGAGAATACATTTCAAAGATAAGAAACATTTTAGCTGAGATTTAATCAAGGATTCTAATATTTTACCTTGGAGAAAAAGTTTAGAAACAGGGCTATAATTAGTTAGGTCACAAGGGTCACCACCTTTGTGAAGGGGGAATACATGGGCCACCTTCCAAACCTTGGGGATAGTTCCAGATATAATCGGCAGGATAAAAAATATGGGTTAATGATTCAGCAATCAGGGGAGCAGAGAGCTGCAGAAAAAAATGGATCAAGCACATCAGCCCTAGTGGATAAAAAAAAGTGTATCTTGCATAGGGCCCAGCACCCGAGCCGGCGGAGGAGGGTGGCAGTGATGCGGCAGGTGGCGGCGAGGAGAGAACGCGAGCTCCTTTCCAGAAAAGATCGGCGATGCGAATGGCGAAATTAAGCAAGGAATCTAGCACATTACAGGTAGTAAATTGTTGAAATGAAAACAACTAGAAGTTGACGGGTTAACACTCAAGTCAGCTAGAGAATGGCAGAAGGAAGAGAAGTCGACTGACTGACCAGAGTCAATTAAATCATTGTTTCTCTCAAATAAAATGCCTGCTGAGGTAAAATAATGATTGTAAGTCTTTAATTTACAATCTGTAGAAACTATGAGAATAGAAAGATTCAGAACTTTTTTGAAACATCACAGCACAGTTGAAAAATATATGGCAAATAGAAATCCAATATGGATAGTGTTAAGCGGTAGATGGAAGGGGTTGAGTGGAGTTGAAGGGTGGGAGTTAAAACAAACAAAAGATAACTATTTGTCAAGGCTTTGGGTAACTGGTGAAAAGGAGTCAGGTGCAGGAGAGTTGAGATGCGTGGACAAGGTAATTAAATCACAAAAAAACACCAGTATAGAAACAATACAACATTGCGTGAAATATACCGGTACCACGAATAAACGGGCGTAAGTATAAAACCCGGCACAAAATACCAGCCGTCAGAATCAGCCATCAACATAGAACAAACACGCACACAAACATGGGGGACACCAGAGGGTTAACCGCTACGGGATCGGTGTGTCCCCCATGGGACGGTTGAGCTAACATAGGCTATTGTTATTAGCATGAGGTTGTAAGTAACAAGAACATTTCCCATAGACATATCTGATAGACATATCTGATATGGGCAGAAAGCTTAAATTCTTGTTAATCTAACTGCACTGTCCAATTTGCAGTAGCTATTTCAGTGAAAGAATACCATGCTATTGTTTGAGGAAAGTGCATAGTTATGAACTTCAAAATGTATCAATAAACCAAATTGGCACATTTGGGCAGACTTAATACAACATTTTGAACAGAACTACAATGGTTCATTGGATCAGTCTAAAACTTTGCACATATACTGCTGCCATCTAGTGAACAAAATCTAAATTGTACAAACCTGGAATAATACATTATGGCCTTTCGCTTGCATTTCAAAGATGATGGAACAACAACAAAAACTGTTTTTTTCTTTGTATTATCTTTTACCAGATCTAATGTGTTATATATCCTACATTAATTTTACATTTCCACAAACTTCAAAGTGTTTTCTTTCAAATGGTATCAAGAATATGCATATCCTTGCTTCGGGTCCTGAGCTACAGGTAGTTTGATTTGGTTATGTCATTTTAGGCGACATTAAAAAAAAGGGGTTGTTATTATACACACAGCAAGGATGACCAGCTCATCGGGTCACATGACATACAGCCGGTTTATGTGATGCTAGGACCCCGGTGTGTGGGAGAAAGAATCTACTCCAGTCAGGCATGGATTGTCAACGCAGGAGGACATAGCTAGTTAGTTCACAAATACGTTTTTACTGTAATAGAGAATCCCTATTTTAAACATGGGTCAGTGTGGTATTACTTCATCAAAGACCGTGCTGGTCTTTCTGAACCTCATTTTTTGGGTAAGTTAAAACGACATCTGTGTCGTTCGAGAATGCGCAAATTCTCATCCACAACATTATACGCAGCAACCTGCTACTTACTACCATTCAATGCAACCTAGGCCATGTGGCTGTTTGTCTATTTTTATCTTCAATAAACTGTTTGAGCCTTTGGTTACTACATAGTGCAATGTTCTTGCAGTCATGTTGCTATCCCTTTTACACGTAACTAACGTTAGCTAGCTGAACATTTCCTTTTGTTCTCTGTCTTTCTTTGTCTGGTTGCTTTGGCTACTGCGGCTAGAATCAGGGAGTTTCATGCTGGGCTTCTGTGCCTCCTTTGTCCCAGCCAATGTATTTGTATCTTTTTAAATGCCCCTTCCCATAAAGTGAAACGGTAGCCTAATAGCCATACTGTAAGTGGGTCCTCAACATAGTGTTTGTTGGCAGCTCTTTTTCTAAACTTCCATGTGTTAGGATATAAAGGGAAAGGGGGACACCTAGTCAGTTGTACAACTGAATGCCTTCAACTAAAATTAGGCTTGAGAGATCAATTGACACAATGGTCTTTGCCAGTCAGTAAGAAATCAAATAATTCCAATTTGAAGGATTGAGTTATTATAATGCCAATGGGATGGTTGTAAAGTTGAATGCTTTTGTGTCAGACAAACATGTCTTTTGGCTCTTTTGTTTTATAATGTGATTTTTTTTGTGTGTGTGATTTAATACTCTCTCCCCCCATAATACAGGCAGCAGCAGGGATTTTGTGCTATGTTGGAGCCTACGTGTTCATCACCTATGATGACTACGACCACTTCTTTGAGGATGTGTACACCCTTATCCCTGCTGTGACCATAATTGCAGTTGGAGGCCTCCTTTTCATCATCGGTCTTATTGGATGCTGTGCCACAATACGAGAAAGCCGCTGTGGCCTTATAACGGTCAGTGCAGGGCACTACGCTGATGTTTTTTACAGGGAGCACGTGTGCGCATCAGTTGAAAAATGTAGGCTCACACAAAGAAATTTAGGAGCACAATGAAAAATATTTGAGGTAACAACGTTTTCCTTTTAGTAATGGTACAAGCGTGGCGGTCATGAATCTGCGCTCAATGTATTCCCCATGGCACTTGGGCTTCGGTGCATTGAAGTAATCGTTGCAAAAAAATATTTGGGTGCATATGCAAGTAAAATGGTTGCGCTTTAGAGCCCTGCAGTGAATGTTGCCTTATCCCCTACTACTACAACATTCAAACTGGTCTCAGAACTCCCTCAGTAATCCTGTTGGCCAGAAGACTGGCCAGCAGAGAGCTTTTGTATCATGTTTTAAAAAAAATAATTGTATTTCACCTTTTATTTTGGATAATCCTTAATTACAGTGTTGATTTAAATGTGTGACTTATTTCCCATCTTATAGTGGGTTAACTGCCTTGTTCAGGGACAGAATGACAGGTTTTTACCTTGTCAGCTCGAGAATTCGATCCAGCAACCTTTTGGTTACTGGCCCAATGCTCTAACCACTAGGCTCCCTGCTGCCCCAAATAAATGCTGGAGATCTTAAAATGTTCCGATCTGCCTCGGACTCTTTTATTTTCAGGAGTTTCTTACGTTTAATTCTTTCTCTTTTCACCACAGTTTGTCATCATTCTCCTGCTGGTGTTTGTGACGGAAGTGGCTGTGGTGGTTCTTGGTTATATTTACAGATCGAAGGTGTGTAAGTCAAGTACATATTGATCAAGGTTACATTTGTGAAAATCAGATTTTGTTCAGGATACCAATTATCTGGATATGTTCCAATGTGAAACCTTTTTTGTTTAACAATATTAAAAATGTTCTAGTAGGAAATGTTTCTTTTATATTTAGTCTTCCCATGAAATGTAATGGAGAAAGTGTTATCTTAAGTGGTGATTCACTATAGTAGCCTAGTATTCATCAGAAATGCATTAATGAGGTTTTGTAAGATTGTCCCGTTAAGCCCAGTAACCTGTTTGTTTACAGGTTGAAGATGAGGTCAATCGCTCCATCCAGAAGGTGTACAATGAGTACAATGGCACCAATGCAGATGCCTCTAGCCGTGCCATTGACTACGTGCAAAGACAGGTGATAGAATGGAACTTGGGCAATTCATGTTTTGTGTAACAGTTAAGTTATTTAAAGCTGTATTGAAATGATCTAGTGTTAACCATCACCATTTGTCATGCCTGCAGCTCCATTGTTGTGGAATTCACACTTACTCAGACTGGATGAACACACGCTGGTTTAATGAGTTTCAAAACAACAGTGTACCAGTGAGCTGCTGCAAACCTAATGTCAGCAACTGTACAGGCTCTCTAGCCCGTCCTGGAGACCTCTATCCAGAGGTAAGAGATTGTCCAAAACATACCTATGCTTTGCTCTCATGCATAACATTCACATTGATTCTCTTACACAATGTTATGTTTGTGTTTCCAGGGATGTGAAGCCCTTGTTGTGAAGAAACTAAAGGAGATAATGATGTATGTCATCTGGGCTGCACTGACGTTCGCTGCAATTCAGGTACAGAACCAATTCCATCAGCCCTCTTCGTTCAACTAATGGATGTGTTCCATCATGTGACCCCCCCCCTGCCCTTCCCTATGGTATGACTCATGAAGTGATTCATTATGGAGGCTGAGTGGGCCTGGGTATGCCGTTATTATGTCAACCCCCAGCCACACTCCACCAGAGCCTCAAGGAACAGGGCCGAGACGGGACTGTTTCGTGGGGACAGGGAAAATGCATCTAGGAATTTCTGGAAAAGGGGAAATGGCATGGCCACAAGGACATCTCAAACTAGGCTAAATGGAGCCTTAAGGAAACATTGTCCCCTGCCAATTTGCATTGACTTAATATATTAGTTACTTTGATTTGTTATAATGTTCATAATCAGATTCTGGAGGCAGTGGGAAATTGAGTGGATTAAGACGGCATGTCATTTGTTGGATTTACCCCTTTTCATTCCGTTCATTTGACTACAATGAGGGGGCTGCTTTTAAAGTGCTGTCATTCATTATTTCAGTAAAAATCTATCATGTATTTTCTGAAGCCCTTTTTACATCAGTAGTTGTCCCAAAGTGCAATACACATACCCAGCTTAGCCCCAGGACAGCAAATGGTTCTAGTCTACATTTAAATAGCAGTTTATCAATGTACTGTAGTTGTATCCTTTTATAATATCACCTCTGCATTTCATCAACATTAGATTTTATATTATTTTATGGGCTAATGAGTGTGTGGATGTGAATTTTCTGGTTTGCAGTAATCCTAGAGCCTTTTCACCCAGAGGCTTCCCTGTTTGCTGCTGATGTGGTAGCTTTGTGTTCTTGCTCAGCCTTTCCTGGGAGAGTAGTTGGCCTAGTGCCCAGGTCAGAGGCTGACAGGTGACATCCTCAGGAACAGATGGATGGAGGACATGGATCACACTACACTTCAACCCCTGGTGTTTTCCTTTCCTAGGTATTTGGGATGCTGAGTGCCTGTGTGGTGCTGTGCCGTAGGAGCCGTGACCCTGCCTACGAGCTTCTCATGACAGGGGGAACCTACGCATAAGGAACACACACACCTAGGTTCATGGCTTTGTCAGTGGGGGATGGTTCACTGGCTTGCCCAAGCTCAGGTCTCTTCTGCTGTAAGTTGAAAAGCTCCTCACATGGTGGCTCATACTCCACAATGGTGATGGGTTAAGTGGTGAAAAAACAGCTTATTTACATGCAATGTAAGTTGGTATTTTGTTACTTTTTTTCAAAAAGCCACAAGCCAAATTCTTAAATGGTGATTAAACAAGTTTTTTTTGTTACTTTTTTTTGTTATTTGTTGCTCTGTGATATGTGACAAATGATATTTGTTGCGCTTAAGTTTTACCTGTGCACCTCAAACAACAAGGATGAGGCCCCTGTGAATGATAAACCTACTGTATGGAATATGTGGACTGAATACTTTACTCATATCAGTTTGCAATATGTGTATAGTTTTGGAATATTTTATAAATATTTGCATTTATCAAGTAGCAGAGTTGAACATTTCCTGTGTGTGAGGTTGCCTTGTGCTACTGCTTTGTTTGGCCCAGACCTCACCCTTCACCAGCACCATTCTGTTTCTGATGAGAAGCAGTTGAACTATAGACGGTACACAAGTCAATGGCACTGCGTCGGCCCACCAGGAATGGGCAGTAACCAAAGTGCAGTCAATTAACTGATTTGCTTTGCAAGAATGTGGGCATTTGATTAATCCACATGCACTGTTACTAAAATGTTCTGTTGTACTTTCTGTGTGGCGTTGAGCACACTCGTGGTATGTAGGCCTAGTTATAAAATTAGATTTTTAAGAAATGTAGTCATGTAGAGAAAAAGAAACCAGAGATGGGGGGACTTTAACAAGGAAATAAACTGTATTCCAGCTAGACGATTTTGTAGTTTCATTTATTTCTATATTTCACAAAAATATGCTCACTTCTCTCTGCACACAACCAAGACTGTAACCATGGCTCTCTTGTGTGGACATTAGAGCTGTATGGTTTTCTCCAGACAAAGCACCCTGATGTTCATACACTAATTGTCTGAGAGCTGTTGTCATTGGCAGAGCCAGTGAGTCACATCCTAAACCACTTTTGTGGAAATAGCTTTCCCAGGGGAGGGAGAACTGGCTTTAAGTGATTCATGTAGCCATGCTTTTGGTTAAGCACAGAGTCCGATGATTGGGTATGTCTTAATCTTGTTATTGGGACAAGCCTTGTCATTAGATCGTTAAATTGGGTATCAGGGTGCCATAGGCCGGTTCTACCTTGTCTGGTATTAAAGCTACAAATGTCTAGCTACTTGCAAAGTTGCTCTCTTATGCATCAGCTAACAGTTAAACAGTAATTATATTTATACATTGGGACTTTGAGTCAGGCTCTTAGTGACCAGATGCCTTTGAACTGCTCCCAAGTGGTGCAGTGGTCTAAGGCACTGCATCTCAGTGCAAGAGACTCCAGTACAGTCCCTGGTTCAAATCCAGGCTGTATCACATCCAGCTGTGATTGGGAGTTCCTTAGGGTGGTGCACAATTGGTCCGGGGTAGGCCGCCATTGGAAATAAGTATTTGTTAAATATTGTTTTTAAACTAGTTGGATCAGTCTGCACTATATGATTTGTCTTGAGTCACAAATGGACAGCTGCTTGTGTGGTTTCCAAATAAGTATTGTATTTACTTGCAATGAAGCCTGTAAATTTTTAAATCAAAGGAATTTTGTATTTGTATTACTAAAAACAGTCAAATATGTTATTATTTGTGAAGTGGAACATGTGCTTTTATGGCAGAATGTGAAATAAATAGTTGACCACATTAGACTACACAAAATGTACTCTATTCGAGGAACGACCCTTGTGTTGTTTAGGAGTCATACTGTAGCGAGGACAGCTGCAAAGTGCACTCGCACACTGTAGTCACAGAGCTATTTATATTCTTTAGTATTGAATATTACTTGTGTGTTTGAGCAATTGGGGTGGCAGGGTAGCCTAGTGGTTAGAGCATTGGACTAGTAACCAAAAGGTTGCAAGTTCAAATCCCCGAGCTGACAAGGTACAAAATCTGTCGTTCTGCCCCTGAACAGGCAGTTGACCCACTGTTCCTAGGCTGTGCCTTCAGATTTTGAGAAAATTAACAACTAAGGAAGAATATTCACTCAAACCCCTAAACCCAGCCTGGTCTGTTTCACAAGCGTTCCTGGAATTCTCACAATGTTGCTCCTCTGGGTTTAGAAACTGTGTCGGTAGAGCATCAGGAGAGAGTGGTTTTGTCACTCTAGCACAGGGTTGGGCAACTTTGATGGGGGTGGGGGCCACAAAAAATCTGAACTCATGAGGGGCCACAAAACATTTTAGTGACTCTCCCCTCTTGACAGCGGAGAGACCTTTTTTGTTGTTGCAATTCTGCACATTTTACCATGGGCCTTAGAGAAAATGTTGCCATTTTAAGGCACGTTTGCTGCAAGAGGCAGAGAAGAAAAAGTGCAGTTTTTAAGATGATATCTGTTTGAAAGTGACTGACAAAATCAATGTGGGAGCCCCGGTCAGTAATTCAACCATGATTAGGGCTACTACAGGTTTAGATAGCTAGCTGCTAAACTAATTTACCAATCTAAAAATGTTTAGCTGACATGGGCTAATTGAGTGACTACATTGCAGAATAATATTAAATACATCAAAACTATCAAATAACACACATGGAATCATGCAGTAGCCAAAAAACTGTTAACTAATCAAAATATATTTTAGATTCTTCAAAGTCGCCACCCTTTGCCTTGATGACAGCTTTGAACACTCTTGGCATTCTCTAAACAGTTTCACCTGGAATGCTTTTCCGATAGTCTTGAAGGAGTACCAACATATGCTGAGCACTTGTTTGCTGCTTTTCCTTCACTCTGCGGTCCAACTCATCCCAAACCATCTCAAATGGGTTGAGATAGGGTGATTGTGGAGGCCATGTCATCTGACACAGCACGCCATCACTCTCCTTCTTGGTCAAATAGTCCTTGAACAGCCTGGAGGTGTGTTGGGTCATTGTCCTGTTGAAAATGAAATTATAGTCCCACTCAGCGCAAATCAGATGGGATGGCGTATCGCTGCAGAATACTATGGTAGCCATGCTGGTTAAGTGTGCCTTGAATTCTTAATAAATCACACACAGTGTCACCAGCAAAAATCCCCCACACCATCACACCATCTCCTCCATGCTTCATGGTGGGAACCACACATGCGGATATCATCCGTTCACTCACTCTGTGTCTCACAAAGACATGGCGGTTGGAACCAAAAATCTCCAATTTGGACTCATCAGACAGTAGGACAGATTTCCACTGGTCTAATGTCCATTGCTCGTGTTCCTTGGCCCAAGCAAGTCTCTTCTTCTTATTGGTGTCCTTAAGTAGTGGTTTCTTTGCAGCATTTCAACCATGATGGCCTGATTCACGCAGTCTCCACTGAACAGTTGATGTTGAGATGTGTCTGTTACTTGAACTCTGTGAAGCATTTATTCGGGCTGCAATTTCTGAGGCTGGTAATTGTAATGAATTTATCCTCTGCAGCAGAGGTAACTCTGGGTCTTCCTTTCCTGTGGTGGTCCTCATGAGAGCCAGTTTCATCATAGTGCTTGATGGTTTTTGTGACAGCACTTGAAGAAACGTTCAAAGTTCTTGAATTTTCCATATTGACTGACCTTCATGTCTTAAAGTAATGATGGACTGTAATTTCTTTGAGCTGTTCTTGCCATAATATGGATTTGGGCATTTACCAAAGAGGGATATCTTCTGTATACCACCCCTACTGTTTGAGGTTGTGGACAGGTGTCTTTTATACTGATAACAAGTTCAAACAGGTGCCATTAATACAGGTAACGAGTGGAGGACAGAGGAGCCTCTTAAAGAAGAAGTTACAGGTCTGTGAGAGCCAGAAATCTTGCTTGTTTGTAGGTGACCAAATACTTATTTTCCACCATAATTTGCAAATAAATTCTTTAAAAATCCTACAATGTGATTTTCTGGATTTTTTTTTTTTTTTGTCTGTCATAGTTGAAGTGTACCTATGATGAAAATTACAGGCCTCTCTCATCGTTTTAAGTGGGAGAACTTGCACAATTGGTGGCTGACTAAATACTTTTTTGCCCCACTGGGTATATATCTTGTTTTTGAGATATTGATCCGAGGGCTATTAAAAGGGTGACCATCCCTGCTCTAGTGCATTCACAGATTGATTAAAAGCCAACTTTATCTAAGTAATGTAAAATAATGAATAGATGTGTCATGTTCACAGTGGTGGGGGCAGACATTTTTATCAAGAAAACAACTTTCAGAAAATATGCATATGTTCTCAAACACTAAACATACCAATATGTATTTTACAGTTATAAGGTGAAATCTTAGTCATTTTATTATTTGATTATACTATATTTAGAAAGCATATAAGTCATTTCAAGCTGTATTCATACAGTTTTGTTGAAGAAATATTTCATGTTTTCATATGTTTATCATATTTGTACTGTGTACTTGAGTTTGTGTCCTCAAAACTGACTCCACCTTTAGCAATTTATAATTATTTTTACCAGAAATGTGAGATTGAAACATTTTTTGGAGTATGCAGAATTACAAGTTATTGTTTATGTCCCTCTTATGATAAATAATTACTTTTGAGGATTACATAGATTACACTTTATTTATATTTATATAGATTATGTTTAGTTACATTTAACTGGTTCAAATCTTGTCGTGGAAATTACCACCAGGGAGTCATAGTCAAACTCAAATGAATCATTCTTTATTATCAGCAAGTTGGAGAGGTTCCAACAAACTTAATGCACCATAGTACACATCTGTCAGGAGCTCTGCCGGGGCAGTCCCATTAGTTCTCTTATATACGGCTATTCAAACAACCTACATAGGCATGGTTCATAGGGCTGGTTCCTGCATGTGACTGGCACCGTCTCCTACCTACATTTATAAAACTTATTCTGGGCGTTCTGACAAAAAGTCTGAAGAGGGGAACCATCTCCCCCTCATATCTCTAACCAGCACCTATAGGAACCAATGATTGTATGAGACAAGATGTACAATTAAAGGCTATCGCTTCAGACAAAAAAACATTCTGTATACTCCCTCCTCTTATCACTCTGTGATAATTATTATTACATTTTATTCATTTGGTTATTGCTTAAACTATCAAAATACATCATTATAAGTAAACAAAATTAACGCATAAAAACCACAGACACTTTCAAACCCTTCATTCTGGGTTGTACACTCCAACTAGTAACTGATCCTTATTCCATACCCCTTACTTGTAAAACCATTGCAGTAGAATGTTTTAACTTAAGACCTTCATTTCATACAGGTACACATATGCTTGATTACACAATTTAATTTATGGATTCTGGCTTTTGACTTTGTCTTCTTCCTTCATGTTCCTAAGAGAGTGACTAGAACTATTGATAAATTATCCAACCCAAATTTAAAATAACAGTCCCTACTGTGTTGCGTTGAGTCTATCACTTGAATTTAAGACCCTCAACTTAGTACACACTGGCAGAATGTAAATTTACAGACAGAGAAATAAATATACAGCATGTACTACTAACATTGACATACATTATATTCATCTTATATTTCTAGCATGACATTTTCTCATCACGGCCCCCATTTGTCCCTGTGTTAATGACAAGTCAGTATCTCAATGCATTTTTTTGTATGAATTACTATACATTTTGCAGTGTGCAGACCTCCAGAATCAACCTGATACCCCAAATAAAACTTTTTGGACAAGCATAAATTAATTACAGGCACACTTGACCATCCCCATCCTTCCCGGCACTCATTCTTCTGGTGTTTCTTAATTTTCTTCTTCAAATAGTGTTTCAGTTTGTCCTCTCAATGGCACATGTTCAAAGTGGATGGCCCTTGATAATGTCCCGATTCCAATATCTGGGAATAATCCGATTTTTCCCAAGCAGACAAATCTCTCACCTTTAGCCGCCACCACCATCCTTTACGGTGCATTAAGTCTTGTCCATTTTCAAACTAGTACACCAGCAGCAGGAGAGAATTTTGGACGGGATCTCTCCATACACACTCCACGTGGACTCATGCTGCCCTCCTGAGAGAAAAGGTAGTTGATAGCTTCGACTAGATGCTGTGTACAGGTTGCTGGCTCGGACTCAGGTAGAAGTGTGAAGGACAGGGCCATAGTTAATGCCATTGTCGCCATTAATTCAGCAGGTTAGAGGGGGTGAGGCTCACACTGTTCTCGGTCGAATTAACCCTTCCATGCATCTAGAAACCATCTATGGTCACATTCGCCATAACCCGAGGGAGGACAAACTATTTACTGTATGACAAATTATTACGACTACCATTATTCTTAATACAAATTTCAAAGACAAAATCTCAAAGAGAATAACAACACACTGTTGAAACCAAATTGGCTTATACTCCCTTATCACATTGGCGACCTCACCGCAGAGGGGCACTTCATTTAATGTAACAGCTAACAAAAATGTTTCCACAACTTTGGAGAACATTCCCTTAAGAGTCTCAGCAGACCATTAACTAATGTTTTCATAGGAATGTTCCCGTATGTGAACTTACCCAGAATGTGGTTACCATGTTCTCAGAATTTAAGATATGTTCTAGACATGCTTCATGGGAATGTTGTAAGAACATTCAATCAATCAAATTTATTTAGAAAGCCCTTTTTACATCAGCCAATGTCACAAAATGCTGTACAGAAACCCAGCCTAAAACCCCAAACAGCAAGCAATGCAGATGTAGAAGCACGATGGCTAGTAAAAACTCCCTAGAAAGAACCTAGGAAGAAACCTAGAGAGGAACCAGGCTCTGAGGGGTGGACAGTCCTCTTCTGGCTGTGCCAGGTGGAGATTATAACAGAACATGGGCAAGATGTTCATAGATGACCAGCAGGGTCAGCACCTCAGGAGTAAATGTCAGTTGGCTTTTCATAGCCGATCATTCAGAGTTAGAGACAGCAGGTGCAGTAGAGAGAGAGTCCAAAACAGCAGGTCCGGGACAAGGTAGCCCGTGCAGTGAACAGGTCTGGGTTCCATAGCTGCAGGCAGAACAGTTGAAACTGGAGCAGCAGCATGACCAGGTGGACTGGGGACAGCAAGGAGTCATCAGGCCAGGTAGTCCTGAGGCATGGTCCTAGGGCTCAGGTCCTCTGAGAGAAGAGAGAGAAAATTAGAGGGAGCATACTTAAATTCAAACAGGACACCGGATAAGACATGAGAAATACTCCAGATATAACAGACTGACCCTTGCCCCCCGACACATAAACTATTGCAGCATAAATACTGGAGGCTGAGACAGGAGGGGTCGGGAGACACTGTGGTCCTGTCCGACGATACCCCTGGACAGAGCCAAACAGGCAGGATATAACCCCATCCACTTTGCCAAGGCACAGCCCCCACACCACTAGAGGGATATCTTCAACCATCAACCTACTGCCCTGAGATAAGGCCGAGTATAGCCCACGGAGACCTTCCCCACGGCACAAACCCGATGGGGGCGCCAACCCGGACAGGAAGATCACGTCAGTGACTCAACCCACTCAAGTGACGCACCCCTCCTAGGGACGGCATGGAAGAGCACCAGTAAGCCAGTGACTCAGCCTCCAGAATATGTTTAGAGGCAGAGAATCCCAGTGGAGAGAGGGGAACCGGCCAGGCAGAGACAGCAAGGGCGGTTCGTCGCTCCAGTGCCTTTCCGTTCACCTTCACACCCCTAGGCCAGACGACACTCAATCATAGGACCCACTGAAGAGATGAGTCTTCAATAAAGACTTAAAGGTCGAGACCGAGTCTGCGTCTCTCACATGGGTAGACAGACCATTCCATAAAAATGTAGCTCTGTAGGAGAATGCCCTGCCTCCAGCAGTTTGCTTAGAAATTCTAGGGACAGTAAGGAGGCCTGCGTCTTGTGACCGTAGCGTACCTGTAGGTATGTACGGCAGGACCAAATCGGAAAGATAGGTAGGAGCAAGCCCATCTTATGCTTTGTAGGTTAGCAGTAAAACCTTAAAATCAGCCCTAGCCTTAACAGGAAGCCAGTGTAGAGAGGCTAGCCCTGGAGTAATACGATCATATTTTTGGTTCTAGTCAAGATTCTAGCAGCCGTATTTAGCACTAACTGAAGTGTATATAGTGCTTTATCTGGGTAGCCATAAAGTAGAGCATTACAGTAGTCTAATCTAGAAGTGAGAAAAGCATGAATGAATTATTCTGCATTTTTGGATGGAAAGTTTCTGATTTTTGCAATGTTACAAAGAAGGAAAAAAGCTGTCCTTGAAATATGCTTGATTAGTTTGTCAAAAGAGAGATCAGGGTTCATAGTAACGCCAAGGTTTTATTTGAGATGACTGTACAACCATCAAGATTAATTGTCAGATCCAACAGAAGATTTCTTTGTTTCTTGGGACCTCTGTTTTGTCAGAGTTTAAAAGTAAACAATTTGCCGCCATCCACTTCCTTATGTCTGAAACACAGGCTTCCAGGGAGGGCAATTTTGGGGCTTCACCATGTTTCATCGAAATGTACAGCTAAGTATCGTCCGCATAGCAGTGAAAGTTAACATTATGTTTCTGAATGACATCACCAAGAGATAAAATATATAGTGAAAACAATAGTGGTCCTAAAACGGAACCTTGAGGATCACCAAAATGTACAGTTGATTTCTCAGAAGACAAACCATCCACAGAGACAAACTGATATCTTTCCGACAGATAAGATATAAACCAGGCCAGAACTTGTCCATGTAGACCAATTTGGATTTCCAATCTCTCCAAAAGACTGTGGTGATCGATGGTATCAAAAGCAGCACTAAGGTTTAGGAGCACGAGGACAGATGGGGAGCTTTGGTCTGATGCCATTAATAGGTAATTTACCACCTTCACGAGTGCAGTCTCAGTGCTATGATGGGGTCTAAAACCAGACGGAAGCGTTTCGTATACATTGTTTGTCTTCAGGAAGGCAGTGAGTTGATATACAAATGTTCTTGCAACATTCCCATGAAACGTGTCTAGAACATTAATATCTTATGTTCTGAGAACATGGCAACCATGTTCTGTGTATGTTTGGTGGGACGTTGATGGAATATTCTCCTAACCCACAGAAAACTGGACACATGAATGTTCTTGCAACGTTCTCATGAAACGTGTCTAGAACATTAACATTGTATATTTTTAGAATGTGGTAACCAGGTTCTGGGTATATTCTGTTTGACTATAAGGGAATGTTATAACTAACGCCAAAACATGCTAAAAAGGTTCTCTGAAGGTTTATGCCAACATAGATAGAATGTTCCCTTAACTAATGGAAAACTGGACACAAACATTAGGGGAACATTAAAGGTAACATTACAAAAACATCCTCTCTCTATAATTGTTAGCTGGGAGGCTTTTAAAGTTCAATATTCTTGCACAATTTCTACAATTTCTACATAATAGGGAAGCAAAATGTACTCTATTTGTGTAACAACTCACAAACTGTTGTGCTTGTAGACTCGAGAGGAAAGTAAAACAGGTCAGTGCACGTCTTTACATCTTGACGATACATAAGTGAATAATCTCCATCATTAGATAAAACCATGGTCTCAGGTCAGTGACGTCACTCAACAACGCATACAGCCAAGACTGAGCTAACATTATCAGCCCTGTAAGGCTTAGAGAAAATGGTCAAACTAAGACATGTGGGGTGGGGGTATGCTATGTGCCCTATACTGTAGCCTTACTACTTGTGCCAAGGATAGTTCATTCTTTGGCCAGATAGGACCCAGGGACCAGTCCTGAAATGCCGTTTCTCTCCACAGTCCACCAGCCATCCATATCTTGTTCAATGACCACAACCGTCTCCCCTGCAAACATGGAGAGCTCGTCCTCACCCTAGAAATGGACAAGGCCGTGTTAGGCATGTTGTGGTTCAAATGTTACATAAACGTGAATCCACTCATTCTTAGTGTAGGCCTATATGTTGAATGCAGGCATATAGAGTGTCAGAGTATTCTGACCTGAGCAGTATAGTCATACAGAGCCTGGTACTCCTCTCTGCTCTCTGAGATGGTTGGCTGCACTTGCTGAAATCCAGGAATGGAGGCGTACACTCCATCTGATGTGTTGGCTAAAGATTACACAGAGGCAAGCAGATTAATCCGTTTTTTTGTTCAAGCCACTGGCAGTTTGAAACCTCATTACTACCTCTATTAACTGAACTGAAAGAGTAAGCCCATGTGATGTCGTGTCAGACCCTGCTTAATATTGCTGAAACAGATACTTTTATGCGAAGGGACAGTCACCCTTGGCGGCGGTGGCAGAAAGCCGACGTTTCTGTTTTTCAGGGATATGGTATTTTTAACCTAACTTCCGTTTCCCCTGAAAAACAGACGTGGGAACTCCGCTCAGGCGTCTTTCTAGGCCTGCTACGTTAGGTTTGAGGACAGTTGATCTGCAATCAGATGGATGTTTGTGCCCCCTGGTCGTCAAGGAAATAGATTGAAAACCTGCATGATAAAGTTATGGGCTACTACTGTTTCCAAATTATGAATGGAACAAGACGTTTCCCTTTTAGATAAACACAATGCATTGTTAAGAGGGAACATAGAAAAAAACATACATCACAATCGTCTTCGTCTTTGTTTTTACCTGATAAGTAAAAATGCAATGACAGTGGAAAAACATTATATCCCTGATCCTGTCCACAAAATGGTTTCTATTGACAGTCCTACACACAATGAAAAGTACCACACTTACTGTGTTTACACTGAACAAAAATATAAACATAACAACATGCAATAATGTCAAAGATTTTACTGAGTTACAGTTCATATAAGGAAATCAGTCCATTGAAATAGATTCATTAGGCCCAACCTTATGGATTTCACATTACTGGGAATACAGATATGCATCTGTTGGTCACATATGCTTTAAAATAATGGTAAGAGCGTGGATTAGAAAACCAGTCAGTATCTGGTGTGAACACCATTTGCCTCATGCAGCGCAACACTACTCCTTCGCATAGAGTTGATCAGGTTGTTGATTGTGGCCTGGGGCCTTGTCCCACTCCTTTTCAATGGCTGTGTGAAGTTGCTGGATATTGGTGGAACTGGAACACACTGCCATACATGTCGATCCAGAGCATCCCAAACATGCTCAATGGGTGACATGATTGGTGAGTATGCAAGCCATGGAAGAACTGGGACATTTTCAGCTTCCAGGAATTGTGTACAGATCCTTGCATTATCATGCTGAAACATGAGGTGATGGCGGCGGATGAATGGCATGACAATATGCCTCGGGATCTTGTCTGGTATATCTCTGCATTCAAATTGCCATTGATAAAATGCAATTGTGTTCATTGTCCGTAGCTTAAGCCTGCCCATACCATGACCACATGGACACCATAGGGCACTCTGTTCACAACGTTGACATCAGCAAACTGCTCGTCCACACGACGCCATACACGTTTTCTGCCATCTGCCCGGTACAGTTGAAACCGGGATTCATCCGTGAAGAGCACAATTATCCAGCGTGCCAGTGGCCATCGAAGGTGAGCATTTGCCCACTGAAGTCGGTTACGATACCGAACTGCAGTTAAGTCAAGGCCCTGGTGAGGACGACGAGCATGCAGATAAGCTTCCCTGAGATGGTTTCTGACAGTTTGTGCAGAAATTCTTCGGTTGTGCAAACCCACAGTTTCATCAGCTGTCTAAGTGGCTGGTCTCAGATGATCCCGCAGTTGAAGAAGCCAGATGTGTAGGTCCTGGGTTGGCGTGGTTACACATGGTCTGCAGATGTGATGCCGGTTGGGTGCCAAATTCTCCAAAACATCGTTGGAGATGGTTTATGGTAGAGAAATTAACATGAAACTTTCTGGGAACAGCTCTGGTGGACATTCCTGCAGTCAGCATTCCAATTGCACACTCCCTCAAAACTTGAGACATCTATGGCATTGTGTTGTGTGACAAAACGGCACAATATAAAGTGACCTTTTATTTTACCCAGCACAAGGTGCACCTGTTTAATCAGCTTTTTGATATGCCGCACCTGTCAAGTGTATGGATGATCTTGGCAAAGGAGAAATGCTCACTGACAGGGATGTAAACAAATTTGTGCGAAGTAAAGTGAAATAATCTTTTTGTGCATATGGAACATTTCTGGGATCTTTTATTTCAGCTCATGAAACATGGGACCAACATTTCACATGTTACATTTATATTTTTGTTCAGTGTTGTTACAGTAATTTTAGCAGCATACATACCCGTAGGTGGTGCTAGTGGCTGTGAACTGTCATTGACGTTTGTTTTAGAGCCAGTCGATGAGTTCCCTTGCAGAAGGTTTGAAAACCTAAAAGTAATTAAACAGAACTTGTTTTGTTTCACATTGTAAAGATGTTGTTTTGCTGGTTACATTATTTCAAATATGCATTGTTGTAGTGCAACAACAACAATTAAAAAAAATGTCTCTAACCTCTTCATAACTCCTCCTACAAAGCAGGCACTGCCATTGCTGTCTGTCGAGGGCTCTCTCTCATAATAGTTCTCAAACACAATGGGAGCTGGGAAGAAACCACAAGCATTCAGCAAAGCAAACTCACCCAAGGCCTAAGTAAAATGTGTATCACAGAAAGGTGGGTGCACTGCAGAGTGCAAAAACAGGGGGAACACATTATTTCTCCATGTGGCCACATACAGTGCCTTGCAAAAGTATTCAGACCCTTTGGATTTCTTCACATTTGATTGCGTTACAAAGTGGGATTAAAATGGATTTAATTGTACTTTTTTGTCAACAATCTACACAAAATGGTATTTTTATATATTTGAAAATAAAAAAAATTAATGGCTAAAATAGTCATTGCATAAGTATTCAGCCCCTTTATTTAGGCAAGCCTAAATGAGTTCAGAATTTCACATTTGGCTCAGCAGATCACAAAATAAGTTACATGTGGATCTATTTTCAGATGGCGTTAAGGCGGCACGAGTGTCAAACGCATGTTAGTTTGCAATTTTGTCATGTAAAAACTAGCACACTCGCATTTTCCAGCTCTAACTCCAGGTTTGGCAATTTACCTGTCTTATATCAACTCGCTTGCACTCAGTTAAGCACAGACAAAATCCTAGAGGAAAACCTGCTTCACACCAGAGACTGGAAGAGGAATTCTCCTTTCAGCAGGCCAATAACCTACAACACAAGGCCACATCTACACTGGAGTTGCTTACAAAGAAGACAGTGAAAGTTTCTGAGTGGCCAATTTATAGTTTTGACTTAAATCTACTTGAAAATCTATGGCAAGTTTTGAAAATTGCTCTATAGTCATGATCCCCAACATCTTGACAGAGCTTGAAGAATTTTGAAAAGAATAATGGGCAAATGTTGCACAATCCAAGTGTGCAAACCTCTTATAGACTTATCCAACAACCCTCACAACTGTAATCGATGCCAAAGGTGTATATAACGTGTATTGACTCAGGGAGCTGAATACTTATGCAACGACTATATTTTAGTTATGTTTTCATTATTATTACATATATATATATTTTTATTTTATTTTTATTCTTCCATTCTTCCACATTACAGCGTATTTTGTTATAGATTGTTGACAATTTAAAAATAATGAAATCAATTTTAATTTCACATTGTAACAAAATAAAAATGTGAAGAATCCAAGGTGTCTGAATACACACTCTATTCTCATCAATATTTGAATAAGTTGACATTTAAAAAGTTCAGAGATAATATTGAAATGTTCAGACCTGGAACATATTCATGTACACAAACCAGGAAACTGGACAGGTGGTGTACTGTACTTACCTGGTGGACTTGAGCCAGTGCTTTTCATCTCAACAAAGCAGTCATTGTCTGCCGTGATGTCACACAGTTCTAGAGTTTTCCTCACTTCTTCATAACACTGAAAGTATATTTTGGGCACTGCTTAAACACATAAAATTGGTTTTCTTTGTTAATTACTAATCAGCTCTACAGCCCAGTTATAATCTAGTAGTTATTTAAGCTACTATATGGTACAGTCCATACAAATTCTGTATATTGTCTTACATACTGGATTACAGTACAACATGGTAAGGGAAGACAAACTTCACCAACCTCATCATCTTTGACACATTGCATTGAGAATTGGTTACAGTGGACCCAGATGGCATTCCTCAGGATGTTGATACGATCTCCCTCCAGCTGCTGAAAGACCTGCAAAACAAATTTCCATTGTATGATTCATCTGTATTGAATGGACATCCCCTTTTTACAACAATCTGTGAACCAGCAGCTAGTCTGATAGCAAATATTTACATCATTTAAGAAATGTTTGTCTCATCGTACTGTTCAATCCAACTTGAATTCTGTTCTAGGACTAACATCAGAATATGGCTTAATGTACCTCACAAGTACTCTCGTGTGTAGTTTCCCATTCTTGACGAATCTTGTCTAGCTGATCAATATTTGACATGTATTGTTTTTCTGCAAACAAAGAAAAGGTGGTACTCAGATAATACACAGTCCTTTATGTTTCTCTCATCTCACCTTTTATTCATTTTTTTATATTACAAAATACACATACAAACGACAGTATACAGAGACACACAAACATCAACGACATCACACCTGCCCAGACCCACCTGCTCCCTCATGTCCTCCATCTCCAGCGCCCGCATCACTCTCCGCCACATGGCCAAAAACTGCACCATTTTGTTTCTCTCGGTCACACTTTCAACATTTAGATAATAAAACATTTTGACCATTCCATTGTGTTGACAGAGGATTGGTTGATTTCCAGTTTAAGTATACATGTTTTTTTCAAGATGATTGACAAGAAAAGTATTGTCCAACCCATCGGGCTTCTCACTGCATCCTCATATCCCATGTCTTTAAATATGCAGACAGACGGAATGAAAGTAATTTCACCACATTGTAATATTTCTGACTGCCAACTATATAACTCCGCCCAAAACTTTTGGACTTCATAGCTTTCTACACCTGCATTGTTAGCTGTTTGGGGTTTAGGCTGGGTTTCTGTACAGCACTTTGAGCTGACGTAAGAAGGGCTTAATAAATACATTTGATTTGATTCCTAGAAGGCAAGGATTTTTGAGTCATTGTTAGTTTTACATTTAAGATATGACTGCCGTTGTGTTATAGAATTTGTGAATTTTGTCTCACGCAATAAATTCTAAACATTAATTTATACTGGATTAACCCTACATCTTTGCTAACTGTAATTTAATTAGTTATGTGCCAACATTCCCTCCATCTTGTGCCAATACCAGTTATTTTGAAGTCTTGGTTCCAATAGTTTATATTTTTTTCTAAGAGATTGTCAGTTGCACATGTTTCCTTTAATGACTCCTATGCCGGTAGAATTTTTGAAGGTTCAGTGGAGGGAACAAAATCTATGGCCTTTCGAAATATCATCTACACATAAGAAGCCAATTCCAAGATTACTTGATGAAATAGTAACTGAAGTCATTGCACAACAGTTCATTTCTGCTAAATCTCAGCAATATGGTGATGAAAGGGAAACAAAACCAAGCTGTCAAATCATGCTGTGGCTTCTCAGCAATGTTGATTTCAAGGATTTTTAATTAGCCAAGTCATAGACTGCCTTTATTCGTAGTATTTAGATTTTTTTTAAATAGGAAAAGATAGGAGCTCACTAGCCTAGTATCCCATACCTGCCTCTGCTGCTGCCTCCCTGCACTGCTTAGACTTGTTGTGCACCTGCAAACGAACAGGAATGTTACTGTGACTGGCAGGAAACCATTGCATAAATGTCAGGACTAAAGAGTATGGAAATGATCTTCCAATTACATAATTGGAAATCTTTTAGTACGTCTTTAAAGAGGAAATGATAGAACAGCATTTCTATTTCAACACTCAGTTGAAGAGGAAAGTTGCAGTAATCTTCATGAACAAGCAACAGTGCAGAATGCGTGTTTCTATTCACTCTATGATGAAAGTGCAACATCCTTTGCAATACACATCCTTTGTAATTTTTCAAACAACTCAAAATATGTACAGACTGAACATACAGTAGTTGTCGGTCAATCTTACACAAGTACTCCGAGGGAGTACTAATTTCATACAACTTAATTGTCTATTTCGAAGCCTTGTTCCCATTGTCAGGTAAGTAGATGTGTTGTCCAGTGTGGATGGGAAGAGTAAAATGATTTACCCTCTCAGCCTGCTTGGGTGTGGTGGTAGCTCCACTGATCATCCTCTCAGCAACTTGCTCGGCCTCATCCGCCTCTCTGCACCTCTGGTCATAAGTTCTCTTAGACTGGGAGGGAATGGACACACAGAAAGGGAACCTGTTGTCTGGTTTACAATACTACACAATGTACATACCTCCAATTATTAGATACTGACAGCTATTATCATTATTTGAAACTTTACAGGAAGTTGCTGCAAGATGAGGAACAAAGTACAATTGAGAGTGAGAGATGCATGTGTAAGCAGAGAGACTAAGATAAAACAAACAAATCAGGATTTGCTAAGCCGAGAGTTACGATGTTTCAGAGGCGCTCCCTCGGCTTGCCACAGAATTCATACATCCAATTCCTACATCCACTACATGCCCTATCTGGACACCTGCTCGTCGAACATCTCATTCCATTCTGGGAAGGCTCGCAGTCTGCGTTTCCAATTCATCCCAAATGTGTTTGATGGAGTGGAGGTCAGGGTTCTATGCAAGCCAGTCAAGTTCTTCCACACCGATCTTGACAAACCATTTCTGTATGGCCTTCACTTTGTGCACAGGTACATTGTCATGCTGAAACAGTAAAGGGACTTACCCAAACTGTTGCCACAAAGTTGGAAGCACAGAATGGTCTAGAATGTCATTGTATGCTGTAACATTAAGATTTCCCATCACTGGATTCATCACTCCAGAGAACGAATTTCCACTGCTCCAGAATCCAATGGCGGCGAGCTTCACACCACTCCAGCCGACACTTGGCATTGCGCATGGTGATCTTAGGCTTGTGTGTGGCTGCTCGGCCATAGAAACCCATTTCATGAAGCTCCCGACGAACAGTTTTTGTGCTGACGTTGCATTCAGAGGCCGTTTGGAACTCGGTAGTGATTGTTGCAATCGAGGACAGGCGATTTTTAAGCAAAAAGCACTTCAGCACTTGGCGGTCCTGTTCTGTGAGCTTGTGTGGCCTACCACATTGTGGCTGAGTTGTTGTTGCTTCTAGACGTTTCCACTTCACAATAACAGCACTCACAGTTGACTGGGGCAGCTCTAGCAGGGCAGAAATTTGACTAATTGACTTGTTGGAAAGGAGGCATCCTATGACGATGCCACGTTGAAAGTCACTGAGTGCTTCAGTAAGGCCATTCTACTGCCAATGTTTGTCTATGTAGCTTGCATGACTGTGTGCTCAATTGTATACACCAGTCAGCAATGGGTGTGGCTGAAATAGTCAAATCCACTAATTTGTCCACATACACTATACAGTTGAAGTTGTAAGTTTACATAAACATAGGCTAGAGTCATTAAAACTCGTTTTTCAACCACTCTATACATTTCTTGTTAACAAACAACAAACAATTGTTTACAGACAGATTATTTTACTTATAATTCACTGTATCACAATTCCAGTGAGTCAGAAGATTACATACACTATGTTGACTGTGCCCTTAAACAGCTTGGGAAATTCCAGAAAATGATGTCATGGCTTTAGAAGCTTTGTTAGGCTAATTGACATCATTTGAGTCAATTGGAGGTGTACCTGTGGATGTATTTCAAGGCCTATCTTCAAACTCAGTGCCTCTTTGCTTGACATCATGGGAAAATCAAAAGAAACCAGCTAAGACCTCATAAGAAAAATTGTAGACCTCCGGAAGTCTGGTTCATCCTTGGGAGCAATTTCCAAACACCTGAAGGTACCATGTTCATCTGTACAAACAATAGTACGCAAGTATAAACACCATGGGACCACGCCTGCCGTCATACCGCTCAGGAAGGAGACGCGTTCTGTCTCCTAGAGATGAACGTACTTTGGTGCGAAAAGTGCAAATCAATCCCAGAACAACAGCAAAGGACCTTGTGAAGATGCTGGAGGACACAGGTACAAAAGTATCTATTTCCATAGTAAAACGAGTCCCATATAGACATAACCTGAAAGGCCGTTCAGCAAGGAAGAAGCCACTGCTCCAAAACCGCCATAAAAAAGCCAGACTACGGTTTGCAACTGCACATGGGGACAAAGATCGTACTTTTTGGAGAAATGTCCTCTGGTCTGATGAAACAAAAATAGATCTGTTTGGCCATAATGACCATCCTTATGTTTGGAGAAAAAAGGGGGAGGCTTGCAAGCCAAAGAACACCATCCCAACCATGAAGCACAGGGGTGGCAGCATCATGTTGTGGGGGTGCTTTGCTGCAGGAGGGACTGGTGCACATCACAAAATAGATGGCATCATGAGGAATGAAAATTATGTGGATATATTGAAGCAACATCTCAAGGCATCAGTCAGGAAGTTAAAGCTTGGTCGCAATCGGGTCTTCTAAATAGACAATGACCCAAAGCATACTTCCAAAGTTGTGGCAAAATGGCTTAAGGACAACAAAACAAAGCCCTGACCTCAATACATAGATTTGTGGGAAGAACTGAGAAAATGTGTGCGAGCAAGGAGGCCTTCAAACCTGACTCAGTTACACCAGCTCTGTCAGGAGGAATGGGCCAAAATTCACCCAACTATTGTGGTACGCTTGTAGAAGGCTACCTGAAACGTTTGACCCAAGTTAAACAATTTAAAGGCAATGCTACCAAATACTAATTGATTGTATGTAAACTTCTGACCCACTGGGAATGTGATGAAAGAAATAAAAGCTGAAATAAATCATTCTCTCTACTATTATTCTGACATTTCACATTCTTAAAATAAAGTGGTGATCCTAACTGACCTATTTTTACTAGGATTGAATGTCAGGAATTGTGAAAAACTGAGTTTAAATGTATTTGGCTAAGGAGTATGTGAACTTCTGACTTCAACTGTATATACAAAAGTATCTCCAGTACATATTGTGCACTCACATTTACACTGAAGCGTGTTATACCTCTACACTCTTTCCACAGCTCATCTTTCTCTTCCACCCTCTCTCACAACGCTTATGACTTTGATGGCCCTCCTTGTTTCCATTTTTATCTGTATGCGCTTGGTGGTGTGCCTTATATGTTTTGTGTATATAACCAATTTACCAAAACCTTAAGGTTTTCTTGAACCATACTAACCAAAGGTTCTTTGTAAGTAAAGTTAAAATAACCCTGACACATTGAGCCCTACCTACCACAGACAAACATAACTATAAGTTTTGTGGTTTGACGTGACACAAATAAGCATACAGATAAAGAAATGAAGATGGTTTTTGGTAGGAACTGTGCTCACCTCCATTGTTTTCTTGTGTAAAGACACCTTTATCTTCTGAACCTTGTCCATGATGCCTTCAAACTGAGACAGAAGAAAGTATACTGTGACTGATGCACAAATTGCTGATCAATTACAGATAAATAGTGGATGTCTGTCCTTTATTATGAAAAACAGCAAATGGTTATGAACATTTGATATCAAAGTATATGAATTAATTGTACAACATATGTAGATATTCACCACTATGAGCTAACAATAGATTGTCTTTAGACATGCACAGTTCCAAGAATATGACCTGAGATACTAACTTACAGAAATCTATGTACTGTATCTCACTACAGTGTTTAGGTGGGGAGATTCACATTAGGTGGGACAACTCAAACCGTCCAGTGATTCTGGACACATTACAGGGTGATTATAGTAGCCACATTACTTCACTGTCTGTCAGATAGAAGTAAAAACTCCTGTGCAATTTCCTCATGTGGGTGAATACTGTAAAGGTCAAACCAAAACCTTTTTTCTCTGCTCTTTCTGTCGCTCCCTGAACTGTTCCATCCTCTTGACCTCTTCCTTTAACACCCCAGACAGTTGTATGTGTAGGTTCCCAATGTTTTCAATTTCTACAAAACATGAGATTTGACAACATTACAAATCTGGGATGAAGTAGAGTGCCGCTGACAGATGTTGCAACTGCATAGCTAACAGGTGGACAAGTGAAGTTGTGTTCTACTTACGGACTTTGAGTTGGTCAAGGGATGCTTTCAAAGTGCTGTGAAAAGAAGATAACAGTGAGAATGTGCAGATACATTCATTTCACACACACACCTCTCTCTCTTTCCACCAAAAAGTAAGGCATTTAGTTTCCATGAATCCTGAGAGCAGAGCCACTCACTTGATCTCACAGAGTCCCCCTGCCTTGCGTGCAATCATCACCAACTCTTTGCCATATCTCTCTTCAGCAGATGCCCTACCCAATGGAAACACAATATTTCTTAATTTATAATTGTGGCGTAATATAATTTCATACACAATGTAGGAAACGCTTTTGCTGACAACAATTACCTCATCTTCAAGAGATCCTCCATATCTTTGCACATCCGTCGACCCTCACAGAGTCTCTGGATGAGAGCCTCATATCCCACATTACTGATGAAATCCACTCCCTACAACCATACATAATCATACCATTATCTTAGCAACCTCAAATAAACAAATATGTTTTAATATAAAGGTCCAAAGAAAGTCATTTTCAAAAAATAGATGCAACAAAGCAACTATTAATCTTTCAGCCACAGCCTTTATTGACACTTATCCAGCTTTGTGGTGTTTGATTTCATGGATGCTGTGTACATAATAGTACTGAATGCCAGTGCAGGTGAAAGTCATAAACATGTTATATGATACATCACCTTCAGTGGGAATGTTGCTGGGCCCACACTGTATCACTCATACCTTACAGTACACACCACCCAGTTACCACAGGAAAACAACCATAAACAGTAGTTGGTCATCACGTACTTAGCAGTATCAGAAATGATTCCACTGTCAACCAACTTATGTATCAACAGCAAACAATTGAATGTGTTCTGTTAGCTGAACTTTGGCTTATGCATGATTGTGTACTATGTGAAGTCCAAAATAAATAAATAAATGTAGAATACAGAATGCTAAATACTGGTATTTGTATTACACAATATCAAACATAATTCAATGCCAAAACTATTTAATACAAAGTAATAAGAAAACATGTACAATAAGTGAATGAATTTCATGTGTTCATTTTCATTTGCAAAGGTTAGAAGGGGATTATGGTACTGAGCCTGTAATGCAAATCAACCCAGAAGTTGTCTGTGGCTTTGTAGTTCTGACAATGCATCACAGTCAGAAGATAGAAAACAGAAAGAGTGGGGAGCCTGGCCTGTTCACGGTTGGGTTCATTTCAAAGGAAGCTCAGCAGGAAAGGCTTATCACACTTACCGACCCGCTGAAAAGAGCAATCCAGCTAAGAGAATGAGCTACAACCAAGTTGTGTAGAACATTTGTCAGCGACTATTTTACAAAAATGGGGCCTAGTTATTTAGATAAATTACATAATACACCAGTACATTTATTATTCCACACACTGAAGAGCAAGTTTCCACAAAAATAATTACTAATACATTTCTTAAACATAGCATCTGAAAAAAAGTTTTAGTCAAGAAATTGGCCGAGGCCATAAAACAAACAGATATGTCAACTACAATCTGAGAGCCAATGAGAAATACTATGGTTAATTTAGTAAAGTACTGCCTCTGAAGCGGGTATAATGTCTTAGGTGTTATGTCATCACAAAAACATAACGGCAGGTAGCCTAGTGGTTAAGAGCGTTGGGCCAGTAACCGAAAGATTGCTGATTTAGATCCCTGAGCTGACAAGGTAAAAATCTATTGATGTGCCTTTGAGAAAGGTAGTTAACACACTGTTCCCTGGGAGGTTGTCATTGTAAATAAGAATTTGTTCTTATTATTATTTACTTGCCTAGTTAAATAAAGGTTACATTTAAAAAATAATAACAAAAAAATTGACTCTGTGCAGTGCATTTCTAAAAATAACCTTCCCCTATCTTAACCATAGAGATCATATGGATTGAGCATCAAAGTAGTTAGTCAGTATGTTAAAGTAACTCACCCAAAATACATCTTTGAATTGTAAAGTCATCTCAGCAATAGACCAAATATAATGTACTCTGCGAGTGGATTCAGTAAAGAAAGCACTGATGGTTGTCAAAGCTAGTGAAGATGTACACACAGGAAACCCCCAGCTGAAACACAGGGCTTGGTTCACTAGTTTGACTCAAATGAGGAAGTGTTTTGGTGTGGTGTCAGCTACCACATACAGCCTGCATCTAAGGTAACATTTAAGTTGGTTGTTATGTGATAGATACTGTAAGTACATGATTTTGGACATCTTTCTAAATATGTTTTCTATAAATGATCATTCCAGCAACCCATCCTGCTCTACAGTACATAAACAGACATTATAAAGCAGGAAAGCGAACTCAGAATTTACAAACCATTCTGTCTATCATAGTATGTTGATAAAAACAAACAGCATTCCTCTGTGCTTACCATTAGTTTGAACATCTCCAATAAATTAACTTAGACTGATGAGCTCATATTTAGCTGTGTCATATTCACTCAACACATTTTCATGGGCAAAAACCTGAAAGAAAAATGAACAGCAAATTATTAACCGCATCAAACGTTTCATTCTGCATCCTTGCTCATCTAAATAGTCTACCATTACCTTAGCAACCTCAAATAAACAAATGTTTTAATATAAAGGTCCAAAGAAAGTCATTTTCAGAAATGATTCCACTGTCAACCACCTTATGTATCAACAGCAAACACTTGAATGTGTTCTGTTAGCTGATACTTTGGCTTATGCATTATTGTGTACTATGTGAAGTCCAAAATAAATAAATAAAAGAAAAATGAACAGCAAAATATTAACCGCACCAAACATTTTAATTCTGCATCCATGCTCATCTAAATACACACGTAAACAGCTTGTTCTGTGTAGAAATGTCTCAGTCATGTGATCCACTTCAGATGGGTGTGTAAATGTGAGACACTTGGTTAGGTTAAGGCCTGGTGTGCCATCCACCTCAGCAAAGTCAAAATGCTTATTTTATTTTAATGTGGAGCTAAAAAGGAAAAGATTGATAAGTACTGTGAGGTGTAGAGCATGTGCAATCCATATGTTGTCAACAATAAAATACAGGCTAACTGGTAAACTAAGGTGATCATACAAGTCTGAGAACTCTTCCCCTGGATCCTCCAGAACAGCATTCTCATCAATATTACTGACTCATTCAAGGAGTATTCTACCCAGGACACAACAACGTTGTTGGTGTCAAATTCAGGGAAGTGCACATCTGCATCATCCAATGCGTATTTCTTGTAGACATATTGAACCAATAGCGTGATCTCCTCTGTAGGGACAATCCATTACACATACAGTATCCCTACATTATATCAACTGAGTGAGTTTCTTTGAACAATGACCTTGAAATAAAAAATTAATCGCACAAACAAAATCTCGTAAAACAAATATATATATACCTACATATGCGTACAGAGGCCTTATTATCAGCAACCACCACTCTTGTGTTCCAATGGCACGTTGTGTTAGCTAATCTAAGATTAGAATTTTAAAAGGCTAATGATCATTAAAAAAAACTTTTGCAATTACGTTAGCACAGCTGAAAACTGTTGTCCTGATTAAAGAAGCAATAAAACTGTCCTTCTTTAGACTAATTGAGTATCTGGAGCATCAGCATTTGTGGGTTCGATTACAGGCTCAAAATGGGAAGAAACAAATAACTTTCTTCTGAAACTCGTCAGTTTATTCTTGTTCTGAGAAATGAAGGCTATTCCATGCGAGAAATTGCCAAGAAACTGAAGATCTCGTACAATGCTGTGTACTACTCCTGTCACAGAACAGCACAAACTGGCTCTAACCAGAATAGAAAGAGGAGTGGGAGGCCTCGGTGCACAACTGAGCAAGAGGACAAGTACATTAGAGTGTCCAGTTTGAGAAACAGACACCTTACAAGTTCTCAAATGACAGCTTCATTAAATTGTACTCGCAAAACGTCAACAGTGAAGAGGCGACTCCAGGATGCTGGCCTTCTAGGCAGAGTTCCTCTGTCCAGTGTCTGTTATTTTTCCTTTTATTTTTTATTGTTCAGTCTGAGATATGGCTTTTTCTTTGCAACCCTGCCTAGAAGGCCAGCATCCCGGAATAAGAACATGAATAAACTGACGAGTTTCAGGAGAAAGTACTTTGTTTCTGGCCATTTTGAGCCTGTAATCGAACCCACAAATGCTGATGCTCCAGATAATCAACTAGTCTAAAGGACAGTTTTATTGCTTCTTTAATCAGGACAACAGTTTCCAGCTGTGCTAACATAATTGCAAATGAGTTTTCTAATGATCAATTAGCCTTTTAAAATGATAAACTTGGATTAGATCACACAATGTGCCATTGGAACACAAGAGTGACGGTTGCTGATAATGGGACTCTGTATGCCTATGTAGATATTCCAGAAAAAATCTGCCATGTCCAGCTACAATAGTCATTTACAACACTAAATGTGTACACTGTATTTCTGATCAATTTGATGTTATTTTAATGGGCAATACATTCTCTTTTCTTTTTTTTTTACCTGAGTTTAAATGTTTGTCAGAATCTGTATCAATCTTTTTCACGATGTCCATCATTTTTTCCTTTGCTCAGCTAGACAATAAAAAAAAAAATCATCTCTGTCCTAAAACCCAAGTTCTAGAAATGGAGAGATAGTGAATATGACTGAGAGGGGAAAACATTATTCAGATGATTATTCAAAAATGTAAACCCCAGTACCCAGCAGAACAGTGGTTTTCAACCAGGGGTACTGGGACCCCTGGGGGTATTTGTCCAATCCACAGGAGGTACTTCAGAAAACTCACGAGACAATAGGGTTACTGGTAAAATGCACATGAGGGGGTACTTTAGGGGTACTCTAGGCAGAGTAAAATTCAGTTGGTGGTACAGTAACCGAAAAGTTTGGGTACCACTGCATGTCACGCTCAGTGCTGGTGGACACATAATGTCTTTCCAAAGGCACAGTGCATCACAAGCAATACAATGGTTAAAACTGCATATTTAATCTATGAAGAAGGAAACATGCATAATGTTACAGTAATGTTTGCATCTTTTGTAAGCTGAAAGAAGTATACAGCTTTAGAATGATTATATACTGTAATATGTTGTCTGATTCTACACTACTATGAAAAACTGAAGACTAGCGCCACCTGGTGGTGGACATTGAAGAGAGTGAGTTGGGAGGAGGGGCAAAAACAATGCATACAGTAGATACTGTAGCTAGCTATATCAAACACAGGAGGCTTGTGGCACCTTAATTGGTGAGGACAGGCTCGTGATAAATGTCTGGAGCGAAATGATATCAAATACATCAAACACATGAGCTGTGTTCAAACACCCATACAAACATAATTTATACTACATACTTAATGAGCAAACTACATACTAAACTCAGCAAAAAAAGAAAGCTGAACATAAACTGAGCAAGTTCCACAGACATGTGACTAACAGAAATGGAATAATGTGTCCCTGAAGAAAGGAGGGGGGGGGCAATCCCCTCCTCATGGACTGCGCCAGATTTGCCAGTTCTTGCTGTGAGATGTTATCCCCCCCCTCTTCCACCAAGGCACATGCACGTTCCCGGACATTTCTGGGGGGGAATGACCCTAGCCCCCCCCCAGTCCAGCAGGTCCCAGATCCGGGATCTTCATTGGCCATGGCAGAACACTAACATTCCTGTCTTGCAGGAAATCACTAAACAGAACGAGCAGTATGGCTTGTGGCATTGTCTTGCTGGAGGGTCATGTCAGGATGAGACTGCAGGAAGGGTACCACATGAGGGAGGAGGATGTCTTCCCTGTAACGCACAGCGTTGAGATTGCCTGCAATGACAACAAGCTCATTCCGATGATACTGTGACATACCGCTCCAGACCATGACGGACCCTCCACCTCCAAAGCGATCCCGCTCGGTGTAACGCTCATTCCTTCGACGATAAACGCGAATCCGACCATCACTCCTGGTGAGACAAAACCGCGACTAGTCAGTGAAGAGCACTTTTACCAGCCCAGCGACGATAGGTTTGTGCCCATAGGCGACATTGTTGCCAGTGATGTCTGGTGAGGACCTGCCTTACAACAGGCCCACAAGCCCTCAGTCCAGCCTCTCTCAGCCTATTGTGAACAGTCTGATAGGGATTGTGCGTTCCTGGTGTAACTAGGGCAGTTGTTGTTGCCATCCTGTACCTGTCCCGCAGGTGTGATGTTCAGATGTACCGATCCTGTGCAGGTGTTGTTACACATGGAGTATGATCAGCAGTCCGTCCTGTCTCCCTGTAGCGCTGTCTTAGGCGTCTCACAGTACGGACATTGCAATTCATTGCGCTGGCCACATCTGCTTAAAGCATGTTCACGTAGATGAGCAGGGACCCTGGGCATCTTTCTGAAGGTGTTTTTCAGAGTCAGTAGAAAGGCCTCTTTAGTGTCCTAAGTTTTCATAACTGTGACCTTAATTGCCTAGCATCTGTAAGCTGTTAGTGTCTGTATGTTCATTAATTGTTTATTGTTCTTTGAACAAGCACGGGAAACAGTGTTTAACCCCTTTACAATGAAGACCTGTGAAGTTATTTGGATTTTTACAAATTATATTTGAAAGACAGGGTCCTGAAAAGGGACGTTTCTTTTTTTGCTGAGTCTATATGGTAATTTTAGTATACTCCAAGCCCAGTGTCCTTTCAGTTGAGTGTACTAGCATTCTTCTGTCTACCGGAAGTTGATGCTGTTGCTATGCAACTTGTACTACATAAAAAATGAGTATATTCTACATACTATTCGGTAATTTTAGTGTAGTGCAAACAAACATTATCCTTTCAGTTGAGTGTACTAGCGCTTCTTCTGTATTCTGGAAGTTGATGCTGTTGCTTTGCAACTTCTTGCTAGCATAGTTAACAAATTACTAGCTAGACATCTTACGACTTCATTAGCAATGTACATTGACAACGCACAATGACTATACCACTTAGCTAAGCATGACGTGAATAATCAAGTCAATAAACGTTGGGTAGTTAGTTAGATAGCATATAGTTAATATACTGACAAGTTTGATGTATTTGTAGCCAACTAACGTTAAGTAGCTAGCTAACATACTGGTACAGACAAGCAACTGTAACGGATGTGAAATGGCTAGCTAGTTAGCGCTTCAATCGGTGACGTCATTTGCTCTGAGATCTTGAAGTAGTGGCTTTTGTGGAGTGCGGGGTGACGATTCTTCGAGGGTGACTGTTGTTGATGTGTGCAGAGGGTCCTTGGTTCTAGCCCGGGTTGGGCGAGGGAACGGTCTAAAGTTATACTGTTACACAACTACTGTAATGATATGCTATGTGGTTAGTGTGGCTAACAAATTGTCAGCCAACATTTCAAAAGTCATTACTTTATACCTTTGGATAGCATTTTCTTAACATTTGTCATAATTAGTTAAAGCAATGAATTTGTATCCCCTCTCTTTCGGACTTCAGCTGCATATTTCCCTCCATTTTCTTCAAATCTGAAAAAGTGGTGAAGCCATGCCCATTTTCTGAAGAATTGCATTATGGGGACTAAAAGCACGGAAATATTCCACCTTTATTTAACTAGGCAAGTCAGTTTAGAACACATTCTTATTTACAATGACAGGCCTACCACGGCTGAACTCTCCCCTAACCCGGACGACGATGGGCCAATTGTGCGCCACCTTTTGGGACTCCCGATCACAGCTGGTTGTGCGATACTGTGCCTTAGACCGCTGTGCCACTCGTATCTACTGCTTGTATACTTCGTATTTTGGCGAATGTAGTAAGAATCCGGGAACTTTGGGCATACTAACTATATCCATACCATGACCAATAAACATACTACATACTCAATTTATGTCACAAGTAGTAAGATTAGTGCAGTTAGTATGAGTATTTGAATACAGCTATGGTTTCCATGTGGTTGATGCCATTCCATTTGCTCCAGCCATTTATGAGCCATCCTCCCCTCAGCAGCCTCCACTGATACCAAAGTTTGGCTGACAGTCATTGAGCCAAAAAACGATGTGCCTACTCTTAATACTAGGATATTGCTTGGCGAGGATGAAAAGGCTCTGAATTTCCATGAAATACGTGATTTGGTGACAATTCTGAAGTCAGACGCGTTAGCTACAGGCGACCGCCTGGCAATCTGTAGGAATCGTAGACAAACTTTTTGCGTGCTCCAGTTCGAACAATTTGGGTAAATATTTGGGCAATAATGATGAGGGTGACAAGACGAGAACATCGATCTGACAATTTTTTGTTTGTTTTTATCCCGCCCATTTACTTGGTTGCCATGGTTGAAGGTTAACTCCTACCGGGGTAGCCCGAATAATGAGCTTTGTGATTGGTTTGTATTTCTTCAGTTTCCACCAAACCAATGAATGATTGGATATCCTATGTGTCTGTCATAAATTTGATCTTACTCCTGTAAAATGCTAGGTTGCTTTTAGCTGTCAGTGGTGTTTTATGTCGTTTCCATCAACACCGAAAACGCGACAAGTGAGATCATTTTCAAATAAAATAAATTTTACCCCAAGAATTGAATTACATTTACGTCAATGTCAAAAGACAGTCGCCACGATGGACGACGGCGTGGCGCTGGTCAACACCGACTCGGCCCTAGAATTGGACAAGGGCAAGGCGGAGACGGGAGGGAGAGGTCTGGCAGCAACAGCTCTGGATCCTCGCATGGAGGAGGGAAAAGCCGGAATACTCCCATAACCGTTGCCTCGAAGGTAGCTAGCTCTATTTTCAAGTTATACTGTATAATACACCAGCAAAGTAAGACCGCGTTTAGCCAGCCAACAAAAATATACCTATTTAGCTAAGGGGTTTTAGGCTGGGTTTCTGTGTAAGCACTTTGTGACATCTACTGATGTAAAAAGGTATTTAAATACATTTCATTTGTTGATTAATTGTTTGCGCGCTAGATTAATTGTTTGCGCGCAGTTAGCTAACTGGGCTACTAGTGTCGCTATTCTGTAGCGTTCGTTATGTTGTCGCTAACTCCGCTCAGCTGAAACCCACGGCTATTTTACCTAGCTAGCCAACTAAAGTAGCTAATGGTATGTTGAGTTGCAGGCCCTTTCGATAGGGGTTTTATTCCTTTTGTCCAAAGTAAATAATATTGTCTTGTATCGTTATGTTAACTATACGCTACCGGTTAAACATTTTAGGATCAAGGTTTAAAAAAACATTTTTTTTTACCATTTTCTACATTGTAGAATAATATTGGAGACATCAAAACTATGAAATAACACATGGAATAATTTAGTAAACAAATCAAAATATGTTTGAGATTCTTCAAATAGCCACCCATTCCCTTTGACAGCTTTGCACACTTTTGGCATTCTCTCAACCAGCTTCACCTGGAATGCTTTTCCTACAGTCCTACATATGCTGAGCACTTGTTGGCTGCTTTCCTTCACTCTGTGGTCCAACTCATTCCAAACCATCTCAATTGGGTTGAGGTTGGGTGATTGTGGAGGCCAGGTTGTGTGTTAGGTCATTGTCCTGTTGAAAAACAAATGATAGTCCCACTAAGTAAAAAACCCCAGATGAGATGGTGTATTGCTGCACAATACTGTGGTAGCCAAGCTGGTTAAGTGTGCCTTGAATTCTAAATAAACCACTGACAGTGTCACCAGCAAAGCACCCCCAGACCATAACAACTCCCCATACGTTACGGTGGGAAATATACATGTGGAGATCATCCATTCACCCACACCGTGACTCACAAAGACATGGCGGTTGGAACCAAAAATCTACAATTTGGACTCCATACCAAAGGACAAATTTCCACCGGTCTAATGTCCATTGCTCTTTTTTTTTGGCACAAGCAAGTCTCTTCTTATTGGTGTCCTTTGGTAGTGGTGTCTTTGCAGTAATTCGACCATGAAGGCCTGATTCACGCAGTCTCCTCTGATCAGTTGACGTTGAGATGTCTCTGTTACTTGAACTCTGAAGCATTTATTTGGGCTGCAATTTCTGCGGCTGGTAACTCTAATGAACTTATCCTCAGCAGGAGAGGTAACTGGGTCTTCCATTCCTGAGGCGGTACTCATGAGAGCCAGTTTCATCATAGTACTTGATGTTTTTTGCTACAGCACTTGAAAAAACATTCAAAGTTCTTGAATTTTCCGTGTTGACTGACCTTCATGTCTTAAAGTAATGATGGAATGTAATTTCTCTTTGCTTATTTGAGCTGTTCTTGCCATAATATGGACTTGGTCTTTTACCAAATAGGGCTATCTTCTGTATACCATCCCTACCTTGTCACAACACAACTGATTGGCTCAAACGCACGAAGAAGGAAAGAAATTCCACAAATGAACTTTTAACAAAGCACACCTGTTAATTGACTACCTCATGAAGCTGGTTGAGAGAATGCCAAAAGTGTGCAAAGCTGTCAAGGCAAAGGGTGTCTATTTGAAGAATCTCAAATTTTTATTTTGTTTAACGCTTTTTGGTTTCTACATGTGTTATTTCCTAGTTTTGATGTCTTCACTATTATTCTACAATGTAGAAAATAGTAAAAAATAAAGAAAAACCCTTGAATGAGTAGGTGTTCTAAAACGTTTGACCGATAGTGTAGTTGTCACAGAACAATGCGACCGACATTTCACTGGATGTATAAATGTGAAGCATCCGCTTGGCCTGTCCACTCACTACCAAAACTGGTTTTGAGAGGAAGCCCAGTGTGAGAAGATGGAACAAGATAGATTTTTATGGAGCCATCGAGCTGCCGAAAGGTTGAATGTACGTATCCGTATCGTTTGGATCGTAAGAAAAGCCACGCATGACATGAAACAGTTAAATTAGGTCTGTAAACGTGCAAACCCTATGTTACGACTATGAATTAACATTTACACGTTCAATTATTACTTTTTTTCCCTTTACTCTGTTACAGATATTTTTTTATATGTACACATTGTCAGAAAGGTGGCATTTGCAATGGACATGAACTTAAAGTTGCTAGACGTCAATAAATCAACTCTAGCCCAGACGTTAGTTGCTTCCGGTTTCATTTCCAAAATAAAAGCCAAGAGCTTGTTTTAGAACACCATTCGATAACGACGTTACACCAATAGTTGGCGTAGCATAGGGTTGGGCCTCCAGCAAATGACTTTGAAGATCCTTTTCTAGAATAACCGTTGAGCTGCAAAATAGAAAGTAAATATGATTTAGTCTAGGCCTATTCCACTATCTAAATATGCCATTCTGTTGTGTTATTTAATTGCCATATAATTGCATAATTTATTTTTACAGCGGTGTGGGGATCCTGTGGGTATCATGTAACCTAATGAATCACACTTTTTCCAGTATTTGGGAGCACGGACTGTAAGCCTTAAATTAAGCATTTTGACTGTTTTTGCAATTTCCACTCTGAATGTAGACTTGTTATAGCCATTTGCGTTGCACAACCCCATCACGCAGAGGCTATATCCATATAAATAAATGAGACAAAACAAAATATTGACTAAATCTTGGCTATAATCTGTCCTGAGTGAAATAACCATGGGGTCCCAAATGGTCAAGACTATCTATAGCCTATTCTTATTGCCAGATAGGTTTTCCCTATAGGCCACTGCATGTGCTTATTCAACTATTTTGTTGAAAATGTATTTAGATGCTATATTTAGAACCCTGTGAGCTCGGGTTTCTTTAAGGGGAGGCCTATAATAAGAACAGTTATAAAACACAAATCGAGTTCTAAAAGTATTCTACAAGACACCAGTACCCAAAATTATAGCCTAAATTGCAATGCCTATAAGTTGAAGGCCTGTTTTTATTTTTTATATTTGGGTAGGCCTTAATAAAACATTGAATTGTTAAAGTAATAGGCTAAAGAACTTTGGAGAATTGATGGCTAAGGCTATTCTCTTTGATTTTGTTCCTATTGCAACTCAGATATATTACAGAATGGATGACATTCTCACTGACTGAAATGAACTGAAGGAAGAAATCAAATCTAATTTTATTGGTTACATAGATGTTGATTCGAGTGTAGCGAAATGCTTGTACTTCTAATTCTGACAGTGCAGTAATATCTAACAAGTAATCTAACAATTTCCCAACAACTACCTAATACGCACAAATCTAAAGGCGTGAATGAGAATATGTACATATAAATATATTGATGAGCCATGGCCGAGCGGCAGTTAGGAAAGCTAAGGCTAGCTTTTTCAAACAGAAATTTGCATCCTGTAGTACAAACTCAAAAAAGTTCTGGGACACTGTACATTCCATGGAGAATAAGAACACCAACACTGTTATCACCGATAAATCCACTATAATTGAGAATTTCAATAAGCATTTCTCTACGGCTGGCCATACTTTCCACCTGGCTAACCCTGCCCCGGTCAACTGAGCGGCACCCTCCACAGCAACCCGCCGAAGCCCCCACCATTTCTCCTTCACCCAAATCCAGATAGCCGATGTTCTGAAAGAGCTGCAAAATCTGGACCCCTACAAATCAGCAGGGCTAGACAATCTGGACCCTCTCTTTCTAAAATTATCCACTGAAATTGTTGCAACCCCTGTTACTAGGCTGTTCAACCTCTCTTTCGTATCGTCTGAGATCCCCAAAGATTGGAAAGCTGCTGCGGTCATCCCCCTCTTCAAAGGGGGTGACACTCTAGTCCCAAACTGCTACAGACCTATATCAATTCTACCCTGCCTTTCTAAGGTCTTCGAAAGCCAAGTTAACAAACAGATTACTGACCATTTTGAATCCCACCATACCTTCTCTGCTATGCAATCTGGTTTCAGAGCTGGTCATGAGTGCACCTCAGCCACGCTCAAGATTCTAAACGACATCATAACCGCCATCAATAAGATACATTACTGTGCAGCCGTATTCATTGACCTATCCAAGGCTTTCGACTCTGTCAATCACCACATTCTTATTGGCAGACTCGACCTACTACTTCTCTGATAGATTTCAGTGTGTCAAATCGGAGGGGCTGTTGTCCGGACCTCTGGCAGTCTCTATGGGGGTGCCACAGGGTTCAATTCTCGGGCCGACTCTCTTCTCTGTATACATCAATGACGTCGCTCTTGCTGCTGGTGATTATCTGATCCACCTCTACGCAGACGACACCATTCTGTATACTTCTGGGCCTTCTTTGGTTGGACACTGTGTTAACTAACCTCCAGACGAGCTTCAATGCCATACAACTATCCTTCCGTGGCCTCCAACTGCTCTTAAATGCAAGTAAAACTAAATGCATGCTATTCAATCGATCACTGCCCGCACCTGCCCACCCGTCCAGCATCACTACTCTGGACGGCTCTGACTTAGAATACGTGGACTACAAATACCTAGGTGTCTGGTTAGACTGTAAACTTTCCTTCCAGACTCACATTAAGCATCTCCAATCCAAAATCAAACCTAAACTTGGCTTCCTGTATCACAACAAAACATCCTTCACTCATGCTGCCAAACATGCCCTCATAAAACTGACTATCCTACCGATACTCGACTTTGGCGATGTCATCTATAAAATAGCCTCCAACACTTTACTCAACAAATTGGATGCAGTCTATCACAGTGCCATCTGTTTTGTCACCAAAGCCCCATACACTACCCACCACTGCGACCTGTATGTTCTTGTTGGTTGGGCCTCGCTTCATACTCGTCGCCAAACCCACTGGCTCCAGGTCATCTATAAGTATTTGCTTTGTAAAGCCCAGCATTATCTCAGCTCACTGGTCACCATAGCAGCACCTGCCTGTAGCACGCGCTCCAGCAGGTATATCCCACTGGTCACCCCTAAAGCCAATTCCTTCTTTGGTCGCCTTTCTTTCCAGTTCTATGCTGCCAATGACTGGAATGAACTGCAAAAATCACTGAAGCTGGAGACTCATATCTCCCTCACTAGCTTTAAACACCAGCTGTCAGAGCAGCTCACAGATCACTGCACCATAGCCCATCTGTAAACAGCCCATCTATCTACCTCATCCCCATACTGTATTGTAGGCTGTCTCGTCGTTGTTGGTAATCAAGTCCACTCCTGTTGTGTCGTCTGCAAACTTGATGATTGAGTTGGAGGCAGGCATGACCACGCAGTCGTAGGTGAACAGAGAGTACAGGAGGAGGCTGAGCATGCACCCATGTGGGGCCCCAGTATTAAGGGTCAGCGAAGTGGAGATGTTGTTTCCTACCTTCACCACCTGGGGGCGACCTGTCCAGGACCTAATTGCACAGGGCGGGGTTGAGACCCAGGGCCTCCAGCTGGATGATGAGCTTGCATGGTACTATGGTGTTAAATGCTGGGCTGTAGTTAATGAACAGCATTCTTACATAGGTATTCCTCTTGTCCAGGTTGGATAGGGCAGTGTGATGACAATTGCATCGTCTGTGGATGTAATTAAACGTTGAAATATATTGGAATGATGAGTTGCACGCCTCATGCATGCGCTGCACTTTATTTGGCTAGTAGGTAAATAGGCCTACATTAGGGTATAATGACTCGATGGCTGTATGCCTCCAGAAGGGCATCTTCTGAGACTGAGGGGTGCTTTTCCGAAGCTGCATGGTGCTGCATGGAGATCATAAGCTCTTCAACTGGGCAGCAGTGTCGTGGCATAATTGCCATATAATTGCATAATTAGACCACTGCAACAGAGTTGGTTTGAAGTGTGGGAATAAGTGTATGCCCGATTTAGCCTACATTTAAGCTCTCCTTTGAAGTCCATATGTTCAAGACCCGATTCATATAAATTATTTTAAATTCATATTAACCACTCCTACAGAATATGCTTTGGCAAGATTTTGAGTGATGAAATCAATGTCAAAATATTCTGTCAAAAAATATTTTGATTGGCAAAGACTCCAATGGTCATACATAATTCATAGATTCACCAAACATCTGTTATTATTCTGTTTCATTTTTCCTGGTATATACTACAGGTTATGATTCATTATTCCTGGTATATCCTCCTGGATATGTTTCATTATTCCTGGTATATACTACTGGTTATGATATGCAGACAGAGCCCAGAGAATGGGATGGTGCAATAATGAATTAGTCATATGTTACTGACCGCTTTGATTCGGTCTTATGTAGCAAAATTTGTAATAATTTTTTATATTCGATAAAAGCAGAGACACAGGGCTACAACATTGTATATCATACACTGCATTTGAGGAACAATGGGACAGTAATTCTGCTTTGAAAGTTGATAAACGTGTAACCCCACTTTTGACAAAATGGGCCTTGAATCATTTTGGTACACCTGCTGGCAAGCTCTTCTTTGTCTACACCCATTCAGCATTGTTCACACCCTCCTAAGCCAGTCCCACCCATCTCTTTATGGATTCACAAGTGAGGTAATATGCTAAACAGTGAGTAGTGTAGTAAAGATTAAGTGTAAAAGTAGTAGCCTACATTAAGTAACAATTCAAGGTAAACAAAGTGTCCGGATACAAATATTTTATAAATATTAGATGACTCTTACCCAGACACACTTGTTTAAATTGACGGGTCATGTGAAAGAAATGCTATAACCCCCAGCCACATCTTGCTAAGTGGATGGGTCTCTACGGAAGGTGTAAACTGTACAGCGAAATGGTTACTTGCATAGTAGCAAAATCAAAAATAGTGTCAATATAAAAATGTGTCAATACCAATAGAGAGAGAGAACATAATATACAGTACATACAAGAAAAATAACCATATCAGTGATACTGGTGATAGATCAGGTAGTTATATGCATACAGTAAGGGGTAAAGTGGCTGAGCAGCAGGATTTAAAAAAAAATGGTAGCAGCAACGTGTGTGTGTGTTTGGAGAGTGTTGTGAATAAAAGTTAGTTCATTTAAAGAGCATTTCTCTCTCTGTGGGTCCAACCCCAAGAAGTTCTGGAAAACAGTTAAAGACCTGGAGAATAAACCCTCCTCACAGATGCCCATGTCCCTTAATTTAGGGATCCCTAAGCGCGAATCATGCTCGAATCCCGCTAGCGGGATTGATTTGACAACATCCAGTGAAATTGCAGTGCGCCAAATTAAAGCCACAGAAATATCAATATTCAACATTCACGAAAATATGTGTCATGCATCAAAATAAAGCTTAACTTCTTGTTAATCCAGCCGCTGTGTCAGATTTCAAAAAGGCTTTACGGTGAAAGCAGACCGTGAGATTATCTGAGGACAGCACCCCACATACAAACACACGAAAATAATTTTTCAACCAGGCAGGTGCGACACAAAAGGCAAAAATAGCCATACCTTTGAAGATCTTTTTTTCAATCTGAAATGTTTCAGTGACACAATGAATGGTCGTTTGTTCGATAAATTCCTTTATATCCCAAATATGTCCATTTATTTGGGCGTTTGATTCAGAAATACACCGGTTCCAACATGACTACAAAGTATCTAATAACTTACCTGTAAACCTGGTCCAAACATTTCAAACAACGTTCCTAATCCAACCTCAGGTATCCTAAAATGTAAATAAACAATACAATTTAAGACTGAATAAACTGTTTCTAATACAGGAACGCAACAAATGCACACAACAAATGACTAAAGCCCTTCAGAGTGACACCTACAAAGAACAGCCCTACTTCTTCATTTCTCAAAGGAAAAACATCAACCAATTTCTAAAGACTGTTGACATCTAGTGTAAGCCATGGGAACTGCAATCTGGGACCTAATAAATCAGGTCTCCCATATAAAACCATTGGAAAACACAATGACCTCCCCCAAATAAATTTCCCTCTGGGTTATGCTCGGGGTTTCACCTGCCAAATCAGTTCTGTTATACTCAGACATTATTCTGACAGTTTTAGAAACTTCAGAATGTTTTCTATCCAAATCTACTAATCATATGAATATCCTAGCTTCTGGGCCTGAGTAACAGGCAGTTTACTTTGGGCACGCTTTTCATCTGGATGTGAAAATACTGCCCCCTATCCCACAGAGGTTAACTCTTAGGGATCCCTTCACCCCCATTCCCGCTCGGGTCCCGTTAACGGGATTGAGACAGAAATACTCATAAGAATTCATTAAACATACAAGTGTTATACATCAAAATACAGCTTAACTTCTTGTTAATCCAGCCACAGTGTCAGATTTAAAAAAGGATTTAATTACCATGTAATTATCTGAGGACAGCACCTCGCATACAAACACAAGAAAATCCTATTTCAACCAGCCAGGTGCGACACAAACATCAGAAATGACTATATAAATCATACCTTACCTTTGAAGATCTTATGTTGGTATGCCAAAATGTCCCAGAAACATCACAAATGGTCTTTTTTTTGCGATACATTTCTTGTTTATATCCCCAAAATATCAATTTATTTGGTGCGTTTGATTCAGAAATAAACCGGTTTCAACTCGCCCAACATGCCTACAAAGTATCTAATACGTTACCTGTAAACTTGGTCCAAACTTTTCAAACAACTTTCCTCATCCAAACTTAGGTATCCTAAAACGTAAATAATCAATACAATTTACGACGGGATAAACTGTGTTCAATACCGGAAAAAAACAAAGGGAAGCACGTTCCAGGTTGCGCACACCAAAAGACTTGAGTCCCTCTGAGTGACACATGGAAGTAACAGGGCTACTTCTTCATTTTTCAAAAGAAAAACATCAACCATTTCTAAAGACTGTTGACATCTAGTGGAAGCCATAGGAACTGCAAGCAAATTCCTATTAAAAAGAGCTTCCCAGAAGAAACCTAAAAGAAAACACAAAAGATTTCCCTGAATGGATTGTGCTCGGGGTTTTGACTGCTAAATAAGTTCTGTTATACCCACATAAATTATTCAAACAGTTTTAGAAACTTCAGTGTTTTCTATCCAAATCGACTAATAACATGCAAATCCTAGCTTCTGGGCCTGAGTAGCAGGCAGTTTACTTTGGGCACGCTTTTCATCTGGACATCAAAATACTGCCCCCTAGCCTTAAGAAGTTTTAACCAGGTAGGCCAGTTGAGAACAAGTTCTCATTTACAACTGCGACTTGGCCAAGATAGAGCAAAGCAGTGCGACACAAACAACAATTACACATAGGATAAACAAACGTAGAGTCAGTAACTCAATAGAAAAGTCTATATATAGTGTGTGCAAATGTAGTAAGATTAGGGAGGTAAGGCAATAAATAGGCCATAGTGGCGAAATAATGACAATTTAGCAATTAAACATTTGTAGTGATAGATGTGCAGATGATGATGTGTAGGAGGGATACTGGGGTGAAAAAGAGCAAAAATAAATAACAATATGGGGATGAGGTAGTTGGGTGGGCTATTTACAGATGAGCTATGTACAGGTGCAATGATCGGTAAGCTTTTCTGACAGCTGATGCTTAAAGTTGGTGAGGGAGATATGAGTCTCCAGCTTCAAATCAAATTTTATTTGTCACATACACATGGTTAGCAGATGTTAATGCGTGTGTAGCGAAATGCTTGTGCTTCTAGTTCCGACAAAGCAGTAATAACCAACAAGTAATCTAGCTAACAATTCCAAAACTACTACCTTATAGACACAAGTGTAAGGGGATAAAGAATATGTACATATATGAATGAGTGATGGTACAGAGTAGCATAGGCAAGATACAGTAGATGGTATTGAGTACAGTATATACATATGAGATGAGTATGTAAACAAAGTGGCATAGTTAAAGTGGCTAGTGATAGTGGCTATGTATTACATAAAGATGCAGTAGATGATATAGAGTACAGTATATACGTATACATATGAGATGAATAATGTAGGGTATGTAAACATTATATTAGGTAGCATTGTTTAAAGTGGCGAGTTATATATTTTACATCATTTCCCATCAATTCCCATTATTAAAGTGGCTGGAGTTGAGTCAGTATGTTGGCAGCAGCCACTCAATGTTAGTGGTGGCTGTTTAACAGTCTGATGGCCTTGAGATAGAAGCTGTTTTTCAGTCTCTCGGTCCCAGCTTTGATGCACCTGTACTGACCTCGCCTTCTGGATGATAGCGGGGTGAACAGGTAGTGGCTCGGGTGGTTGTTGTCCTTGATGATCTTTATGGCCTTCCTGTGACATCGGGTGGTGTAGGTGTCCTGGAGGGCAGGTAGTTTGCCCCCGGTGATGCGTTGTGCAGACCTCACTACCCTCTGGAGAGCCTTACGGTTGTGGGCGGAGCAGTTGCCGTACCAGGCGGTGATACAGCCCAACAGGATGCTCTCGATTGTGCATCTGTAGAAGTTTGTGAGTGCTTTTGGTGACAAGCCGAATTTCTTCAGCCTCCTGAGGTTGAAGAGGCGCTGCTGCGCCTTCTTCACGATGCTGTCTGTGTGGGTGGACCAATTCAGTTTGTCTGTGATGTGTACGCCGAGGAACTTAAAACTTACTACCCTCTCCACTACTGTTCCATCGATGTGGATAGGGATAGTTCCCTCTGCTGTTTCCTGAAGTCCACAATCCTCTCCTTAGTTTTGTTGACGTTGAGTGTGAGGTTGTTTTCCTGACACCACACTCCGAGGGCCCTCACTTCCTCCATGTAGGCTGTCTCGTCGTTGTTGGTAATCAAGCCTACCACTGTTGTGTCGTCCGCAAACTTGATGATTGAGTTGGAGGCGTGCGTGGCCACACAGTCGTGGGTGAACAGGGAGTACAGGAGATGGCTCAGAACGCACCCTTGTGGGGCCCCAGTGTAGAGGATCAGCGGGGTGGAGATGTTGTTGCCTACCCTCACCACCTGGGGGCGGCCCGTCAGGAAGTCCAGTACCCAGTGGCACAGGGCGGGGTCGAGACCCAGGGTCTCGAGCTTGATGACGAGCTTGGAGGGCACTATGGTGTTGAATGCCGAGCTGTAGTCGATGAACAGCATTCTCACATAGGTTTTCCTCTTGTTCAGATGGGTTAGGGCAGTGTGGTTGAGATTGCATCGTCTGTGGACCTATTTGGGCGGTAAGCAAATTGGAGTGGGTCTAGGGTGTCAGGTAGGGTGGAGGTGATATGGTCCTTGACTAGTCTCTCAAAGCACTTCATGATGACGGAAGTGAGTGCTACGGGGCGGTAGTCGTTTAGCTCAGTTACCTTAGCTTTCTTGGGAACAGGAACAATTGTGGCCCCTTTGAAGCATGTGGGAACAACAGACTGGGTTAGGGATTGATTCCGTAAACACACCAGCCAGCTGGTCTGCGCATGCTCTGAGGGCGCTGCTGGTGATGCCGACTGGGCCTGCAGCCTTGTGAGGGTTGACACGTTTAAATGTTTTCCTCACGTCGGCTGCAGTGAAGGAGAGTCTGCATGTTTTGGTTGCGGGCCGTGTCCTTGGCACTGTTTTGTCCTCAAAGCGGGCAAAAAAAGTATTTAGTCTGCCTGGGAGCAAGACATCCTGGTCCGTGACGGGGCTGGTTTTCTTTTTGTAATCTGTGATTGACTGTAGACCCTGCCACATACCTCTTGTGTCTGAGCCGTTGAATTGAGATTCTACTTTGTCTCTATACTGACGCTTAGCTTGTTTGATTGCCTTGCGGAGGGAATAGCTACACTGTTTGTATTCGGTCATGTTTCCGGTCACCTTGCCCTGATTTAAAAGCAGTGGTTTGCGCTTTCAGTTTCACGCAAATGCTGCCATCAATCCACGGTTTCTGTTTTGGGAATGTTTTAATCGTTGCTACGGGAACGACATCTTCAACGCACGTTCTAATGAACTTGCCCACCGAATCAGCGTATTCATCAATGTTGTTGTTTGATGCAATACGAAACATATCCCAGTCCACATGATGGAAGCAGTCTTGGAGTGTGGAATCAGCTTGGTCGGACCAGCGTTGAACAGACCTCAGCGCGGGAGCTTCTTGTTTTAGTTTCTGTCTGTAGGCAGGGATCAACAAAATGGAGTCGTGGTCAGTTTTTCCGAAAGGAGAGTGGGGCAGGGCCTTATATGCGTCGCGGAAGTTAGAATAGCAATGGTCCAAGGTTTTTCCAGCCCTGGATGCGCAATCGATATGCTGATACAATTTAGGGAGTCTTGTTTTCAGATTAGCCTTGTTAAAATCCCCAGCTACAATGAATGCAGCATCAGGATATATGGATTCCAGTTTGCAAAGAGTCATATAAAGTTAGTTCAGAGCCATCGATGTGTCTGCCTGGGGGGGAATATATACGGCTGTGATTATAATCGAAGAGAATTCCCTTGGTAGATAATGCGGTCGACATTTGATTGTGAGGAATTCTAAATCAGGTGAACAGAAGGACTTGAGTTCCTGTATGTTGTTGTGGCCACACCACGTCTCGTTAACCATGAAGCATACGCCCCCGCCCCTCTTCTTACCAGAAAGATGTTTGTTTCTGTCGGCGCGATGCGTGGAGAAACCAGCTGGCTGCACCGACTCCAATAGCGTCTCTCCAGTGAGCCATATTTCCGTGAAGCAAAGAACGTTACAGTCTCTGATGTCCCTTTGGAATGCTAACCCTTGCTTGGATTTCATCAACCTTGTTGTCAAGAGACTGGACATTGGCGAGAAGAATGCTAGTGAGTGGTACACGATGTGCCCGTCTCCGGAGTCTGACCAGAAGACCGCTTCGTTTCCCCCTTTTACAAAGTCGTTTTTTTGGGTCGCTGGCTGGGATCCATTCCGTTGTCCTGGGTGAAAGGCAGAACACAGGATCCGCTTCGCGAAAGTCATATCCTTGGTCGTACTGATGGTGAGTTGACGCTGCTCTTATATTCAGTTGTTCTTCTCGACTGTATGTAATGAAACCTAAGATGACCTGGGGTACCAATGTATGAAATAACACGTAAAAAAAACAAAACTGCATAGTTTCCTAGGAATGCGAAGCGAGGCGGACATCTCTGTCGGCGCCGGAAGTCTCTTAGCTTCAGTGATATTTGCAATTCATTCCAGTCATTGGCAGCGGATAACTGGAAGGAAAGGCAGCCAAATGAGGAGTTGGCTTTGGGGGTGACCAGTGAAATATACCTGCTGGAGCGCGGGCTACGGGTGGGTGCTGCTATGGTGACCAGTGAGCTGAGATAATGCGGGGCTTTCCCTAGCAAAGACTTATAGATGACCTGGAGCCAGTGGGTTTGGCGACGAGTATGTAGCGAGGGCCAGCCAAAGAACATACAGGTCGCAGTGGTGGGTAGTTTTTGGAGCTTTGGTGACAAAACGGATGGCACTGTGATAGACCACATCCGATTAGCTGAGTAGAGTGTTGGAGGCTATTTTGTAAAAGACATCGCCGAAGTCAAGGATCGGTTGGATAGTCAGTTTTACGAGGGTATATTTGGCAGCATGAGTGAAGGATGCTTTGTTGCAAAATAGTATTGCTGAACAGTATTGTCTTTTATCGATGGCTGCTATGATATCGTTTAGGACCTTGAGCGTGGCTGAGGTGCACCCATGACCAGGTCGGAAACCAGATTGCATAGCGTAGAAGGTACGGTGGTATTCGAAATGGTCGGTGATTTGTTTGTTAACTTGGCTTTTGAAGAGTTTAGAAAGGCAGGGTAGGATAGATATAGGTCTGTAACAGTTTGGGTCTGGAGTGCCACCCCCTTTGAAGAGTGGGATGACTTCGGCAGCTTTCTAATCTTTAGGGATCTCGGACGATATGAAAGAGAGATTGAACAGGCTAGTAATAGGGGTTGCAACAATTTCAGCAGATAATTTTCGAGAGGGTCCAGATTTTCTAGCCCAGCTAATTTGTAGGGGTCCAGATTTTGCAGCTCTTTCAGAACAACAGTTAGGATTTGGGTGAAGGAGAAATGGGGGGGGGGGGCAAGTTGCTGTTGGGGGTGCAGAGCTGTTGACCGGGGCAGGGGTAGCCATGTGGAAAGCATGGCCAGCTGTAGAAAAATGCCTATTGAAATTCTCGGTTACTGTAGATTTATTGGTGGTGACAGTGCTTCCTAGCCTCAATGCAGTGGGCAGAACTTTTTGGAGTCTGTGTTACAGGATGCAAATTTCTGTTTGTGCTTTCCTAACTGCCTGTTTATATTGGTTCCTGGCTTCCCTGAAATATTGCATATCGCGGGGGCTATTCGATGCTAATGCAGTACGACACAGGATGTTTTTGTGCAGTTCAAGGGCAGTCAGGTCTGGAGTGAACCAGGGGCTATATCTGTTCTACATTTTTTGAATGGGGCACACTTATTTAAGATGGTGAGGAAAGCACTTTTAAAGAATAACCAGGCATCCTCTACTGACAGAATGAGGTCAATATCCTTCCAGGATACCCGGGCCAGGTCGATTTGAAAGGCCTGCTCGCTGAAGTGTTTTAGGGAGCGTTTGATAGTGATAAGGGGTGGTCGTTTGACCACGGACCCATTACGGACGCAGGCAATGAGGCAGTGATTGCTGAGATCCTGGTTGAAGACAGCAGAGGTGTATTTAGAGGGAACATTGGTCAGGATGTTATCTAGGAGGGTGCCCGTGTTTACAGATTTAGGGTTATACCTGGTAGGTTCCATGATAATTTGTGTGAGATTAAGGGCATCTAGCTTAGATTGTAGGACGGCCGGGGTGTTAAGCATATCCCAGTTTAGGTCACCTAACAGTACAAACTCTGAAGGTAGATGGGGGGAAATTAGTTCACATATGGTGTCTAGGGTACAGCCGGGGGCTGAGGGGGATCTATAACAAGCGGCAACAGTGATATATTTATTTCTGGAAAGGTGATTATTATTATTATTTTTTAAGTAGAAGCTCAAATTGTTTGGGCACAGACCTGGATAGCATGACAGAACTCGAAAGGCTATCTCTGCAGTAGATTGCAACTCCTCCCCCTTTGACAGTTTTATTTTGGCAGAAAATGTTGTAATTGGGGATGGAATTTTCAGAATGTTTGGTGGCCTTGCTATGCCAGGATTCAGACACGGCTAGGACATCATGGTTGGCGGAGGGCTTGCAAACCATTACAGACTACAAAGGGAAGGACAGCTGAGAGCTGCCCAGTGACATGAGCCTGCCAGACGAGCTAAACTACTTCTATGCTCGCTTTGAAACAAATAACACTGAAACATGCATGAGAGCACCAGCTGTTCCGGAAGACTTTGTGATCACGCTCTCCACAGCCGACGTGAGTAAGACCTTTAAACAGGTCAACATTCACAAGGCTGGACAGCCATTTGCATACAGATTCACAGATGATGCAATCTCTATTGCACTCCACACTGCCCTTTCCCACCTGGACTAAAGGAACACCTACAGTTGAAGTCGGAAGTTTACATACTCGTTTTTCAACCACTCCACAAATTTCTTGTTGACAGACTATAGTTTTGGCAAGTCGGTTAGGACATCTACTTTGTACATGACACAAGTAATTTTTCCAACAATTGTTTACGGACAGTATAATTCACTGTAACACAATTCCAGTGGTCAGAAGTTTACAAGCACTAAGTTGGCTGTGCTTTTAAACAGCTTGGAAAATTCCCAAAAATGATGTCATGGCTTTAGAAACTTCTGATAGGCTAATTGACATATTTTGAGTCAATTGGAGTTGTACCTGTGGATGTATTTCAAGGACTACATTCAAACTCAGTGCCTCTTTGCTTGACATCATGGGAAAATCAAAAGAAATCAGCCAGGACTTCAGAAAAAAATTTGTAGACCTCCACAAGTCTGGTTCATCCTTGGGAGCAATTTCAGAACGCCTGAAGGTACCACGTTCATTTGTACAAACAAGAGGACGCAAGTATAAACACCATGGGACCACACAGCCGTCATACCGCTCAGGAAGAAGACACGTTCTGTCTCCTAGAGACGAACTTACCTTGGTGTGGAGAGTGCAAATCAACCCCATAACAACTGCAAAGGACCTTGTGAAGATGCTGGAGGAAACGGGTACAAAAGTATCTATATCCACAGTAAAATGAGTCCTTTATCTACATAAGCTGAAAGGCCGCTCAGCAAGGATGAAGCCACGGTTTGCAACTGCACATAGGACCAAGATCATACTTTTTGGAGAAATGTCCTCTGGTCTGATGAAACAAAAATAGAACTGTTTGGCCATAATGACCATCCTTATGTTTGGAGGTTAAAGGGGGAGGCTTGCAAGTCGAAGAACACCATCCCAACAGTGAAGCACGGGGGTGGCAGCAGCATGTGGGGGTGCTTTGCTGCAGGAGGGACTGGTGCACTTCACAAAATAGATGGCATCATGATGAAAGGAAATTATGTGGATATATTGAAGCAACATCTCAAGACATCAGTCAGGACGTTAAAGCTTGGTCGCAAATGGGTCTTCCAAATGGACATTGACCCCAAGCATACTTCCAAAGTTGTGGAAAATGGCTTAAGGACAACAAAGTCAAGGTATTGGAGTGGCCATCAAAAAGCCCTGACCTCAATCCTTTAGAAAATGTTTGGGCAGAACTGAAAAATGTGTGAGAAAGGAGGCCTACAAACCTGACTCTGTTACACCAGCTCTGTCAGTAGGAATGGACCAAAATTCACCCAACTCTTGTGGGATGCTTGTGGGAAGGCTACCCAAAAGGTTTGACCCAAATTAAACAATTTTAAAGGCAATGCTACCAAATACTAATTGAGTGTATGTAAACTTCTGACCCACTGGGAATGTGATGAAAGACATAAAAGCTGAAATGAATCATTCTCTCTACTATTATTCTGACATTTCACATTCTTCCAATAAAGTGGTGATCCTAACTGATCTAAGACAATACAGGGAATTTTTACTAGGATTAAATGTCAGGAATTGTGAAACTGAGTTTAAATATATTTGGCGAAGGTGTATGTAAACTTCCGACTTCAGCTGTACATGTCTAAACAAAATATCCAAGATATGCTGTTAGCTAGCTATCTGACATTAGGTTGCTGGTTAGCTAGCTAACATTACGTCACCCCTTTATTTTATGAATGTGAAATGTGAGATTAATAGTATACATTTTTTTATTTTATAAAAAAAAACATTTTCGGGTGAGATGAACCTGCCAAAACTCTGAAAGGTATTATTGTACTTCAGAATTGCGACACACTATTGTTTCAAGCCTAAAATGTTAGTCCGTTATCGTAACATGGTGTTTGAATGTTCATAGATGAAATTTCACATTTTACGTTTCAGGTTTTACACATGGCTTTTCTTACGATACTAACGATATGTGTGTTCAACCTTTTTGCAGTTGTTTGGCTCCATAGATTTTGGCCGACATTCATTTTTTTTTTGCAATGCTTTGTCACCATGTGGCAGTACATTGTCTGCTGACATAATATGCCAGTTGATTAAATTAAAACAGTCAAATACTTCACTCTGTAGTGTTATGTCAGTCATTAGGAAAAAACTTATTTCACTGGAGCTGTGGATGTACTTTCTAAAGATGGTTGTGCTAAGGTTATTGCTCCGACATAAGGTAAAAATTCTTAATAGATCCTGTTTAGCCATTCTTCCATTGCTAAGGGTTGATTTTTAGGCATTGCATTGTTTTCTATAAGAATCCCTGCTCACACTAAATATCTTGCTGCATACCTCATTTGCTCGTAGCAAAGCTTATTTTGAGACTCTTACTCATTTGGCACAAAGTTGCAGTTGGCCCATGTGGGTTTGTGTTTGTCCTCCGGCCTTGTATGATTCATTGCATGCGGACCATGTGGGTTTGTGCTTTTCCTCCAGCCTTGTATGATTCATCCACTGCCAAGTCCAATCGGATGCTGCCTAACCTCAGCCTCTCTGGCTAATGCAGGCTTACATTAGCACACTCCTTGAGCCTGCAGCTACACTCATTTCTGGCAGTGGAGGACAGGGGCTGAGGGGCAGGCCTGTGAGATGAGAGGAGCTGTAAACACAGGAAGCAGTGCAGAGGAAAGGAGAGGAGACCCGGGTGAATGGCAGGAAGGCAGACGGACAGCAGCAGCAGTGGTCTGCAGCACAGGCCCAGGGGCTGGATGCTAGCTCAGCACAGTGCTCCGAGCTAAGCCCTGATTACAAACGGAGCAGAAAGGATTGACAGCCCACTAAGCACCTGGCTGTCTCAATCACCATTTGTGGTGAAGTTGACACAGCTGGGCAAGTTGCTATAGAAGTGCTAGCTACACACGGTCTATTTTGATCCTTCTGTCAGATGATGATGTCACCTATCACAAGTGGCAATGCTGGGGAAACAGGTTGGCTGAAGTGGGCTGCAAAAGTATGTCAGGGGTGGATAAGGACGAGGAACCTGCTTACAGACTCTACTTCTATTCTGTATGTATTTTTTAAGCCATCTTTCTCTCTCTTCACTCCCCCACTCGTTCTGCATGTCTGTTTGTAAACCTTCAAGCTCTTTCCTGTGTGCATGTAGAGGCTGTCTGTGACCGAGTTGCATAACAAGACTGTGTATTCTCCATTTTAAATGCAGAAGTGCGGAAATAAACAACCTGCACTGTCTACCATAGTCAAGGCCAGGTGGCAGGTGGCAGCAGCTGATTAAGTGGATCAGGAGAGCCTTTCCAAAAGCCTTGCCTACCTCATGCTGTACAGCTAGGAGTCAGTCAAGATAGGCTTCCCTTCATGTCAAGAGTCATCTGTGATAAGATGGCTGCCAATCCCATGAAACGGTGTTAATATTTACTGTCAACTGGGCGACGCATTTGCTATGATGGTAATGTAGCTTGCTATTTGTTCATTTCAGTGGGATTTGGCTACTCTGTTTGATGTGCAGCCCAGGGATGTTGGTGCTTGATCCTAATGTCCTTTGTTTCCTATGCTTTTCTGGTAAGAGAATGAAGCTGTGCATTTCCATCTAAAAGGACCCATTTAGCACCAACATAGAAGCATGTCAAATTGGGTCTCAAATGAAAGCAAGGAGTGTATGCTTGGGTGGTATACCGGGTATTTTGGAAATGGCCACGATGGTTTTTCAATACCGTCAATGCTGTTGAAACTATTTCTTTGAAGTTTTTTATAGATTTTTATATTTGTAACTGCTTTTTAAATAAATACCTGCAGTCAACTTGTACAATACATAAGGAGATAAAGCAGATCGCGTTCTTCATTTCACCTGTCACATTGTTTTACATTATGAAGCATTCGTAGTTCCCCAGAACAGGTGAGCCAGTCATGTGTTTGTTTGTAAGTAGCACAGTGGGAGAAAATCAAATTTAATTTGTCACATGCGCTGAATAGAACCTTACTGTGAAATGCTTACTTACAAGCCCTTAACCAACAATGCAATTTTATGAAAATCTGAGTTAAGGAACTATTTACTAAAGAAAGGTTGGGGTAAAGTGACTATGCATAGATAATAAACCGTGACTAGCAGTAGTGTAAAATAGTAAAAAAGTGCAAATAGTCCAGGTAGCCATTTGATTAATTGTTCAGCAGTCTTATGGCTTGGGGGTAGAAGCTGCTAAGGAGTCTTTTGGACCTAGACTTTCGCTTGCCATGCGGTAACAGAGAGAACAGTCTAATACTTGGGTGGCTGGTGTCATTGACAATTTTGGGGGGGCCTTCCTCTGATACTGCCTAGTATAGAGGTCCTGTATGGCAGGAAGCTTGATGTACTCGGCCATACGCACTACCTTCTGTAGCGCCTTAGTCAGATGCTGAGCAGTTGCCGTAGCAGACGGTGATGCAACCGTTCAGGATGCTCTTGATGGTGCAGCTGTAGTACTTTCTGAGCGTCTGTGAACACATGACAAATATTTTCAGTCTCCTTAGGAGGAATAGGCGTTCTCGTGCTCTCTCCGTGACAGGTTTGGCCTTAAACTGCCTTAATTTGGACCCCAGGGTAGCAGCTAATGGGGATCCCTAATTAATACAAATACTACAGCCCCGTTGACGTGAATGAGGGCGTGTTTGCCCTCCTTTTCCTGTAGTCCACAATCATCTCCTTTGTCTTGCTCACGTTGCGGTCAGGTTGTGTTCCTTTTGTCCAGGTGGGAAAGGACAGTGTGGAGTGCAATAGAGATGGCGTCATCTGTGGCTCTGTTGGGGTGGTATGCGAATTGGAGTGCCGTAAAACGGCAGGCATCTCCTCCGGCGCAGAGAGTGATCCGGGGCATTCAACTATAGTTGTCCTTCACAGAAAATAACTTAGTGCAACACAATTGGCAGGAAATTAGCTTAGAATGAAAAATATTTATTTTTTTACATTTTTACATTTAAGTCATTTAGCAGACGCTCTTATCCAGAGCGACTTACAAATTGGTGAATTGGTGAATTCACCTTTTTTCCCGCAAAAACAATGCAAGGCCATCATATTTCTGTTTTTCACTGAAAGAATGTAGCCAGCTCCTAATGTTTTGCTTGCGTTTTACCAGAGAAAAGTAGGCCACACCGAAAGGTAGCGACAGCAAGATTACCCCCCCCCCCCCAGGGAGAGAGAGACAGCTCTCACATTTTTCAACATGTTTTTTTACAAAAGGATAGATTTGGAGTTAGATAAACTTCGATTTTTCGGCAAGGACATATGCAGGATGCTACACTTAACAACATGGCCTTCGTTCCAGAACCAAACTCCAAACCTTCAACCCAATTATGACCAAAATTAACCACATTGATTATTGCTACGAAGGTTTCCTTTTGATAAGCCATAAAGAGGTTTGTTTGCTAGAGCACCCTACCATTAGAGACATGAGGACACTATCCATCCTGGAACTGAGCTGCCAGACTTGCAAGGACAGACCAGAGGCAACTTCAATTAGCATTTTGAGGTGTGAAGTAAAAGGTGTTGAGGCCTTTGGGCCCAATAAGTGGCCGAGGTCTGTGAAGCCCCCTCCTGCTGTTCAAAGACTGGCATTTTCTACAAGAAATTCACCTCAAGAAATAAAAGCTTCTCTCAAGTGGGTGTGACACCTACTCCCGTTGCCTGCTGCAGTGCTGCTTGGATTCCACCTGGCGATCTGTTCACCAGCTGCCTTGGCCTGTCTCCACCTGTCTGATACAGGTACCCCCATCACACTCCCCCCCCTCTCTCCCGAGCTTCTGCACACACACACGGTTGGGGCGAGTGACTACTTTATGGTGGAAATTACAAGATTATGTTATAATTTTATTGCATCAAATGGTTGTTTTATGCAACAGAATAGAGGATTCTTAACTATTGTTTGTGTGTTCTACTGAGGATGGGTCTCTGGGAGATGACACTGAAAGGAGATTTATGATTATTTTGGGTGATAACCTAATGAGACCGCCTTCCAGAGCGTGAGTTAATATTTCTGTTCTATATGGTACCAGGGAGCGATGACCCCAGGGCCAGACCCTGGTCAGTACACAAAGATAACTGTTTCTACAGCAGATACTTTAATTCACAGCAGACAATATCTTCCATATAAATCTTAACCTTGTGACCCATTCTATACATCTGTTGTTCGTCATGTAGGTTTTAGCTATAAAAGACCTGGGTACTTTTGTCTCGGGGCTCTCAACGAATCATCTGAGGGTGATTCGTCAACCAGCCATCATTATCGTAGAGCACTCAATCGATTCACTTTATATGTGTGTGTTGTATTGACCTGCTCCCTTATTAATAAGTTATTACAGATTTAGTTTAAGTATTACTCTGACTTGTGTGATAAACTTATCTCCTCATTTGATAGTAAAGAAATTAACCACGACAACTTACAATGGCTAGCTCCAAGTCGTTATATATTACATTTTTTTCTTGTGCATTTTGCTATTTGCCTCATGACTCCTGCATGCTTTGTTGACTACAAACTTTCTTTATCCAACCGTGGGACAGACTGTTTGTTCCCACACTCGGGACTCTGACTCTCTATTGGTTACACAGACTTTAGGTCTCCCATCCTTTTCTAACCACCTCTCGCCGGCTTTGTATTCATGTTACCTGATGAAATTGCTGTACAATATGATCGTGTTGCCATCTAATGCACTTCCAAATGTCATAAATCAACACAGCGGAGCTCTTCCTGTCCTCTGCCGTGCCTTGATTATATTACTGCTGATGATATCTGGAAATGTGCATGTACACCCTGGACCATCTACTGTTGCTAATTCTACTGCCCCAATTCTGATTTGTGCTCTGATATCGGTTTCACTGATTTCTTGCTCTCGCAAAGCCTGGGTTTTCTGCACATTAACCAGTGTCCGAAATTAACTTTTTGGCTCACCTGCCAAGGGGACTGGTAGATTAATAAATCCACCAGCCAAGCATATTTTTTACCAGACAAAATAATAAATAGCCTTTTTGTGTAACATAAACATTATTTTCAGTACGTTTCATTGAGATAATAAGGTATTCCGTTGAATACAAACTTAATGAAGAGGCCAGGGCAAAATTTGAAACAAAAATTATTTTAATATATTGATCAACGGTTAATAAAATCAAGTTTATTTGTAGAGCACATTTAGAAACAACTGTAGTTGACCAAAAGTGCTGTACAGAGTGCACAAATGCCAAACAGTGGGCACACAATGAAATGAACAAAACCGATCAGATACAATGAGTAAGAGCACATAGAAGTCAAAACAGGGCAACAGCAATGGTAAGATAGTTATGAGAAGTTCAGTGGACATAGAACTGGTGCTCTTTTGATACAAAGGGGAAACAGGGGAAGCAGATCTACAAATCCTTTGATTTGAGTAGAAATACCCTGATAAAATACAGGTAAAATAGAGACTTATCACATGCAGGTTAATTTTGACTGTGGCTAGATTTCATTTCCCAGCTTGAATACAATGGAATAATTCTCAAAATTCTACTGAAGTACAATATTTGCTATTAAATGTACTCAAGGATCAAACATAAGTACATTTAAAGGTTTTGTAAACCTATCAGATGCTTAATAATAATTTGAATCAACTTAAACCTCATCAGTCTCCTCACTCTCTACCGCAACCACCCTCTTTGCACGGTCCATGAAGTCTGGTCTCCTGATAGAGTCCTGGTGCCACAGCATTACAGCTTTTTATCAGATCATACTCCCTGATCTCTGGAGAGGACAGCTGGACCATGAGGAGGTCTGACAGTGTGTCAGACTTTAGGTTAGACCGCCAATCAGTTTTCACCTGTATTAAATGGTATTAAAACCTCTTTCACATTCAGCTGTGGAGGCAGGGAAGAACAGGACCAGGTCAACCAATCTCATCAAGTCAGGGTAGGAATGCTGATGGCTCCTGTTGACACGAAACCAGGACATCTTCTGCAGGGACTGAGGCTCTTGGTACATCAGCACCTTCAGGACAGTCCACTGGTCAGTGATCCTTTCAACATGGATGCCAGAGGTCTCCAGGACAGGCTTGAAATGGTCCACCAGGGTTTCCAGTTCAGTGTCACCAAAATCTAGAATAATTGTATAAATTACAACAAGCATCATGCAGTTTTAATTCTCAAACTATAAAAACTTTGCTCAGGTGTGTTAGTGTGTCATGCAGGACGCCACAGAAGCGGATATCAACAGCCTCCCTCTTAGTACTGCAGTATTTCCTGGCCTTGGCATGCTTTACACCTCAGACATTTTAGGCATCAGCAGATTGAATCTGAAATGCATAAAGAACAAAGATTGCAACTGTGTTTATCATTTACTGAAACATGATGACTTTTGAAGTACTTGGCATAGCAATCTAGACAAGCCCCTGTTAACATGTGCTTGTCAAGCCCCTGTTAACATCACAGGAAGTGGTCCAGTGCAAGCAATAGGTGTCCTGCCAATTCTGGTGGGCACCAGTGGTGTGTGCCCAAGAGCCTGGAAGCTGTTTACTAGGTTTGCCCTGTTCAGTGGACTGGTCTGGTAGGTGTAGAGTCTACTGAGGTCTTCTAGTTTCTGAAACTTCACGTTGGACCGGATGGCATCAGAAAAGGTCAATTCAAGGCGGTGTGCCATACTGTGGATGCCGATTTGATTAATACCCTGTCCCCCTTCAGCCGGCTGACCACACCATTCTTGGCTCCGGTCATCACAGCAACTCCATCTGTTCCCAGAGCTACCAACTTGCTCACGCACTCATCACACACTCCCTCCATGATGGCACTGATGGCGTTGCTTATGTGTGCCGCGTCTGCCTTCTCCACCGATTTGATGCCAAAAAACTTTGACTCGATCTTGCCCTTGAGAAATGTTGTGTTTTTCAGATTATCTCTGTTGTTTTCTCTCCACCTCTGCAATATGGTGCATAAACCCTTTGGCCTGCTTCTCTTTTCTATATGTTGAGCCCACAGCGATAACCTTTTTTATTTTAATTTTAATCCAAAATGCAAAAATCAAACATCAAATTAATTAAATATACAATCAGGTTATCCAATATAGCTGGCACATGATTGTGCTAAATTTGCCTTCTACCTTTTGTTTACTTAAGGATCTATACTATAAGGCTGGTTAGTAAATTGTGTCACAATGCCTTAAAATCTAAACACCATCTGGAGACAAACATTAAAATAGAATGTTACAGAGCCATAGGAACGCATGGAGAGCCATGTCAGCATCAGTAGGCCTATCATTTTATTGTATTTATACACTATTTTGAGGAGAACTCAAGCTTATCAAGAGCTGAGAAATAACTGACTACTGGACCACATCTGTTAAATAGACTTGAAAAAACTAGCTACAAAAGTAATAGTCTAGCTACAAGAGTAACAACATTTTCACTTACTCGCACATCCACTCGAAGTCAGAAAGTGGTCTCGCCTTCTTGCCAATGGCATGTACAGTCCTTAACAGTGTCTTTGTGCTGGATTCCTATTTGACTCAACCATGCCTCGCCTGTCCATCATTTCCTCATCTCCCACCCCTTCTAATGCGACTATCACCGATGCTTCTCCCTCTTTTTATCCTTCCCCGCTACAGTTTCTCCCTGCAGGCAGTCACTGTGTCCGAGGTGCTAAAGGAGCTCCTTAAACTTGACCCCCCAAAAAACATCTGGGTCAGATGGTTTAGACCCTTTCTTATTTAAGGTTGCTGCCCCTATCATCACCAAGCCTATCGCCAACATGTTATAACCTCTCTCTCCTTTCTGGGGAGGTTTCCACTGCTTGGAAGGCAGCCACGGTTCATACTTTATTTAAAGGGGGAGATCAAGCTGATCCTAACTGTTATAGGCCTGTTTCAGTTTTGCCTTGTTTATCAAAAGTGTTGAAAAAACTTGTCAATAATCAACTGACTGGCTTTCTTGATGTCTATAGTATTTCTCTCAGGTATGCAATATGGTTTATGCTCAGGTTATGGATATGTCACTGCAACCTTAAAGGTCCTCAATGATGTCACCATTGCCCTTGATTCTAAACAATATTGTACTGCTATTTTTATTGACTTGGCCAAAGCTTTTGATACAGTAGACAATGCTAAGTGCCCCAATGCATAGTGTACATTTTGGTGGAGGGATAATGGTATGGGGCTGTTTTTTCATGATTCGGGCTAGGCCCCTTAGTTCCAGTGAAGGGAAATCACTACACTACAGCATACAATGATATTGTAGACCATTCTGTGCTTCCAACTTTGTGGCAACAGTTTGGGGAAGGCCCTTTTCCTTTTCAGCATGACAATGCCCCCAAGTGAAATCCATACAGAAATGGTTTGTCAAGATCGGTGTGGAACAACTTGACTGGCCTAGACAGATCCCTGACCTCCACCCCATCGAACACCTTTGGGATGAATTGGAATGCCGACTGCGACCCAGGCCTAATCGCCCAACATCCTTTCCCGACCTCACTAATGCTCTTGTGGCTGAATGGATGCAAGTCCCCCAGCAAAGTTCCAACATCTAGTGGAAAATCTTCCCAGAAGGGTAGAGGCTCTTATCGCAGAAAAGGGCGGATCCAATCCCTATTAATGCCCATCATTTTGGAATGAGATGTTCGAGCAGTTGTCTACATACTTTTGGAGGAGTAGTATTTGAAATATATGAATATGAGCTGGATTGCAGGTCTTTTCAATTCGTTTATATTAGTTTGTGCTCGTTAGCATATTTAGCTAGCAGGCTCCATTCGCTATTACTTGTGCTAAAAAGACGATATGGGCCTCCCGGGTGGCACAGTGATTAAGGGCGCTGTACTGCAGCGCCAGCTGTGCCATCAGAGACCCTGGGTTCGCGCCCCAGGCTTTGTCGTAACCGGCCGCGACCGGGAGGTCCATTGGGCGACGCACAATTGGCCAAGCGTCGTCCGGGTTAGGGAGGGCTTGGTCGGTAGGGATGTCCTTGTCTCATCGCACACCAGCGACTCCTGTGGCGGGCCGGGCGCAGTGCGCGCTAACCAAGGTTGCCAGGTGTACAGTGTTTCCTCCGACACATTGGTGCGGCTGGCTTCCGGGTTGGATGCGCGCTGTGTTAAGAAGCAGTGCGGCTTGGTTGGGTTGTGTATCGGAGGACGCATGACTTTCAACCTTTGTCTCTTGTAGCGATGAGACAAGATAGTGGCTACTACAACAATTGGACACTACGAAATTAGGGAGAAAAGGGGGTAAAATCCCGCCCCCCCCCCCCCCACCAAAAAAAAAGTAAAAAAAACGGTATGGAAATCTGGGTACCGCCCAACCCTGTGAGTACTTATTCCTAATTTTTAAGTGCCAAAAAATGTGGAATACGTAAAGGCTGTGATTTTCCCTGATTGTTAAGAGTCTAAAAATGTGGAATATGCCAGGCTTCGATTTTTGGTAAAACAGATGGAAAAGGGGTCTTAATTAGGGATCAAATCCCTTTAGCGGGATCGATAATTCAAATTAAATTACTATAAATATTTAACTTTCACAAAATCACAAGGGTAATACATAAAAATAAAGCTTAACTTCTTGTTAATCCAGCCACCATGTCAGATTTCAAAAAGGCTTTACGGCGAAAGCAAACCATGCGATTATCTGAGGACAGCACCCCGCATACAAATGCATGACAAATATTTTTCAACCAGGGAGGTGCGACACGAAAGTCAGAAATAACGATATAATTCATGCCTTACCTTTTGAAGATCTTCTTCTGTTGGCACTCCAAAATGTCTCAGAAACATCACAAATGGTCCTTTTTGTTCAATAAATTCCGTCGTTATATTCCCAAAATGTCCATTTATTTGGCGCGTTTGATTCAGAAAATGCACCGGTTCCAACTCGCCCAACATGACTACAAAGTATCTATCTTTCGCCTGCCAAATCAGTTTTGCTGTACTGACAGACATTATTCAAACAGTTTTAGAAACTTCAGAGTGTTTTCTATCTACTAATAATATGCATATCCTAGCTTCTGGGCCTGAGTAGCAGGCAGTTTACTTTGGGCACACTTTTCATCCAGACGTCAAAATACCACCCCCTATCCCAAAGAAGTTTTAAGACATTCTGGTAAAGGTATGTCTAAGGTATTAGAAAAACATATCACGATAATGTTGAAGTAAAGACCCCCTGCCAATTAATAAACACTTTTATATTTGGTTTTGGATAAATTATTTGCCTTCTGTAAACATTGCCTTGTGCCTTGTGGGGTTTTGGTAACACAATTACATCTTTAAGATATTGAGGCAGGATAAGAAAAGTTCACTGAAGTAACAAGTAAAGGTATACCTACCAATTAGTGTTTTTACTGATATAGTTTGTTTATGAATAATTAAGGTATTAAAACTCTCAATTCTTTTATGAAAATTGGTAATAGAATACAAAAAATTCTTACAGAATTATTGCAATTGAATTGGCTAAAATGGGAAATAATAGTTGGGTCAACTGCTACTGTCCTTCCTTCCATTGGCATACACAATGTCCCCCTCTTTCTGGTGTATAGTGGTTAAATCCAGACTGTTTTCAGTCTGGACAAACCCCTCACTCTCTGCCGCGCTCTCTCTCCAGTTAATGTCACTTCTCCTGGGTCTTATTGAAACCTACCATGACACCTACACCCTACCCTCTTTCCATTTACTGTAACACGCATCCTCACCCACTGAGCACCGACCAACACCAGACGTCAATGGATGTTGAAAAGTAGTTGAAATTTGGTCTGAACCAATCATAGACGTCTATGTTTCACACGTTTGGACAGCACAGAGCATTATGTACTGTACTAAACATTTCTACTTTACTGTGCTGTACTCTACTGTGATGTACAAACTTGTGAAACATAGACGTGATTGTTTCAGATTTCGTAATAGATTACAATAATAGCCCGTGTGTAGAATAATACGCAACGAAGGATATTGCATATTTCTACATTTGTGTAGCTTTTCAAGATACATCATCATGAAGAGTGATAACAATAAAAAAAATATTAAAAAAAAATTTTTTTGCTCACTTTAAGTAGGTCAGTTGTGTATATTCCCGAAGGACAGGAAATAGTAACAGACCGGGACACTGCTTGCTGTTTATGCATGTTTAAAACCTAATGAGCCATATCAGCGTGTATTCTGTCAGCATACTAGGATACTGTTGTGTGGGAGGTTCACACCGAAGAGATGGCATGGGCTTAATTAACAGACACTTCATATAGTAGATATAAATGGTCATGGTAGTGTTTTAATTAGATCTTCTGAACAGTGTTGTGGAAATAATGGTCTTGTTGTAGTCTTTGTGAATTGTAGTGCCTGTCAGTGACAGTTGAGACTCGAGAGAACCATTTGTCCCATGACACGACTTGGGATAGAACTCAGAGAACCTTGAGTCTGGTTCAAGCCACAATTTTAATAACCATGTCCAAATTAATGTAGCAATTTGTATAGTCTAATTGTGTTACCAGTAGATTTGACTTTGTTATCCACCAGGAGATTATTTAGCGTTTTAACATAAAATATGTCGTTGTAAGTCAACTCTGTTCTTTTATTTGGAAAATATAAAATGCATGGAATGAAGTGAACAACAATCCAGTATGATATTACCATGACAATAACCATACTTCTATCCACAGTTTTTATGTGAGAAAATTCACACCGTATAAAGAAAAATCATGACCGCTGTAATTAAAACAAGACGTTTCGGTACAATTTTATAAATGCCAACGGATAATTTGTTTGTCCGACATGGTGGGATCTTTGTGTTGGTAAAATGAATTATGCAACAATTGGAAAAGGCGGTGGAAACACTTATGGGCAAATATTGATAAAATAACCATCATATCAAAGTAAACTTGAAGTCACGCGATGACATGGTATGTGTGTGGTCCATATCCCATTACGACTTGGGAAACCATGCAATTTATTAGGCTACAGATGAGTATGAAGTAAGTTATGATGAATTTCACGGGGTGGTGAAAGTGCACGGTGATCTTGATGCTCCTTTACAATAAATATTGAGAGTCTGATTCTGGTGACATGATAATCGATGCTTGACTGCCGATTTGACAAATACTCTCACTCTTATCCATAACAATCTCATGTAGACTAACCTAGCAGCACAGCCTACCAACACTATCTGCCAGCTGTTGGCTAGAGTACACGTGCTAAGACCAGAGTAGCACATCTGCTATTTAATGCAACAGTTGTGACAAAACTATCGGTTAATTTAAATTGATTTATTAGCATCCCCATTAGCCGACGCCAACGGCGACAGCTAGTCTTACTGGGGTCTGACACATAACAAAAAAGACATTACAGACTAGACTTTACATTTAAAAACATTAACAGGTAGCCTGCGTGTTACACATACATGTCAGTACATAAAAACAACAAGTAGATCACATGTGGGAGGCGTTGTGCCATGAGGTGTTGCTGTATTTGTTTTTTTTTTAAACCAGGTTTGCTTTTCACTTGCGCTATATAAGATGAAAGGCAGTTCCATGCACTATGAATGGCTCTGGAGCAAATTGTATTGTGCACTATTTTTCTCTTAATTAATATGGATAGGGGGCACTATTTGAAAAGCGTGCCCAAAGTAAACTGCCTGCTACTCAGGCCCAGAAGCTAGGATATGCATATTATTAGTAGATTTGGATAGAAAACACTCTGAAGGTTCTAAAACTGTTTGAATAATGTTTGTGAGTATAACAAAACTGATTTGGCAGGCGAAACCCTGAGCACAATCCATCCAGGGAAACATTTATTTGAGCTCAATCTGTTTTCCATTAGGTTTCTTTGGCAATCCCTTTTTAATAGAAATATGCTTGCAGTTTAATATGGCTTCCACTAGATGTCAACAGTCTTTAGAAAATGGTTGTTTTTCCTTTGAGAAATTAAGAAGTAGCCCTTTCCTTGCTGGGTGTCAAGCCAAATGTACTTTTATGTATGGTGCGCGTGACCTGGAACTCGCTCCACTTTCATTTTATCCGCTATTGAACACAGTATATTCCGTCTTAACTTTGATCGATTATTTACGTTTTAAAATACCTAAAGTTGGATTAGGAAAGTTGTTTGAAATGTTTGGACCAAGTTAACAGGTAACTTATTAGATACTTTGTAGTCATGTTGGGCGAGTTGGAACCGGTGCATTTTCTGAATCAAACGCGCCAAATAAATGGACATTTTGGGGATATAACGACGGAATTTATTGAACAAAAATGACCATTTGTGATGTTTCTGGGACATTTTGGAGTGCCAACATTAGAAGATCTTCAAAGGTAAGGCATATATTATATCGCTATTTCTGACTTTTGTCGTCCACCTGCCTGGTTGAAATCTGATTTTCATGTGTTTGTATGTTGGGTGCTGTCCTCAGATAATTGCATGGTTTGCTTTCATCATAAAGCCTTTTTGAAATCTGACACAGCGGCTAATGTTTTACACTTGTGATTTCATGAAAGTTAATTATTTATAGTAATTTAATTTGAATTTGGTGCTCTGCAATTTCACCGGATGTTGTCTAATCGATCCCGCTAAAGGGATTTGATCCCTAAGAAGTTTTAACCTCTGCAACTAAACTTCACCCAATAACTTTTATGCAGTTTTGATCATTATTCTTCTGATGAAATTGCGATGGAAACACATTGAACATTAGATTTGTATTCGGTACATGAAAATTTAAGGGGGTACATTTTTGATGAATGAATAGCTCTCAGGGAAGAAGAAAGGCAGAGGTCTATGTTTTATGATTAACTACTAATGGTGGGATTGTGGTAAAGTACAGGAACTCGTGTTCACACGATCTAGAATACCTCACAATCAAATGATGGCCAAATTGCCTCCCTAGAGAATTTTCTTCGGTTTTCGTCACAGCCGTGTATATGCCCCCTCAAGCCGATACCATGACAGCTCTCAAGGAAATGACACCTTGTACAAAATGGAAACTGCATATCATGAGGCGACATTTATAATAGCTGGAGACTTTAAAGCAAATCTGAGGATAATTCTACCAAAGTTCTATCAGCACATCGCCTGCAGTACTTGCGCTTCAAAAACTCTTGAATAATGTTACTCTCCCTTCCGGGATGGCTACAAGGCCCTCCCCCCAACCTCCCTTTGGCAAATCAGATCACGACTCCATTTTGCTCCTTCTTTCCTAAAGGCAGAAACTCAAACAGGAATTACCCATACTAAAGACTATTCAACGCTGGTGTGACCAATCGGAATCCACATTTCAAGATTGTTTTGAACACGTGGACTGGGACATGTTCCGGGTTGCCTGTGATAATAACATTGACGTATATACTGACACGGTGACTGAATTCATCAGGAAGTGTATAGATGTTGTTCCCACTGTGACGATTAAAACAAACCAAACTGTGGATAGGCCTATTTATATGCTTTATAATGCTATGTCTGGATTTGATTAGAGCTTTGCTCGAAAATTCAAGCCTGACGCGACCTGAGCCTGATGAGCCCTACATTAGATTTTTAATGAGCCCATGCCCAAAAAAGCCCAAACAATTGTGCTGTTATCCAATACATACAGTGCATCCAGAAGGTATTCAGACCACTTTTTTTATTCTCATTAATCTACACACACTTCCCCATAATGACAAAGCAAAAACATGTTTTTAGACATTTTTGGAAAAATGTATTCCAAATAATTTATGTAAAGAACCAAGCAATGAGGTCCAAGGAATTGTCCGTAGAACCCCGAGACAGCATTGTGCTGGCATATATCTAGGGAAGGGTACCAAAAAATGTCTGCAGCATTGAAGGTTCCCAAGAACAGGCACATGACAGTCCTCTTGGAGTTTGCCAAAAGGCACCTAAAGACTCTGACCATGAGAAACAAGATTCCCTGGTCTGACTGAACTTTTTGATCTGAATGCCAAGCGTCACATATGGAGGAAACCTGGCACCATCCCTACGGTGAAGCATGTTGGTGGCCGCATCATGCTGTGGGGGTGTTTTTCAGCGGCAGAGACTGGGTGACTAGTCTGGATCGAGGGAAAGATGAACAGCGCAAAGTACAGAGATCCTTGATGAAAACCTGCTCCAGAGCACTCAGGACCTCAGACTGGGGTGAAGGTTCACCTTCCAACAGGACAACGACCCAAAGCACACAGCCAAGAGACTGAATGTCCTTGAGTGGCCCAGCCAGAGCCCGAACACAATCTGGAGAGACCTGAAAAATAGCTGTGCAACGCAACGACGCTCCCCATCCAACCTGATGGAGCTTGACAGGATCTGGAGAGAAGAATGGCAGAAACTCCCCAAATACAGGTGTACCAAGCTTGTAGCGTCATACCCAAGAAGACTCGAGGCTATAATGTCTGCCAAAGGTGCTTCAACAAAGTACTGAGTAAAAAGGGTCTGAATACTTATGTAAATGTAATATTTCAGTTATTAATACATTTGCAAAGATTTCTAAACCTGTTTTTGCTTTGTCATGATGGAGCATTTTGTGTAGATTGAGGGGGGGGAAACGATTTGATCGGTTTTAGAATAAGGCTGTGACGTAACAATGTGGGAGAAGTCAAGGGTTCTGAATACTTTCCGAATGCACTGTATACATCGAGAAAAGGATTATCTATTTGGATGCTAATTGAATTGGAGTGAAAAAGACTGCGAGAGAGTACTCTTGAGTGCACTGATTTTAAAGCAACGATATTTGAGTAATGGGCTGTTTTTAAAACTCTGCAGCTGCAATTAAAAAAATAATAATAATCTTGGTCTGACCTTAGTCGCTATCACGAGCCGGCTACCACCCTTTTCCTCATCCCTGCACTGTAGAGGCTACTGCATAGACATGGAACACTGGTCACTTTAATAATGTTTACATACTGTTTAACCCATTTCATATGTACATACTGTATTCTAGTTAAGTCCATCCTATTCAACAATTGCTTTACATGTACTGTTTTATCCTATGTATTCTTCAGATATACTATGTATACTGGCCATAATGTCTGTGACGGAAGAGTCAATCACTGACCACGGGCAGTGTTTGGTATACTAACACACACACACACACTCATCGCCCCCTCCCTGCGACGCTAACTTCGCTATCTTAGTACATACATTACAAACTGTATTCTTACCTCCCGTTAGTCATAGTTTGTTATGGTATAAACAATATACAGACAAGCATTCATGTTTAAGTTAAGCAACATTTATTGTACTTATCAATGTTATGGATGAGAGCGCTGTTTGTTTGGTTCTGTTCCTCTTCTCCGTCTCTGTAGCTTCCGGGTATGCTGGGATAAGGACCAGAGCTATGGCAACCGAGCTGGCTTTGTAGTGACTGTCCATATTGGCTCGTTCATGTGAATGGGCATATTGGAGGACACCATGTCAGTAGTGATGGGATTTTGTAAATGTGTTATATTGTATCATGAGAAATGGATTACAAAGGTGCAATGTATATCATTCATGTTTAGCTGAGTGGAAAATGTAGGCTTTGATGATGGTAATGACTTCATTAATTAGTGTTTGGTATGTCCTGATGGGAGGGGCTTCCCCTAAAAAAGGAGCGCCTCTCTCAGTTCAAAGGGGTGACCATTTTGGATTGAGCTGTAGATGGGGCAGCATTGTTTTTAGCTGTCCCATCATGTACAGTGGGGCAAAAAAGTATTTAGTCAGCCACCAATTGTGCAAGTTCTCCCACTTAAAAAGATGAGAGAGGCCTGTAATTTTCATCATCGGTACACTTCAACTATGACAGACAAAATGAGAAGAAAAAATCCAGAAAATCACATTGTAGGATTTTTTATGAATTTATGGTGGAAAATAAACTTTTGTTATTGACCAAATACTTATCTCAATACTTTGTTATATACCCTTTGTTGGCAATGACAAACGTTTTCTGTAAGTCTTCACAAGGTTTTCACACACTGTTGCTGGTATTTTGGCCTCCATGTAGATCTCCTCTAGAGCAGTGATGTTTTGGGGCTCTTTCTGGGCAACACGGACTTTCAACTCCCTCCAAAGCTTTTCTATGAGGTTGAGATCTGGAGACTGGCTAGGCCACTCCAGGACCTTGACATGCTTCTTACAAAGCCACTCCTTCGTTGCCCGGGCGGTGTGTTTGGGATCATTGTCATGCTGAAAGACCCAGCCACGTTTCATCTTCAATGCCCTTGCTGATGGAGGGTTTTCACACAAAGTCTCACGATACATGGCCCCATTCATTCTTTCCTTTACAAGGATCAGTCGTCCTGGTCCCTTTGCAGAAAAACAGCCCCAAAGCATGATGTTTCCACCCCCATGCTTCACAGTAGGTATGGTGTTCTTTGGATGCAACTCAGCATTCTTTGTCCTCCAAACACGACGAGTTGAGTTTTTACCAAAAGTTATATTTTGGTTTCATCTGACCATTTGACATTCTCCCAATCTTCTTCTGGATCATCCAAATGCTCTCTAGGAAATTTCAGACGTGCCTGGACATGTACTGGCTTAAGCAGGGGGACACGTCTGGCACTGCAGGATTTGAGTCCCTGGCGGCGTAGTGTGTTACTGATGGTAGGCTTTGTTACGTTGGTCCCAGCTCTTTGCAAGTCATTCACTAGGTCCCCCCCCCGTGTGGTTCTGGGATTTTTGCTCACCGTTCTTGTGATAATTTTGACCCCACGGGGTGAGATCTTGCGTGGAGCCCCAGATCGAGGGAGATTATCAGTGGTCTTGTATGTCTTCCATTTCCTAATAACTGCTCCCACAGTTGATTTCTTCAAACCAAGTTGCTTACCTATTGCAGATTCAGTCTTCCCAGCCTGGTGCAGGTCTACAATTTTGTTTCTGGTGTCCTTTGAAAGCTCTTTGGTCTTGGCCATAGTGGAGTTTGGAGTGTGACTGTTTGAGGTTGTGGACAGGTGTCTTTTATACTGATAACAAGTTCAAGCAGGTGTCATTAATACAGGTAACGAGTGGAGGACAGAGGAGCCTCTTAAAGAAGAAGTTACAGGTCTGTGAGAGCCAGAAATTTTGCTTGTTTGTAGGTGACCAAATACTTATTTTCCACCATAATTTGCAAATAAATTCATTAAAAATCCTACAATGTGATTTTTCTGGATTTTTTCTCCTCATTTGTCTGTCATAGTTGAAGTGTACCTATGATGAAAATTACAGGCCTCTCACATCTTTTTAAGTGGGAGAACTTGCACAATTGGTGGCTGACTGTAAATACTTTTTGCCCCACTGTATACTTTTGATGGCAGTACTGTTGTTTCTCTTCCAGATTCACAATGTAAATAAACACCCTTGCACAGAAGTACTTTTGCGGCTCTGCCATCTTTTTATTTGATAGAGGTTAGGTTTTTCAGTGTAGTCTTCTGGCCTACTCTACGCGACAGTCTATACATCCCATTATATGGAAGGAGAGTTTATATACATTTTATACATCCCCAACCTGGTAGGAGAGTTTACAGTCTAACCAGACACCTAGAATATGTGGACAACTACAAATACCTAAGTCAGAACCATCCAGAGTAGTGATGCGGGCAGGTGCGGGCAGCGATTGGTTGAAGAGCACGCATTTAGTTTTACTTGCATTTAAGAGCAGTTGGAGGCCACAGATGGAGAGTTGTATGGCATTGAAGCTCGTCTGGAGGTTAGTTAACACAGTATCCAAAGAAGGGCCAGAGGTATACAGAATGGTGTCGTCTGCATAGAGGTGGATCAGAGAATGACCAGCAGCAAGATTGACATCATTGATGTATACAGAGAAGAGAGTCGGCCCGAGAATTTAACCCTGTGGCACCCCCATAGAGACTGCCAGAGGCCCGGACAACAGGCCTTCCAATTTATGATTGTCTTAACTCACCATCACTGTGGAGCTTCTCAAAGTAATTTTTCTTTCGTCTCGAACAGGAAGTAAACAAAGTGTTTTTACATCCATTAAGAATGACAATAGTTCCTCAATCTAGCCTATTTAAAAAAATCTTTACAACTCTCTCCCTTTCGATTACCACTCAGCATGAAAGGTGAAATTTCATGCTCTGATCCGGTGGAAACGAAATAAAATAGGCCTACCTGATTTACTTCTTATCCCTACAGCTGAGTCTGTCTGTCCAGAGCTCACTGACCTGGGAAACTCTGAGGAGCCAGAATATGTTATACAATGTTGCAAGTTTACTAGCACTAGCTTCAGGCTGGACCAAGTTAATCCAATACTTGATACAATGTTTCAAGTTCCTTGCAGACAGGGCATGCACAGCCAATGTGATTTATAGGATATTTATATTCCTCGTGATATTTTCTACCTGTTGGCTGCAACGTTTTTTGTTGTTGGCTTTATGTAAACGATTTTTACATATTGGCAATAAAGTTACTTTTAGATTTGTATAATTTTCACTGTTGGAGCTGGGAATGTAAGCATTTCGCTACACCCGCAATAACATCTGCTAAACGTGCATGCGACCAGTAAAATTTGATTTGACGCAGAGATTTTTATCCGCAAGAAGTCAGTTTGGTGGAAACACTCCACTGGTGGGAAAATGTAAATATTTTCTTTATGCAGGTTTTAGAATATTTGCATGAATCTGTCATCAATTGAATGGAAACCTAGCTAGTGTCAAAAAAACTATTTTGTGGTTATGGAGAACATAAACCTAGATGCCAGGCTTTCTCAATAGATGGAAACAGCCGTCTTTAATTGGCATTGCAAAGTAGGACTCACTGCTTATAAAGCAGATTTTCTTTTGGCATTCATGCATGGGATCCTTTAGACCATGTTGTGATATGTGTGTGCTTGTCTGTCTGTGCATATCTGTTTGTATGCGCACATATGCATGCATGTGTGTGTGAGTGCGAGAGAGGGGAAAAGATAGTCACTCCTAGCTTGCTCTCGCCCTAACTCAATGTCACATGATGTGCCAGGGCCCAGAGTTCAGAGATGTCTCTATTAAACACAGTACTCTGCATTTATGTATTATAAGGCATTTGATGCCCCATTCTGATTAAAACCTAGACTTATATCTACATGTCCTCCTGTTACCAAGCAGCATAACATAACATGCTGGTGTGAAGAACCACATTGTGCTTTTCAAAACTTTATATGCTATATCTGTCCAGTTTGGGACAGGTCTCCTCAGATGGCCATAAAACATTTGTGCACATTCTCTAGTGTAGCCTAGTCTATATGTAGGCCAACCCTGCTGCATAAACATTTCCATCTGCTGTACAGAGCACCAGCTTTTATCAACAGCTTGTCAGTGTTATAAACTTGCAAATGTGTAGTTAGTTTTTGGTATTTGGTACCATTTGACGTGATCCCCATTTTGTCTGCAGGCATCCTTTCAGCGCTCAAACAGCCATGACAAGGTGCGGAAGATTGTTGCAGAGGAGGGCCGTGCTGCTAGAAATCTCATTGCCTGGAGTGTTCCTCTAGAGAACAAAGAGGAGGAAGGTCAGTGATGTCAAAATGCACACAGGCATACTCACATGCTAAAATGGGGCTTTCAATACTATGTCAGATTAATGACTGTCTTAATGTACACAGTGGTTTTGCCAGATATTTTGTTATCTTGGTGGGTATACAATTGGTTGGATGGGGAAACTCCAATGTTCATCTCCAGTGGCAGAAGTTGATGTTTACTTTTATAGTGCATGAATCAGAGGGCATTGGAGTGAGGAAAAGTCACAAGTCCAGACACTGCTCTTAGTTGTAATACAACATCTACTATAACAAAATTACATCCTCAAATTCATCTCTCTGTTGTTCTTTTGATTGGCCCCACATCTATACTACCCCTCACTGAGACGACTACAGTAGATTAGAGATTGCCTGCCCTCTGATATTTCTATATCTGAGATGGTATGCAACTTTGCATTAGTGATTCCAACTATTAAGTTAAACTGGTGTCAAGATGTACACTGATAATGTGTGTCAGTTCATTAGTTTAAAAATATCAATATGACTCTGATTTAATGAGCTTCACATTCACTGACTAGGCAGAAAAGTGGGGTTTGTGTTTTCCGTCAATCAATTAAAAATCAGTTTGCCCGCTTTTAAACAACACGATTGATTATGATTAGGAACATGCATCATATAACCCAGTTAGTCCTTTGAATGACCAAAGGCAGAATATTTCCAAACCGGCTAGATAGGTTCTGCAATGGGTAACTACAATAAAGAAGAAAGATGTTTAATCTGTGATACCAATAACCTGCTCTTGCTCACAGCCTTTTCATTGTAACAGGTTTGTTTTTCCACAGTATTTGGGCATTTTGCCACAGTAAGCACCTTTTACCTACTCTGAGAATGTTAGGCAGAGAACAGCTTGAGAGAGAGCGTTTTTCTCTTGCAGGGGCTTTGTTACAGGCCTGTGTGTGTGTGTGAGGTTCTGCACTTTTATGTTTAGTTCCTCCCTCAGGCCATATTCTATCTTTGGCAAAACGAAGGGTGACCAGATCAATGTAAAAGCCATGTGTGTGTGTTTCAGAACTAAATGTTTTTATTTTTATGTTTCACAGGGAAGTCCAAAACTCATACCAACACCCATTTGAGGAACCAGCGGATCAACTCTGGTCTGCACAGGAATAAGAAACAGGTGTGCATAACACATCGTCAATTCTTAAACTAATGGGGATAGAAGCCAATATTAGCCCACATATTCTAATTTTGCCGCCCTTTTATAAAAAACGTAGTAAAAACTATGATGTGTGAAATGGTTTGCTCACTGCTATTTATTCACCTTTACCACTAGAGGGCATTGTAGACGTAGTTGCATCATATAATTTGTCTTATGTCTTCCCTCTTGCTGTCTCCACAGAATGCAGGCCTGGACAGCAAGAGTACAGCCGGCGCCTTGCTTGAAAAGGGAGCGGAGAAGAGCCCCTCCAAAGCCAGGCAGCCGCGCAAGGTGGACCTGCGAGCACGATACTGGGCCTTCCTCTTCGACAATCTGCGGCGGGCCGTGGACGAGATCTATGTCACCTGTGAATCTGACCAGAGTGTGGTGGAGTGCAAGGTAGGGACCCAACAGACTGTCACCCAACACCTCCTGTCATATGTTAACTCTAGCTACTTCAACAGGGTCCTTCTCAACAAGCTCACAGACGATAAATATAAGTAGTTGGAGGCACGGCAGAGCACCACACTTCATCAACACTAGAGGGAGATATTGAGTTGATAAGAGATTCTCCCTCTCTCACATTCTTGTTCTCTGGTTAGTGTCAGAGGGGCCTTTGAAGGCTTGCTGGTGAGAGAATTATCACAAGGCACTCTCCTGGGTCTGGCTGGAGGGGGTGGATGTTGATGACATGGTGTAAACAGTGTGGATTTGTGGCGTGTGGTTTTCTGGGGTTGTGCTAGTGAGCTTGGAATGGAGGCTGGGCTGGCCGACTGGAAGGGAAGCCATGCTGGAGTCTCTGTTTGGGGCAACAATGAATGTGAACTGAAAGGATAGGCTACTGATAGCACACAATAAGGATATCGGGATTTGTTATGAAATTGTTGCTGCTTACAACTGAGTTTCATTCCAAAACACTATACAGCCATTTTCAGGAATATTAGTAAATTAGCTTTTATTGATAAGAGTACAAAAATAAATAATGAAATAGATTGGTGTCTTTTCACTCTCTAATCATGACATGGGGTTGTTCAATGTATTTGTTTAAAATCTATCACTTGATGGCTTAATTTCAGAGACACACATACGTTGTTGTTGTTTTGCAAAATGCTATATATCCTCCTCACGCTGAGAAAGTAGTAGTACTGCTAGGTTTTACAGTCAAACGTAACAAATAACTACATTTATTACAAATAAATGTACAAATGATACATTTGACATCAATAAAGAAACAAAATATATATATTATTCAATACAATGTGAGATCTATATGTAAAATATTTCCATTTTATATTTGAGTCATTTAGCAGATGCTCTTATCCAGAGCAACTTACAGTAAGTGCATTCATATTAAGATAGCTCGGTGAGACCACCGCATATCTCAGTCATATATACAGGATACAAACATTCCATTCCAGCTAAACAATGGATATATAGCATTTTGCAAAATAACACATTTTCATACACATCTAAAATCTATGAATAAAATATCTTATTTTACACACACATGAAGGTAGCCCCATAAGCAATCATTTCTGATGAAAAAACACAAATGTGAATTATTGGTGGGTATAGATATTTGGGCGGCAGGGTAGCCTAGTGGTTAGTGTGTTGGAGTGTTGCAAGTTCAAACCCCCGAGCTGACAAGGTACAAATCTGTCGTTCTGCCCCTGAACAGGCACTTAACCCACTGTTCCTAGGCTGTCATTGAAAATAAGAATTTGTTCTTAACTGACTTGCCTAGTTAAATAAAGGTGATAAAATAAAATAGCGTTTTGGAAATAATCTCAACTGTTATCAGTGGTGTACACCAGGCATGGCATGGTATGTTCTTGAGTGTCACTCCAGCAGCACACTAATGCCCTTGTTTACTAGGCAGGGCCAGTAGTGTAATACTGCTTCAGGGCTGTCCTGCCATGTTGATCTGGCTCTGCTCTGCTGTATTGATGAGTCTGCCATGCTGCATTATGCTGAGCATGGTTGTGGTGACTGCGTGTGGTCAGTGCTGGAACACACTGCCCCTGCCTGTGGTCTCCATGCTGACAGTAGGGCTGTGTGAGATGTAGTCTGGCTGCTGTGTTGTGTTCTCACCCCAGTGAAGTCTAATGGGCTGGGCTCATATCCCCGTCAGTCCCACGACTCCCACCCAGCCAGCCTCAGCCTGGCCCTAATGGACTGACTGACTCTAATAAATGATTCAATTAGCTGGAGGGGAAGCAGAGTGCTCTGATACCACCTGGCCACAATCCCCTGGAGTGGTGTAAATCTGCACTTTGTGCTCTCGCACAAACACAAACAGGCCCACTGCGCTCTGCCACCCACAGGCACATAACGCTGGCCTGGTGATGTGACATCACTTTGTTCTCAGGCCTATAGACTAGTTTAGACATTTAGAACTGTGGGGAAAGTTTGATTCTGTGCTTCTGTTGTTTGAATGAGACTAACAGACCAACAGATACAGTTCCGCCCTTCCTTCATCAACACTGGCTTCTCCTGTGTGGGACCCTCCAGCCCCAGCCAGGAGAGCCGGACCATGCAGTGATCTGATTTATGCTTGTATATTAATAACGCCCACATCTCTTTAACCCACAGCCCCCAGGTCTAATTAGTTATTTCTTATAAACCATTTGTTCCATCTGGGCCCTGATTTATGCCACATCATACTACGCTACCATGCAGGGGAGGAGAGCTACAGTAGAAGGGATCTACTGCATCATACATTTTGACTTTGAGGAAGCTTCAAGGCAAAAATAAACCTGATTTGGCACACAATATATTGTCAGAAACTAAAAGTGAAATTGGATGAACTTTCACTCTAATGTTTTCAGCATTTCATTGCTACTGAAATGACCATGTTTTTACTGTTCATCAGGCTTCATATGACCTCTAGCAGGTTTAAATCTTTATGCAGTTCTCAGGAAATCTTAAGTACTTCTACTTAGGTGAGTTTGTCGGCAAGTGTGTTGGTTTGTGTCGTGAATATGGTTTTCAGTGCCTTCACGCAGTGTCACACCAAGCAGTGCCTCCCTCTGTCCTCAGCTGTTGCAGCCTTCATTATCAAATGAAACCAGCAGCGGAGGGCCTGGCTGGGGCTGTTAACTAGCTCTAATCAGCAGGCCTGCTGCTGGACACATCTTTCACTGAGCTGACTTCTCTATTAACTAAAAGCACTGTGAAGCTTTACTCTCAATTACCACTCCCTCCCATACTCCCCATCAATCACCAGAGCTCTGCCTGGGCTGACTGCTGAGGAGGGGACAGATGGGCTATAGTCTTCACAAGCCAGTATGTCCCCTCTCTGTCGGTTTCACTAGAGTGCTGAGCGGAGGAGAGGACTGGCTCGAGCCTCCACAACTCACTATGTCCTCTCTGTGATAAACAAACATGAACCTCATCTCTTACAAGTAGGCTAGTGCACATACATTGTGATTTATAGTTTTTTTGACCATGTCAGAAGACCTATAATAATTAAAGAAATATGACTCCTTATGGAGCCTACCAGTTTGACTGAGTTTTAAAATGTGGTATTTTGATAGCCACCTTCACAGAGGATGGGAAATGAACAGTGGGAAGAGTGAGATTAGGTATCAGATGGACAATAGGTGGCGTCACCGGACTCTCCCTGTGCAAGAAATGATTACAAGCCAATTAAATTTGTCCTGGCCCCTCTGGTAATGTCATTGGTAATTTCAGCCCCACCTCTTGTGGTGGATCAGTGGTGCAGGGAGAAGTATTTTTACTGAGATGTTTTTGTCTTCCCTTGTCATGGGCTGAATAGAAGGGCCTCTTACCTGTTTGTGTGGGTGAGATGTGCTCCACTGACTGTGACTGGGCCTGGCCCTGGCCCAGATTCCCACTCCTCTGTGTTATAGAGGTGCAGGGGGCGTTTGGGTTACTGGAGCCCCCGAGTGCTGTGAGATTTGGAGCTGGATAGAGCCTCTGAGATTCTCTACAAATAGAGACAATACACAGGGTGCAGAGATCTGTGCCACTTCTCCCTCACTATGGCTGTTTCCAAAGGTAACCTATTACAAGACCACACTGAACAGTCTGAACTGAATTTCAAATCCTAATCTCTAAGACAAAGTAGTTTCTCATTGTGCTGATATTATATGTGGATGATTGCAGGGGTGTCAAGCATCTAAAAAATCTTAAGGGACACAAGGTACGTAAGGATGGCTGGGGGGGGGGTCTCGGCCCCCCTTTCAAACACATGAAACAGCTTTTTCCTGCTATCTAGAGCTATAATCGTCTTGTTAATTCTATGCAAAAAAATATATAACATTTTATTAAACGTATATTTTTCTGCATATCTAAGCATACCTCTTGAGCAGTTGTTATCCTCCTGACTGGTGGTTCTTTTTTTTAAGGAAACTAAATATGCTTCTTCGCATTTGCTAAAATCTAGGTAAAAGATTTTAAGGAATGTGAGTTTTATTCAGTACATTTAGTTATTCCTAAAACCTACGAACCATGCCAGCTAACATGGTTAATCCAGCTACTATAACCTGATTAACAGCCTGAAATGGCTTCTTGGTAGCTAGGCTAGTTATGAGGTTGGGAGATTGGGAACCTGTACGGGCTAGCTAAAGCATACTTCATAAAATTGACAAGTGGCTAGTAGTGTTACAGAAGAGAAAAAAATATTGGACAAATCTGAGTGGGCAAAGTACCCCTGTGCCCCCTATCGGCATGACGCCTCTGGATGTTTGTGTGATTGGTGATGGATACACTGAGATGCCCCCGTCTGTCTGAAAGGTGTTTGTCTTTATTTAGGAGGTGCTGATGATGTTGGACAACTATGTGCGGGACTTTAAAGCTCTCATCGACTGGATCCAGCTGCAGGAGAAGTTAGAGAAAACAGATGCCCAGAACAGGTGATCGACCGATGTCTTGTCTCTCTTTCTCTCTCACACAGATGTGTGTGTATATGTGTGTCATATATATATATATATATATATATATTCCATTAGCGGCGGCTGTCGTAGAGCTGGGCGATGGCGATTTGATTAATTAAAAATAATGTCTTTGCCCAATATTCCAAATGCCTGTATCGCAAGAATCAAAATTTTGTTATTTTTCGTTACGTCTGCTTTGTTCACGTGTTGTATTTTTGGTCTCATCTCTTTCACTCCTTCTGTGCTGTATGCACCTCCCCATTTACACCAGAGATCTGTGTATAATGAAAAGATGCTTGTATCCGCCCTAACAATGTGAGTCTTTGTCCCAAAGGTGGGAAGACAGGCGACAAGCTTAGGTCCAAAATAAACCCATAGAAATGCATTGGGCTTATTTCGGACAGATTTTAGCAAAAGTGAATCTTCTCGCTTCACCACTTCCTCTATGGTTTACACACACCAAGCCCCTACCCTGTATCTCATGCCAACACAGTTGAGAGATCACATGGACACCTAAACACATTGAGACATTAGTTTACTGTAATATAGAAGTTACATTTTCTAATCATACCCTTTTTATGTCTCAACTACTCAAATTGCATGCAGAGCAGACACTACTAAAACGAGAGTATCAATGAACATTGATTCTGGAAAATGAATGCTCAGGTTGTCGTACGCGGCATTGGGGTACCACGTACCGCTAGCAGCATTTTAGCCAGACTGTTATACAAGCTGTCTAGTCTGTTTATATGTGTGCAATAATGCATAACACACCATTTTATATAAGGAATTGGCAACTCGTTCTCATTCTGATAAATAAGGTAGGCCACTTGATTTCAACATCTGACCAAAGTGGACAGGCTAACATGCTTTTCAAGCAGTTGGAGGCAGACAGAGGGGTGTGCTCGTAACAATTCAACTGTTCAACCTCGTTAGCTAGCAAATAGATCCAATTTGGCTAAACTTGAAATATAAAGATTAGCTGGCTAAGCACGAGCATGTGGACTTGAGATTGTTGATGAGACCTGTGTTATTTTCTATAGCCTAATGCCTGCTACAAGAAGTTAGTCATTTATTAGTGAATGTGCATTATGTATGGTTCTAGTTAAGTGTGTAACAAAAAAGGGCATTTTCATAGACAGACTTGAAAGCCAGATCCGTGACTATTACAACAACAAAGCAGTTTAAAATATGTGGATGAAATAAATACACTATTAGTGGGTCTTATGGTTGTGGAAGGCTTATATTTAGCCTAGGTATAACTTCACACGCCGTGAATTAATTAGATTATTGCTGATTCTTTGATATGCTGTGTATTTTACCTTTAACTGTACACCGCCTATTTAGAGAGAACATACACAAAATTGAAATGCATATCGTGAATCGCACATAAGTTTGAACAAAATGTAGATATGATTTTTAGGCCATATCGCCCAACCCTAGGCTGTCAGATAATCAACCGATTACAGATTAATTTTCCACTTCATATTAACTAGGCTACTCTATATTTAAAAGTTTCAATTCACGAGTCAGTCGAGCCCTCTCCTGCTGGAATGAACGACATGCATTTTCTAGCGATCTGTTGATAGGATAGACACCTGTCAGTCACAAATTGAGTGATGACAGAGAAACGCAGTCTGCTGTCTATCCCGCCTCCCTGTATACGTTTTGTGTGCTGGGGTTGGTTGCAGTCAAATTTCTATACACGGGAGAGAGCAAGATGCTGGTGAATTTGTATGTCCCATGTAATGTAAGCGGTAACGATGAGTCAAAATCCATGATTTAGCCTAATATTTCTGACATATTCACGTGTTGCACATAGCTAGCCTCGGAGTCTTGGAGCATAGTAGGCTATTTACCGTGCTTTGACAACTAAACCACAAATGTTGACTAGTTTATAAAAGCTGTCTAACTGACTGGATAAAGTCGATCTCCCATATCCCTTTGCCATTCATAAATCATGCAACGTGGTTACACTATGTCCATGGTATCGCATCCGGACAAGTAAACCAAATGATTTCCCAGGTTTCCTTTCCTAGGATGACGGGACTTGCCAGACATTGACGCTAAAGTGAGCGACTCGTCTTGTCAGTGTAGCCTAACGAATCTGAAAGAGACATTTATTTGGCTCCCTGATTTGCATAGTTTACTGGTAGGTTTCTTGGTGATTATCTTTAGATAAATTATGAAAACATTCGATGAAGATGGTGAATCATCACTGCAGGAACAATAGGTAGTGGAGAGCCTCATTCTGGTCCAAATACTGTGTGATAATTCGGGCTCAAACGGAATCCAGGCATTACAACGGAATTTAACAATATACATGTTTTTATTGACTTTAGTAAGGAACCAACTAAATGTATTGAAAATGTTTTAATTCCCCCAAGTGTATCATAAGAAATGAGCAGAATGCATCAGTGATAAGTATTTGCTGTAACTTTCTGAAGAGGTAACGAGAATGTCCGTGTGTGCGCGTTGCGCGTCTCCCACAGTCTTCTGGTAGATGGAAAGTCTCTTTCCCAAAACCTTCTCAGTTAAATCTCAACTACAAAGTATCCTATGCTTACTTGGCAGAATATGATAATTATTTTCATCAATCCAGTGGGTATTTGTTTTGCAAACTCTACCATCATGTGCGCTACAAAAACACAGCTCAACAACAGCCTCTTGCTGTGATGTGGTTTGAGCATTTGTGGATTCTGAACATCTCGTTGTGGACTTACAACATCAAATGTGTTTGTTTCTCTATTAAAAGTGAATTTGACCGAGAATAAACTGAAAATAATAAAACACAATTTGAAAAACAAACATCATTGTGGCCATTCCTATCTTGTAATAAAACCGTATCTAAGTCAGGTTCAATGTTAAAGGTTTAATGTTCTCCAACTTAGAAAATAGTCCTGATCATATAGAACTAGACAATGTCTTGTTTTGGATATTAGAATCTACCAAAATAGAGCTCCTTCGGCCAAAGAATCCTTCTCACTTTGCCCTGGGTCGCCTGGCTGTTTCTATTTGGCTGGGTACTCGCACTGCTTTCGCTCTCTGTCTCGCTGTCACTCGCTCTCACTCTCTCACTCCCATCTCTCCCGGAGGGAACCTCTAAGTGACATCTCTGCTCCATGCCATTGAGTCACAAACACACTGGATCAATGGCGTCTCTTTAACACAGTGACCACAACACCTGTTAATTGACTAAGATATAAAAATCCAAGCTTTTATGATGTCTCCCAATTTGTACATTTTACATAGACTGTTAATCAATCAGACAACCTTTGTTTCTGTGTTCCATTAATTGAATTGTTTTTAACTAAAGTGAGACATAAATCTCAGCCTGAACTATGGTACTACACTATATTACAAGTTTATGAAAAACATAATTTCTTTGTCCCCTCTGAATCAAGACCCACGTCTTTGGCTTGGGAAGTGCGTAAAATGTCCCCAGGTCGTCATGTGTTGCCTAGCCCCTCATCGGACAGAATGGTCCCTTCTCCTAGTGCTCGCCGTGCCCTCAACTTTGGGTAAGATTTCTCCATCTCATTTCTGGTTCAGTTGACAGCCCTAATCTCCACTGTTTCCGATCTGAGCTGAAATTGCTTACCATCATGTTTATGTAATGACTGACAGTCATTATGAACACACAGCAGTCATCAAAATCCCTTGTTGTTTTACTCCCCATCAGCACATTCTGGGAAGCAGTACAATCTGTTGCGCCTCAGCATCTTTCAGCTGCAGCCTGGCTGACATTACGTGTAAAATGGTCAGCCATCATTAGATGTTTACAGTTAGCGAAAAGAGAATGCAAATGCTAAAACCTCTAACAAATCAATGTAAGATATGATGTGCCGACTGGTCTAGGTTGGTAGAGGCTACTCTGTGCGTGATCTGATCAAGGGGATTGATTGCTGATGGCGAGGCATTTGTTTAATGTAATTTGTTGAGTCTCACTGGCCCTCGCCACAGAAACAGTGGGAGGTGTAGATAAGTGTGGTTAAAGACTGCTGAAGCATCAGTTCAATATGTGCAGTTCCCTGTAATCGAATGCTGCAGGAAATGGGTATTGATCATGAAGGAGGTCTGTTGCCTGAGACAGCCCTGTAGGCCCTGGGAGTGTTGTGATGAAAAGCCCAGCCTGGAAGAGGCAGATGGAGCTGCTCACCTTAGGGTCATCTCTTTTAGTGGTCCTCACAGCCATTTTTACTATTTTTGTACAGTGATAATCTCTCTGGTTGAAATGCTTTTGTGTATGTTGGCATTGTTCTCTTCTGGTTCTGGTTCTGATGTATGTGTTTATCTCTCCAGTGGTCCTCCACCCACACTGGCGGTAGCTCGTCTGTCCCACACGGGCCCCAGCTGGGCTGAGCGTGTCAAGTCCTCCCAGTCTCTCCCTGTCCCCAGCCAGCCCAACACCTGTCATGTAGAGAAGCCAGGTAAGCAGAGCTCTTTCCTCCACATCTATAGAATGAACTACATGATCCTCATCATTTAGTACACCTCTGATGTCCTTTTGTCTTCAGGGTGTGTCCCCCCTTCTGATTAACGCCTATGGGGCATTAACATTTGTTTTGTTCTCTTCTTATTTGTGTGTGTCCTTCTGTGTCCAGGTAAGAAGGACTCTGAGGGCTGGGAGACAGTCCAGCGTGGACGTCCTGCTAGGCCTCGCTCTGCCATCATCGTAGCCAAGGTCAGCCCGGTCCTGGCCCACATCAGCCCTAACGACGACAGTAACAAGGAGAACCAACAGCTCCTTGGCAGGTCCTGCCCCCTGGATAAAGACACGGGTCACTGTGAACAGACAATCCCTGAGGAGCCTGTCCCACTTGAGGAGACGGCAGAAGACTTGGAGAAGGGTAACATGGAGGTACTGAGCCCTGACGTCACTCACCCTCCCAGGAGTCCCCAAATCTAAATTATTCAGGAAGACGGGAGATGTGGTGCAGAGTAACTGAAAACCGTTTTATCAGCCACATTGTTGTTGTTTTGGGCTCCACAGTACTCATAGACAGCCTGTCCAGACGGGGCATATCAGTTTTAACACAATTGATCGTACACTGAAATTTCAGAGGCAGAAAGATGCCATTTTCACTCATTAAATAAATTCTCTCAATGCCTCAGAACACACTGGGTAGGGGTGTATTCTAGGCATTGCTTGATTTAGACAGATTTCATGTGTTTCCACATTTATACTGAAAAAAATTATAAACGCAAAATGAAACAATTTCAACTATTTTTACTGAGTTACAGTTCATATAAGGGCATCAGTCAATTTAAATAAATTAATTAGGGCCTAATCTGTGGATTTCACATGCCTGGGCAGGGGTGTAGCCATGGGTGAGTCTGGGAGCACGTGGGCCCACCCACTTGGGAGCCAGGCCCAGCCAGCCAATCAGCAAATCAATTTTTTGTTTAGTTCATGAAACATTTTACATTTTGCGTTTATTTTTGTTTTTGTTCAGTATAGTTTATTTGATGATCTGATGAGGTTTGGGTGTTTAGGGCATGTTAGTACCAACCTCCCTGCATGATGTGTGTGTTAATCGTTTTGATTTGTCACTGCTCTCATGAAATGCTTGGAATATGCATGTGTTTAATATTGTGTGTGTGATTGTGTCGGTGCAGCCCCCAGCAGACAGTGTGCAAGACTCGGGGCAGTGTGTCGACACACCCCGTGAGGACACGCCTCCGCCCATACCAGCCCCAACCCCTTCTCTTACACAAGCCGAAGACCCTACCCCCTCTGCAACCCTATCCCTACCAGCTCCAGTCCTTTCCTTAGCCCTCCCTCCGTCCCTAGACACGGCCCAGATGGATGGGCCCAGTGCTCTGGGGAACAAGGGGGCTGCCGGGGGTGCGTCACAGGGCATGGCAGCATCTGCTCCAGGACAGGCTGAGACTCCCATGGCAGCGGTGAAACTGGAGATTGTGCTGGACCCCACAGAGCTTTCCACTGTGAGTGCTGAGCGATGGAGGAGCAGAGGGGGGAGGGCTCAGTGCGGGGGGGGGGGGGGGGTCAGAGATCCCCCAGGGGCCTTCACCGCCTAAACAAAGTCAATCTACAGAACCTTCAACCACAATGTGAGATGACATGCTGCACAGCCCCCTCAGAACCTCAGTTTACTTGGGGGTGTTGATAGTTGGCTGTGAGAGGATGACCATATGGGTCCGGTTGTGGGAGCTCTGAAAGCAGTGTCTGTCGTGTTCGTTGCTGGAAGTAGCCAGCCCAGTTGTTATGCTGTGTTGATGAAGTGGGCAATAATCAAAACTTGACTGTGATTTGAGCTGAAATGGTGAGAGAACCTATGACAGGGTGTCCAGTTCAGGGACAGGTTCAGCCCAAAGGGCCAGGGGTCATGGCATGTGTACAGTTGTGGCCAAAAGTTTTGAGAATGACACAAATATTAATTTCCACAAAGTTTGCTGCTTCAGTGTCTTTAGATATTTTTGTCAGATGTTACTATGGAATACTGAAGTATAATTACAAGCATTTCATAAGTGTCAGACTTTTATTGACAATTACATGAAGTTGATGCAAAGAGTCAATATTTGCAGTTTTTCAAGACCTCTGCAATCCGCCCTGACATGCTGTCAATTAACTTCTGGGCCATATCCTGACTGATGGCAGCCTATTCTTGCATAATCAATGCTTGGAGTTTGTCAGAATTTGTGGGGTTTTGTTTGTCCCCCTGCCTCTTGAGGATTGACCACAAGTTCTCAATGGGATTAAGGTCTGGGGAGTTTCCTGGCCATGAACCCAAAATATTGATGTTTTGTTCCCCGAGCCACTTGGCTGAGAAGCAACCTGAATGGTCTCAGGATGCTTTACTGTTGGCATGACACGGGACTGATGGTAGCACTCCCCTTGTCTTCTCTGGACAAGCTTTTTTCCGGATGCCCCAAACAATCAGAAATGGGATTCATCAGAGAAAATTACTTTACCCCAGTCCTCAGCAGTCCAATCCCTGTTCCTTTTGCCGAATATCAGTCTGTCCCTGATGTTTTTCCCGGAGAGATGTGGCTTCTTTGCTGCCCTTCTTGACACCAGGCCATCCTCCAAAAGTCTTCACCTCACTGTGCGTGCACATGCATTCACATCTGCCTGCTGCCATTCCTGAGCAAGCTCTGTACTGGTGGTGCCCCGATCCCCCAGCTGAATCATCTTTAGGAGACGGTCCTGGCGCTTGCTGGACTTTCTTGGGTGCCGGGAAGCCTTCACAACAATTGAACCACTGTCCTTGAATGAAGTACTTGATGATCTGATAAATGGTTGATTTAGGTGCAATCTTACTGGCAGCAATATCCTTGCCTGTGAAATCATTTTTGTGCAAAGCAATGATGTAGGCACGTGTTTCCTTGCAGGTAACCATGGTTGACAGAGGAAGAACAATGATTCCAAACATCACCTTCCTTTTGAAGCTTCCAGTCTGTTATTCAAACTCAATCAGCATCAATAAGTGATCTCCAGCTTTGTCCTCATCAACACTCACACCTGTGTTAGAGAATCACTGACATGATGTCAGCTGGTCCTTTTGTGGCAGGGCTGAAATGCAGTGGACATTTTTTGGGGGGGATTCAGTTCATTTGCATGGCAAAGAGGTACTTTGCAATTCACCTGATCACTCTTCATAACATTCTGGAGTATATGCAAATTGGTATCATACAAACTGAGGCAGCAGACTTTGTGAAAATGTATATTTGTGTCATTCTCCATTTTTGGCCATGACTGTACAATGACTGTGTCAGGTATTAGTTTGTTTTCTGTAGCTGGTCTCCACTGTGCATCAGCAGCCTTCCCGTGTCAGGTTTGTTACTGCCTATGTCGTCTCTCTGCAGTTAATCAGGAATACCCTCCTTCACTAGCAGGGTTACTGTCTGTCATAGATACTTCCACAGCACTTTAACCTCTTATGGAGGTTTTCTCTATACCTAGAGATTATGTCTTTTGAATGATCTACAGGGAAAGTCATCTTTGCTCAGATCAAATGCAGGCAGATCTGGTCTTAGTTCTGGAGCAGGCCAGACACCTCTCTGGGTGGCTCAGATAAGCCCAGTGCTGTTTAGACTCCCCTGCAGGACCCGAGTTAGAGACAAACAGCTTTGTTGGTGAGAGAAACCTCTCCCTCATTCCCCTTGTTAAGTTAGACTGGAGCTCTGGTCTCTGGACTGGAGTGCAGCTAGCTATCTATTCTCCCTGATGGTAATTTCGGACTAAGGAAAGACTATTTGTCAAGTTCATGTCAGAAGTGTAAAGACTAATAGACATTGAGACATTTTGGTCTCCATCAGGCTATTTAGACTAATCTAGTAGGTATTTATTCCGACCTGTGTTTCATTGTTTTGAACCATGTCAGTGAAATGGTCCCTTAGTTGTGCCTCCTTCCACCATCTCGTCATCCTCACAGTGAACTTGTTTTGCATGACTCCTGAATGCTTCCTCACCTGTGATCTTGTGATTGGTCGATGCAGTTAACTTTTTGGTTTGATCTTCTTTTCAGTTTTGACGTTGTTATAATACCAACATCTCAAAATGGTACTCTTAGAGCTGTATGAAATGAAGACACATTCTTCAAAATAAAACTCAGGAAATGTTTTAAGTTGATCCCGCCAAGCCCACCACTATATAATAACACCTTTCAAAGACTTGGTAAAAGCAATAGACAACATTCCTGCATTTTAGAAATGTCGAGATAGACCCTGACTGCCAGTGGGCTTGGTCAAACCTGAATGACCTGAGGAAGGAGCTGTATGTGAGTCTGTGTGTGTGCTGTGTGTCCAGCCCCAGTCCATGGCAGAGGTCCTGGCTAAGAAGGAGGAGCTGGCTGACCGCCTGGAGAAGGCCAACGAGGAGGCTATTGCCAGCGCCATCGCTGAAGAGGAACAGCTGACCAGAGAGATCCAGGCTGAGAACAATGACCTGGAGACTGACAACGAGAGTGACTTCTCTGTAAGTCACATACCTCACACACTCACGCTTTTCTTTGGTCATATGAAAGTAGTTTGGTGGTTAAAAATGTGAAGTGGTAGGATCTCTTTCCGCAGGTCTTGAGTTTTGCTCACCTTGCAATATCCTAATGCTTGTCACTGATCATGAACTGATTCTCTCTCTTCTAGGCCAGCATTGGCAGTGGAGGTGGACTCAACATGGACTGGAGTGACATGTTAGCCGATTATGACGGTAAATCTCTTTTCTGTTTAGTTGTAATTAATCTATACTGTACAAAAAATATAAAGGCAACATGTAAAGTGTTAGTCCCATGTTTCATGAGCTGAAATAAAAGATCCCAGAAATGTTCTATAAGCACAACAATATTATTTTTCTCAAATTTGGTGCACACATTTGTTTGCATCTCTGTGAGGATTTCTTCTTTGCCAAGATAATCTATCCACCTGACAGGTGTAGCATATCAAGAAGCTGATTAAACAGCATTATCATTACACAGGTGCATCTTGTGCTGGGGACTAAAAGGCCACTCTAAAATGTGCAGTTTTGTCACAACACAATGCCACAGATGTCTCAAGTTGAGGGAGTGCGCAATTGCCATGCTGACTGAAGAAATGTCCCCCAGAGCTGTTTCCAGAAAATTGAATGTTAATTTCTCTACTATAAGCCGCCTCCATCGCTTTTGAGAATGTGGCAGTACATGGAGTTATGTAAGTGAAGACCCCTGTGAAATGGACAAAAATGAATGGCTACTTATTGTCATTGGGCGAAACATATACACAATCGCAAATACCACTCAATTGGGTGGCAGTTGGTCAAAAACATATTGCAAGTGGAACATAGCAAATGCCGGTAATGTAATAAACCAAAAATCCCAAAGGGGGCGAGCGCGCTCCACCATAGGATTCTATGTGGGAAATGGCCAAAGTCAGGTCTCAAGTGTGAAATATTCACAACCTGAATAAAAAAAATGAACCTTGTAAAAAGTGTATTTTTGGACTGTTTTTTTTAACATATTTTTTTGTTGTCAATTATACGTATGTAAGAACCGTATCTACCTAGATTTTTCTTATGCGAGTTTGTTCATAAGGCCTATGTTTAGTCCATTTGCCATATATGATCATAGGAAGTAGGCTTCCAAACCCAAAAGTCAGTGAACCATGTGCAAATGGCATATATAATGTCGAGATGGCCTATATACTGACCAAAATGAAATATATCACTATATTTAGCCCTAAATCAACCTAGAAGGTCTATTTGTCAAGTTCTGATCATAGCAAGTTAGAATTTCTCATTGGTGTTGATTCAGCATGTTAATTTTGTAATGGGAAGTCCTTATGAATATACATTGGCAATGGACACTGTCATCTTGCAGAATAGCATGTTCACACTGACAATATGCTGTATAACATGTTAAGACTGGCAATGTATTACACTACCGTTCAAACGTTTGCGGTCACTTAGAAATATCCTTGTTTTTGAAAGAAAAGCACATTTCTTGGTTCATTTTTAATAGCAACATATTGATCAGAAATAGTGTAGACATTGTTAATGTTATAAATGACTAGAAACTGAAGATCTCGTACAACGCTGTGTACTACTCCCTTCACAGAACAGTGCAAACTGGCTCTAACCAGAATAGAAAGATGAGTGGGAGGACCCGATGCACAACTGAGCAAGAGGACAAGTACATCCGTCTCTATGGGACGAGGCGGTTTCAATGCACCTAGTCTTGTTATTCTGGGGACTTTTCTAAATGTTGTCATTTCCGCGATGTTAAAAATTAATTGAAAATATTGCAAATGGACGAGGCTGTTTCTTGACCTGAGAACCTTCTAGAGCCACATAACTCACCGTGCACTACCAACTTAAGCTCTAGAACAGGTTTATAAGTTTCGGAGCTCTAGGTCTGACGGTTCTTTGATGGTTCGAAAGCCGGTAACTATTGCAGGCTCCGTCTGTCTAAGCCCCACACTGTCACTCCATATTGGTTGTGTGTGAGTGCAGAAAATCACTTAGAGCTCTGAAACACACCTTAACACGCCTCAACTGGATCTCTAACTTTTTAAAGAAAAAAAACATTTGTTTAATTAATCATCATGAAATGGACGTTGTACGATTTCTCCTAAACTACGATGATAAATGGCTGGTTCATGTACTTTGACGTGAAGCGGTCAAATTAGTGCTGTATTAACGTTTTCGACCTTCAATCCCACAAAATGTGCATGAACTCAAAGAGCATTGTGGCCTCGATGCCATCATGTTTCTGGGCTAAAAGTACATTTGGCCACCCACTGTGCTCGAGTTTTGTCTTTGAAGTCTGTTTCATTTACGAGAAAAAGCCATGTCCATTTGATTATGAAATGTCCATTTGCAATATACATTCAGTTGCCATCTGCTGGAATTATCTGGTACAGCAGAACATTTTCAAAAATAAATAAATGTATATCTTCGAAAACGAGTCTCCTTGACACTGTATTTTTTGACTTCCTGGAAGACCAGGCCTTGGGGGGCACCCTGAGGCCGTCGGACTATTTTAATATCACTCGAGGTCCTCTAGTAAGGGACCGTCCATTTGCCCTATGAAAATGCTCATCAATCATAAGGGAGCTGCCACATGGGTCCCTTAAGTATGGTATAGGCAGGCATAAGCTAGAGACAACAAACACGATTGCATTTCATCAATGGCAATTTGAATTGCTAGAGATACCGTGACAAGATCCTGAGGCATGTCACCCATTGAGCATATTTGGAATGCTCTGGATCGATGTTTACGACAGCAACTTCGCACAGCCATTGAAGATGAGTGGGACAACATTTCACAGGTCACAATCAGCAGCCTGATCAACTCTATCCTCAGGCGATGTGTCGCGCTGCATGATGCAAATTATGGTAACACCAGATACTGACTTGTTTTCTGATCCACGTCTCAACTTTTTAAGTTAAAAAAATCTGTGGCCAACAGATTCTGTATTCCCAGTCATGTGAAATCCATAGATTAGGGCCTAATGAATTTCTTTAAATTGACTGGTTTCCTTATGACCTTTAACTCAGTAAAATCTGTTGAGTTTATATATTTTTGTTCAGTACATATAATGAAATGTATTGTGATGCTCTTGCTAAAGACACAGATGTGATCAATGTCTAGACTCACCTCTCTCTGCAGCGAGGGAGCCCTGGCGTCAGAGCACCTCCTGGGGGGACATTGTGGAGGAGGAGCCTTCTAGACCCCCTGGCCATGGAATCCACATGCACGAGAAACTGTCCTCACCGTCTCGTAAAAGGTGGGACACACCCACCCTCATGTCACGCTGAAGTTTGTCAGAGAAAAGATCTTGATTCATGTCTAAGTTCATTGCTACTGTGTGTAAGACAATTGGGGGAGAGGAAAGTCATTTTTTTCTGTCTTTGTTGGCAGAACCATTGCGGAGTCTAAGAAGAAACATGAGGAGAAACAGCTGAAGGCCCAGCAGCTCCGAGAGAAACTGCGGGATGAGAAGACCCACAAGCTGCAGAAGCTCCTGGAGAGGGTGAGTGGCAATGCAGTGCAGAGCCAACAGGAAACACCACAGCCTAGCCCCAGACTGGCCACGAGGAGAGCTTCTGTCAGCACACTGCCAGATAGAATCACTAAATATCAGAGGCCAGCTCCGCCTCTCTCAAACCAGCTGGCCACAGATGTGTCTGGGAGAGACTTAGCCCAAACTCAATCTTTCATGACGTTTGTTTTTGTTCTTCAGGCCGTCGTGGGATGAGTGAGCCCTTGAATAATCCTGAGTATTAACCACATAAATACATGAAGTGGTGTATATTCACATTAATCCCTGTGGACATGAGACCAGAGCGGGTAGCAGGAAATGCTTTGACAGCAAGACACCATGAAAATGTCTACCTTGGTTAGAGAAATGTACATGAATGAAATGAGCTGACCCAAGCTGTCTTTCCCTCACAGGAGAAGGAGGTCAGGAAATGGAAGGAGGAGTTGTTGGACCAGCGGCGGAGGATGATGGAGGAGAAGTTACTCCATGCAGAGTTCAAGCGGGAGCTGCAGCTCCAGGCCATAGTAAAGAAGGCTCAGGAGGAGGAGGCCAAGGTACAGGATTGACCCCTGGAACACTGCACACCTAGCTACATGTCCAAGAGTTGAAGTATTTTTCTACTTAGATTTCCCTTGTGATAATACATTTTTGACACTGAGAATGTTCTTAAAGTAAAGACAAAGAACGACTAAGAAACAATGGCAAACTAGAGTAGAGGCAGACTTTTAGATTTTTTTTGTAGCTTAGTGATTCCGACTTGTTGACCGGTGGCCTTGTGACTCTGTACAGGTGAATGAGATAGCATTCATCAACACTCTGGAGGCACAGAACAAGAGGCACGACGTGCTGGCTAAGCTGAACGAGTACGAGCAGCGCCTCAACGAGCTGCAGGAGGAGAGAGGCAGGAGACAGGAAGAGAAGCAGGCCAGAGATGAGGCTGTACAGGTAACAATGAACAGCAGCTCCCCCTTTTCCCCCCAGACCTCTCTGGCTTACCCCAGTGTACAGTCCCACTGACTGGCTATGGTCCCCGTCTGTCTCCCCAGGAGCGTAAGCGTGCTCTGGAGGCAGAGAGACAGGCGCGTGTGGAGGAGCTGCTGATGAGGAGGAAGGAGCAGGATGCGCGCATCGAGCAGCAGAAGCAGGAGAAGGAGAGGGCCAGGGAGGACGCTGCACGAGAGAGGGCCAGGTCTGTACCACCTGGCTCACAGTCGGAATCACACATCTTTTTTTGGACTATCAAATGTGGCCCTCATTGTTCCTTATGTATAATAGATTTACATTTGGGAGTATCCGTCTGATACGGATGTCAAGGAGGATGCTCTCCTCACTGAGAATGGTTACATGCACACAATAATACCATTATTGTAGGTAGTCAGATTAATATAATCATTTGTTTAAAACTTTTACATGCTTTGCAAGAAGAACGATTTCACTAATAATCCTGTTTCCATGACACCTGAAATCGGGCTACCTGATGGGACTTTTGATAAATGCAGAAAATTGCCAATCAAATAAAAGTTCTACCACAGTGACTGTTATTTTTGCAAATACTCTTTAATTCTGAGTTCGGACATATAAAGTTTGTATGTGAAAGCTATGCATTCTAAAATGCATACATTCAGTTTTTCCCAAACTCACTTCACTCGTGCATAAGGGGAGGCTTGCGCTACCTTGCTGGCACAAGCACAGATCAAATCCACAGCTCGAATACTGACTTAAACTGTTTACATGTCCTAATCATTTGAAAAATTGCTCCGAAATTCGGCCTTTGCTTACTTAGACTTTGACGTTACAGTGATTAAGATAAGCAGAGTGTTTACATGACTAATTCCATACTCGGCCTTCTGCCATAATCCACTTAATATTGAATTATTAGTGTGAATGTAAACGTATTCACTGCTCCTGTATGTTGTCCTCTCCACAGAGACCGAGAGGAGCGTCTGGCTGCCCTCAACGCTGCTCAACAGGAGGCCATGGAGGAACTGCAGAAGAAGATTCAGATGAAGGTTAGTGTTGCTGCTGCACCTCACTCCTGTCCTTCATTAAAGACCAGACTAATGTTGACATTTCCTAGTTGCAGACCAGACAAAAGTTTACAATTTCTAGTTCTTCTTGGTTGTTCTCCTTCCCAGCACGATGAGAGCAGTCGCAGGCACATGGAGCAGATTGAGCAGAGGAAAGAGAAGGCAGCAGAACTCAGCAGTGGCAGACATGCCAACACTGACTATGCCCCTAAACTGACACCATATGAGCGCACGAAACAGTGCTCCTTGTGCAATGTTGTGGTATGTACTCATAAGTCTGAAATTATTTTTAATTATCTGTTTTTTAGCCAGATGTCCTTGTATTATTCTTAGTGTAGATGCTGATTTTATATTTTGCCCAGTTGTCCTTGGCATATATTCCCTCTGACACTAGACGTGACACTAGTCACCAGACATCTGGTAGCATTAGACAGATGCTGGCATACTGAGTAAAGAACCATTTTAGCATATATATTCAAATTGGCTTGATCCACTCTCCAGTGAGAAGTTCACCCTTTACTTAATTAACTTAATTTCTTGCAATAATTTGTGATGCTGATTGGCATACATGCTTAACCTAAACTGAAGGGGAAAGCAGCAGCAGCTTTGTGGCAGTAGAGCGTCTGTGGAGGTCCCATCTATTGTTGCTTGGCAGACTGTATGCATAAAAATGCTGACGAGAAGGTGATTCAGAGGATTTTGGGAGAGAATGTATTTAAATGAGGATTTAACTGCATTGATTAAACATGAACTCTGGAGTAGAGATTTATGACTGGGCATGATTTTCAAGTGACAGGCAACAAATCCATTGGCAGGCACATTTGTCTGTGACGGACCCGGCCGGCTCTCACTGCTACAAGGTTGAGACACCTTGAAGCTCCAACTAGCATCAGATAAAGAACAGTGTGGGTGGTAGAGGGGGGAATCTTGTTAAAAAATGTCAGATGACCTTGGCCAGCATCTGACACCAGAGATCATCTATAGGTCAGCAGCTGGCACTCTATTTAATGACATTAAACACAGGCCATCTGTAATAGGCTTTATTCCAGCCATGAGTGGGAGGAAAACGACACAGCCACATCAACCTCACCTCACGCTGTTTGTGTCAATTCTTCATCTTCACACCACTTATTCCAATGCTTCTGTCTGTGTATCATCCAATCTTGCCCACAGTTTAATATGTTAGTACTGTCAGCTATTCAGTAGTGATGGGGGGAAAAAAATTGACACAGTTACGTATCACGATATTATATTGATACTTTGACTCCAAGTATTGATTTAGCTAGATAGCTTTAGCTGGTGCTTGTCAGCTGTACCTGCACCAAAACTCCGGTATTTTTCATCCAATAACTTGTTCTGGGCAATTCTACGGTAACAAAATTACACTGACAATACGATTTTCCACTTTAAAATGTATTACAAACACAAAACATTGACTTTAAAGTTCAACAAACTGTACAACACTATGCATAATGACTCAATTTATACAGTAAATAAAAAAATATTAACATTTACTGGAAAACTGTGCGGATGCGAGGTTTGGTAATAGAGTTACGGTAAAATCTCTCCCAGTTTTATTCTTTTACCAAAGTTTGTATAGTTCTTCCTGTAAATGTGTTTGTCAGTGGAAATTGTAAAAAGTGCATAGTGTTGTATGGTTTGTTAAACTTTGAAATCAATGGTTTTTGTTCAGTATACATTTTAAAGTAAAATATCTGAGTCTCAGCATAATTTCCTTACCCTTGGAATTGCCCTTCTGCATCTTCTTTTTAAATACTGAGCCAACATGTTTTCAGCATTTTTGTTTATATTACTTTTCAAAGGCTCCCTTGTACCTCTGCACCAGCAATTTGTTTGGAACTTCAAATCGTAGTATCGAATCACATGCATATAGAATCTTGAGAATCACATATCATATTGGCACTGAAGTATCATGATAATATCGTGTTGAGAGGTCCCTGGCAAATTGCCAGCCTTACTATTCAGTGTGTCGTTTTCAAAACATGCCACTGTATATGGTCACTGTGTGTGTGAGGAGCATGAATGACAGAAGGGACATTAGTTAATCAGTTGGTGTCAGTTGGTGTGAGGAGTAATCATTGACACAGAGTAGAGGGATGAAAGATAAAAAATATTATGCTTGATTTGTGATTGACCATCCTAAGGCAATCACATTAATGTTGTTATATAGGCTGGATCATCCTGATTGGATCTGTCAGCCACAATTTCATACTGCAGTATTTAGTATGGTCCTGCTGTGCTGTCAGAAAGGAGAATATCATGAAATGCAGCCATGAAGTCATCTTCAGTTTAACAGTGCTCTCATGTCTGTCTGACACTACACTGCCACACTTGCCACCTTTCTTCTTTACCTTGTCAATTCATTCCACTAAAGGCGTATTGTGTTTAACATGCACAACATATGGATCACGATCTGAAGACTGCATTTAAGTTATTCACACCTACTAAAATATTAGGTCTCACTATGTATTTAGTTTGTGAGTGGAGGTGGAGAGGAAACATTCTGTAAGATCTTATTGAAAACCAGTTGTAATGTATAGTTGTAGTGGCCTCCCATGGGGGGTGGAGACCTTGTTGACTGTCTCTGCCTACATTGTCCTCAGCAGTAACCTCTGACCTGTGTGTTTGTAGATCACCACGGAGGTGCACCTGTACAGCCACACCAAGGGCAAGAGGCACCAGCAGGCTGTGAGAGACAGCAGTAGCATCCAGGGACGGGAGCTCTCCGATGAGGAAGTGGTGCGTACCCCAAAGCACTTAAAGGCCCAGTGCAGTAAAATAAAATAAAATGTTTTCCTGTTTTTATATATATTATCTCCATACTGTGAAATTGTGAACATTCTGATCATGCCCTTTTCATGTAAGAGCTGTTTGAAAAGACCATCTGAAATTTCAGCCTGTTTTGGTGGGATGGAGTTTTCGCCTGTAAATTTGTTAATAGACCAATAAGAAAGAGTTCCAAACCTCTGCCAATAACAGCTAGTTTTCAGTTTTCCCCTCCCCACTCAGACCACTCCCAGACAGTCCTAGCAAAATACTTGAGAAATTGCCCTTTGCTATGAATCTATTTTTATGTTTTTGACCATTATTTTCAATCCAAATCATACTAAGGTACTTAATTGTTACCCAGAATTTTAATATGATTTATATGATATGATATGGAGATGAAAAGGGACGCAAACAGTGGGGCAAAAAAGTATTTAGTCAGCCACCAATTGTGCAAGTTCTCCCACTTAAAAAGATGAGAGGCCTGTAATTTTCATCACAGGTACACTTCAACTATGACAGACAAAATGAGAAAAAAAATCCAGAAAATCACATTGTAGGATTTTTTAATGAATTTATTTGCAAATTATGGTGGAAAATAAGTATTTGGTCAATAACAAAAGTTTATCTCAATACTTTGTTATATACCCTTTGTTGGCAATGACAGAGGTCAAACGTTTTCTGTAAGTCTTCACAAGGTTTTCACACACTGTTGCTGGTATTTTGTCCCATTCCTCCATGCAGATCTCCTCTAGAGCAGTGATGTTTTGGGGCTGTTGCTGGGCAACACGGACTTTCAACTCCCTCCAAAGATTTTCTATGAGGTTGAGATCTGGAGACTGGCTAGGCCACTCCAGGACCTTGAAATGCTTCTTACAAAGCCACTCCTTCGTTGCCCGGGCGGTGTGTTTGGGATCATTGTCATGCTGAAAGACCCAGCCACGTTTCATCTTCAATGCCCTTGCTGATGGGAGGAGGTTTTCACTCAAAATCTCACGATACATGGCCCCATTCATTCTTTCCTTTACACGGATCAGTCGTCCTGGTCCCTTTGCAGAAAAACAGCCCCAAAGCATGATGTTTTCACCCCCGTGCTTCACAGTAGGTATGGTGTTCTTTGGGTGCAACTCAGCATTCTTTGTCCTTCAAACACGACGAGTTGAGTTTTTACCAAAAAGTTATATTTTGGTTTCATCTGACCATATGACTTTCTCCCAATCTTCTTCTGGATCATCCAGCTCTCTAGCAAACTTCAGACGGGCCTGGTCATGTACTGGCTTAAGCAGGGGGACACGTCTGGCACTGCTGGATTTGAGTCCCTGGTGGCGTAGTTTGTTACTTTGGTCCCAGCTCTCTGCAGGTCAATCACTAGGTCCCCCCGTGTGGTTCTGTGATTTTTGTTCACCGTTCTTGTGATCATTTTGACCCCACAGGGTGAGATCTTGCGTGGAGCCCCAGATCGAGGGAGATTATCAGTGGGTCTTATATGTCTTCCATTTACTAATAATTGCTCCCACAGTTGATTTCTTCAAACCAAGCTGCTTACCTATTGCAGATTCAGTCTTCCCAGCCTGGTGCATGTCTACAATTTTGTTTCTGGTGTCCTTTGACAGCTCTTTGGTCTTGGCCATAGTGGAGTTTGGAGTGTGACTGTTTGAGGTTGTGGACAGGTGTATTTTATACTGACAACAAGTTCAAACAGGTGCCATTAATACAGGTAACGAGTGGAGGACAGAGGAGCCTCTTAAAGAAGAAGTTACAGGTCTGTGAGAGCCAGAAATCTTGCTTGTTTGTAGGTGACCAAATACTTATTTTCCACCATAATTTGCAAATAAATTCATAAAAAATCCTACAATGTGATTTTCTGGATTTTTCTTCTCATTTTGTCTGTCATAGTTGAAGTGTACCTATGATGAAAATTACAGGCCTCTCTCATCTTTTTAAGTGGGAGAACTTGCACAATTGGTGGCTGACTAAATACGTTTTTTGCCCAACTGTTTATCCTTTTCAACGGAAGTCTTACCTCAAATATTCAGATACCCCATCTGTCCATCATCCCAACAAAATAATAATACTTAGATATCGTCTGTGATATTAAATGAAGGTTATTGTTGTTTATGACGGGCTCATTATTATTGTTTGAATCATATAATGTTAGGCTCTCTCGCTGGCTTTGTGAGATTATAAAGGGGCCCTGAAATGTAAACAGCTAGGGTTCAGTGAGTCAGTTGAGGGTTGACATCACCCTCATATCTATAGGCCGTTCTGTCACAGAGCACTTTTCATGGGAAGACTGCTCGTTAAAGGAAGGGGGCTTCTCAGCCTGCTCTGCAATATGAGATTTCCTTTTCAGCATGCTGCTCTTTGTGAGGCTGACAACTGTTGGTGCTATATGCAAAACCTTTGGCCCCAGCAGCTCCTTCATTCAAACCTGTTTTCACTGGCTGATCATTAATCCCACCACCTTCCACTCTAAATCATTTGCTTTCCAACTGATGCCCATTTCTCTGTTTGACAGTACGATAAACAAGGCATTGGCAATGAAGGCATGCAACTTTCCAATACAGTACTATGGCCACAGCCAGTATCACACAACCTCTTTAGACTGCCTTTAAACCATGCAATGTAGGCTATGCTTTACACTAGTAGTGGCTGGTGGGGTATGAAATGGCTTAGCTAATGGGTCCAAACGATTGCAATGTATGTACAATGGATTATCAGCATGGTGTTCCCTGCGTAATAATGGCTCTTTGTTGTAATGGGATGAGACAAGACAACTCTACTGGACATGCTCTTATCATTTACTACACTATGTTTCAATTATGGGCTATTCAGCCCTGCTTTTGTCACACATTTTCATTCAGCTTTTGAGGGCAATCAAGCAGGCGTTGGAGAAATGTCCTGGGATTTTTGTTTAGATAGACTATGCTGGCCCTTCTTTATTTATGTCCTGCTCATTTTGGTGTGCAGTATTTCATTCATGCAACTGCCAACAATTTTCCAGCCGCTGGTTCCATAACTCTTGCTGGAATGAAAGATTTTTAATTAAAATGAAGATGGTTGGCTGAACTGTACAGAGGTCACTACATAGTTTTTCAGTGGAGGCAGGCGGCAGATGCCCCAAGGCTTCATATTTAGTCATTTTCTCTCATTTTCAAGGACTTGCGAGTTAAATAGAAAATACAATGATTATCAACAGGGCTGGATCGATGTGCCGAGGGAACGTCTGGGATTGCAATCACTCTCTTTACTTACACTTATTAGTTGTCAAATGTCCTGTTTTAATGATATACGCAATGTCCACAGCCCTTCGGGTTGGACATATTGGATTTATTTATTGGGTCACCCTTGACACAGCAGCACAAAAACACCAGTGACCTCTCCAAGGGAATACTCATCCCTTCCCAGCCCCCTCCTGCACCCTCAGCTGGGCCTCTGAGAATGGAGCTGTGGGACAGGCCTGTGCCAAAAGAGGGATCACTAGGCTGTGATGGACTCCGGCTTCTGGGTATGAGAGTTGACCTCCTGGAGCCAGCAGTAAACGAGGGTGGTGTTGATGATGAGTCCCTTCTGGTGGCCAGAGACCCCTGTTGAAATACACAGAGTGCCAGCTGAAGTACCCCTGTCTTTGCCAGGCTGTTAGAACAAAGTGTACAGAAACCATTTGAACTAGTTGAAGGAGTGAAGTTGCAGTTCAGATTTCCTGGAAGATAAAATATTAATTGAAACACTTCTAAAAATGGAAGGCATTGAAAGATGCATAGAGAATGAATATGCATTTTTTGTAAGTCTGTCAGATTTATCATGTTCTGCGTTACAAGTGCTACTTGAATGTCACAGAAAGGATTCTGTTCCATAAAACAAAGGTCCTGTGAGCAAGTTGCATGGATGGTGTGTGTAGCTGGATCCAGTGTGCCATCACATTGTACCCAACATGACATACCGCTGTCTATTTCACACCAAGTGCAAAGCCAACCTCTGAGTCCTGTATCTCAGATTGTGCTCTAAAGAGGCCTTTTTTCTTGGCGCTGTGGGGGTGTGATGTTTAGAAAGCCCTCTGGTTTCTCCTTCCAGAACAGAGGAGAAGCAGTGTGTGGTAGGTATTGTGAGGGAGCTCTGCCCTCAGGCCTGGCTCTGTGGCCTATTGTCTTCCTGCTTCATCCAGACACCTGTCTGTTACACATCCTCATCAGATTACCTGTCATGATACAAAATAATCTTATAGTTAAATTCAAATAAAAGCATTAGGCAATGACATGGTCATGGTATCAATTAATTCTGTAGATGAGTTAATATTTAAAATCCTTTCTGTCTTTTAATGCGATTTGTGAGATGGCTCATGTTTTTGAACAATTCCGTTAAGTAAACGGAAGGAGCATTGGAAGGGGATAGGCTCTCAGGAAGATTACTGAACAGCTGCCTCTCAAGCAAGGCAGAGCCACGGTCATGACGGAAAGGCTCAAGAATTTCCTAGCCTATCCATTGCGCCAATGTCTCTGGGATACAGATGCATCTTGAAGACAGTCTTGCGAGCACGGGGTACTCTTTTTTTTCTGACATAATGGGATGTGGCCCCTTGAAACCGCCTCAGCTATGACATGTTTGTCTGTTAGGGTAGGGTACACTACAACTTTTTAAATGCCTATACAAAAACTTCTCTGGAGATACGAACGGGCATTTTACTTGTCTGTAAAGGAATGCCACTTCTGAAGTGGGACTAACATCCATCAGAACGCCCCTGGTTGCCTAGTGACTGGCTCAGTGGTCTAAGACACTGCATCGCAATGCTAGCTGTGCTGCAAGAAATCCTGGTTTGAGTCCAGGCTCTGTTGCAGCCGGCCTTGACCAGGAGACCCATGAGGCGACGCACAATTGTCCCAGCGTCGTCTGTGTTAGGGGAGAGTTTGGCCGGATGGGATGTTCTTGTCCCATCGCGCACAAGCGACTCCTGTGGCTGGGCGGACGCAGTGCACTCTGACACGGTCACCGGGTGTACGGTGTTTCCTCCGACACAGTGGAGTGGCTGACTTCCGGGTTAAGCGGGCATTGTGTCAAGAAGCAGTGCGGCTTGGCTGGGTTGTGTTTCAGAGGACGCATGGCTCTCGACCTTCGCCTCTCTCAAGTCCGTACAGGAGTTGCAGTGATGGGACAAGACTGTAACTACCAATTGGATACCACGAAATTGGGTAAAAAAAATAAAAATAATAATCACTAGACAACCAGAACAAATAATCGAACAACTGCACCTTGCCGGCTGCCTGCGTGCAGAACACTCTCTCCTAAAAAAGTACTTTAAAGTTTCACTTAACAATAAATTTAGTAGCTGCACATCAATCAGGAAAATGTATTGTTGCCAGTGAAAGAATACAGAACATTCTATGCACGTTCTACCGATACCGATTATTGGAGGACCAAAAAAGCCGATACCGATTAATCTTCCGATTTATATATGAAAAATATATTTTTTTAAAACAACAAATGTATTTGTAATAATGACAATTCCAACAATACTGAATGAACACTTATTTTAACTTAATATAATGCATCAATAAAATCAATTTAGCCTCAAGTAAATAATGAAACATGTTCAATTTGATTTAAATAATGCAAAAACAAAGTTTTGGAGAAGAAAGTAAATGTGCAATATGTGCTTTGTAAGAAAGCTAACGTTTCAATTCCTTGCTCAGAACATGAACATATGAAAGCTGGTGGTTCCTTTTAACATGAGTCTTCAATATTCCCAGGTAAGAAGTTTTAGGTTGTAGTTATCATATAGTTATAGGACTATTTCCCTCTATACCATTTGTATTTAATTAACCGTTGACTATTGGATGTTCTTATAGTCACTTTAGTATTGCAAGTGTAACAGTATAGCTTCCGTCCCTCTCCTCGCTCCTCCCTGTGCTCAAACCAGCAACACAACGACAACAGCCACCACATCGAAGCAGGGTTACCCATGCAGAGCAAGGGAAACAACCACCAAGGCTCAGAGCGAGTGAAGTTTGAAACGCTATTAGCGCGCACTAACTAGCCAGCCATTTAACTTCGGTTACACCAGCCTCATCTCGGGAGTTGATAGGCTTGAAGTCATAAACAGCGCAATGCTTGACGCACAATGAAGAGCTGCTGGCAAAACGCACGAGAGTGCTGTTTGAGTGAATGTTTACGCGCCTGATTCTGCCTGCCACCGCTCAGTCAGATACCTAGATACTTGTTTGCTTGTATGCTCAGTCAGATTATATGCAACGCAGGACATGCTAGATAATATCTAGTAGTATCATCAACCATGTCAAATCAAATGTATTTATATAGCCCTTCGTACATCAGCTGATATCTCAAAGTGCTGTACAGAAACCCCAAACAGCAAGCAATGCAGGTGTAGAAGCACGGTGGCTAGGAAAAACTCCCTAGAAAGGCCAAAACCTAGGAAGAAACCTAGAGACGAACCAGGCTATGTGGGGTGGCCAGTCCTCTTCTGGCTGTGCCGGGTGGAGATTATAACAGAACATGGCCAAGATGTTCAAATGTTCATAAATGACCAGCATGGTCCAATAATATTAAGGCAGAACAGTTGAAACTGGAACAGCAGCACGGCCAGGTGGACTGGGGACAGCAAGGAGTCATCATGCCAGGTAGTCCTGAGGCATGGTACTAGGGCTCAGGTCCTCTGAGAGAGAGAAAGAAAGAGAGAATTAGAAAGGGCACACTTAAATTCACACAGGACACCGAATAGGACAGGAGAAGTACTCCAGATATAACAAACTGACCCTAGCCCCCCGACACATAAACTACTACAGTATAAATAGTGGAGGCTGAGACAGGAGGGGTCAGGAGACACTGTGGCCCCATCTGAGGACACCCCCGGACAGGGCCAAACAGGAAGGATATAACCCAACCCACTTTGCCAAACTACAGCCCCCACACCACTAGAGGGATACCTTCAACCACCAACTTACCATCCTAAGACCAGGCCGAGTATAGCCCACAAAGATCTCCGCCATGGCACAACCAGAAACAAAATTGTAGACCTGCACCAGGCTGGGAAGACTGAATCTGCAATAGGTAAGCAGCTTGGTTTGAAGAAATCAACTGTGGTAGCAATTATTAGGAAATAGACATATAAGACCACTGATAATCTCCCTCGATCTGGGGCTCCACGCAAGATCTCACCCCGTGGGGTCAAAATGATCACAAGAACGGTGAACAAAAATCCCAGAAGCACACAGGGGGACCTAGTGAATGACCTGCAGAGACCTGGGACCAAAGTAACAAAGCCTACCATCAGTAACACACTACGCCGCCAGGGACTCAAATCCTGCAGTGCCAGACGTGTCCCCCTGCTTAAGCCAGCACATATCCAAGCCCGTCTGAAGTTTGCAAGAGAGCATTTGGATAATCCAGAAGAAGATTGGGAGAATGTCAGATGAAACCAAAATATAACTTTTAGGTAAAAACTCAACTTGTCGTGTAAAAGAAAGAATGAATGGGGCCATGTATTGTGAGATTTTGAGTGAAAACCTCCTTCCATCAGCAAGGGCATTGAAGATGAAACGTGGCTGGGTCTTGGCTTCGTAAGAAGAGGTCAAACTGAGGTCAAACGTTTTCTGTAAGTCTTCACAATGTTTTCACACACTTGCTGGTATTTTGGCCCATTCCTCCATGCAGATCTCCTCTAGAGCAGTGATGTTTTGAGGCTGTTGCTGGGCAACACGGACTTTCAACTCCCTCCAAGATTTTCTATGGTGTTGAGATCTGGAGACTGGCTAGGCCACTCCAGGACCTTGAAATGCTTCTTACGAAGCCACTCCTTCGTTGCCCGTGCGGTGTGTTTTTGATCATTGTCATGCTGAAAGACCCAGCCACGTTTCATCTTCAATGCCCTCATACGATGCCAGCCCACTGAATGGACGTGTGGAATGGGCGAAAATTGTGCAAGTTACTTCACAATCAAAATTAAATTAGGCATTGCTGAGGTTGATTTTAATTCAGAACAGTAGTGTAATGTTGAATTTTGTGTTATGTCTATTTATCAGCGTTGATGCTCATTTTAATAATTTGACCACACGCCTTGCATGATACATTCTCTTTTTTATGTTTTACTTTGTAAAGTCAGCCTGCACAGCCGGCCCATCGAAACTATACCAAAATGAATTTCAAACAAAGCAAGAGTTAGCCTATAGACAAGATTACATTGACAATCTGATGAGTGACAATATTAGGCCTATCAGTTGTCAAATTGTACATGACGAGATGGGTAACATCTTGTAATTGACAGATGCAGGGAAAGGAGTATCACTTTATCAAATCCTCCTTCAGTCACATGCAGGTAAAACATTTTGATTGCTATATAGTATCTGAAATAGCACATTCTGCGGTTTATATGACTCTTACGTTTTGTAAACTCAAAATTCAGGAGGTGCAGCTCTTTTTCCAAATGTAATTTTTCCAAGAATATCTGTGCTGTCCATGCTTTCAGCACATGACCACTCACATGGCATCATTGCTCTGGCTGTTAACCAAAAACTAGTAACATAATAAATGTAAAATTACAATATGCTATTCTATCTTCAATGGATAAATGGGCGATAGAAACTGATAATGGTGCATGTGACTTCAGTTAAGTTTTGGTTAGCCGCCGATGTCCAAACCAAGTACTTGCTCAATGGCTTTCCATATCAGGGGAAAGATGAAACCAGGCCAGCGGGTGAGCGACTGTCTGAGACTTTGGTTTTGAGATTCGTGGAGCCTTACATGGGCAAATCTGACCATGGACAACTTCTTCACATCAATTTCCCTGGCAGACAAGTTGATTGCAAAGAAGACTAGCCTGCTCGGAACTGTGAACAAACACTGGCGAGCGCTGCCCCCGACTGTGCAAACCAACATACCAGCGGCACTGTACTCCACATCCAGTGAAGGAAAGTGGTAAAACAACACTCACCGGTGTACAGATGTCAAGTAAATAAGTGTTTCATCTAGAGATGCACGATATATCGGTGAACATATCGGAATCGGACGATATTAGCTAAAAAATACCAACATCAGTATCGGCCCGATGTCTAGTTTAAAGCCGATGTTAAAAACTGATGTCAAAGCTGACGTACATAGGTATATAACGTAATGACGCCACGTAAAATTCTGCACAACACGTACAACACAGCATTCCTAACCTAGCCCACAATGTCTGCTGTGTGGATCGAGCAGTCAACAAGTCGAGCAGTCATTTGAACGAGTAAGAAAATTTCAGCGAGACAACTCAAAGCAAAATCCATTAAAGCCAAGATAATGGAATTCTTTGCCCTTGACAATCAACCGTTCTCTGTCGTGGATGATATTGGCTTTCGCCGACTGTTCGGGCACCGGTACACACTACAAAGTGTACTATTTTTCAGATGTTGTCCTACTGGATTTACACAGTAATTGCGGCACTGCTATTAGCTTCACTACATACATACTATTGAACGCCGTTTGGGGTTTTGCGTGTCAAAAAAGATACAGTAGACTGTCAAAGCTGTACAAAAAAGTCTGCAAACAAGCAAACGCCGGCCACGAACGATGTGTTTACAATACCGCATTGGTAATAAAGCATTATTTGTTCGACCACAACTTCTGAGGTAGCTAGCTTTAGCTTGGTACCTAGCTGCACCAATACCACCAGCCTGAAAACGATGACCAGTAGAAACTGAAGTCATTTTCATTATTCTTAGCAGTGATTTAGGAATCCTTGTGAGTAAATATTGGCTAGGTTGCCACTTGTTGTTCAGCTATTGAAATTGAACTTTAAAAATAAATAGCTAGCCAGCTACTTAACCCTGTTGCCCAAAGCTAACGTTATAAGCAGCCGGCTCGACCTGGCAGGGTTATGTGTTGTGAAGCTAGCCACAATAAGGATTAGGCACAATAGTGGAATTTGCGGTTTGCCTTCAAAATAAAAGTATGTCATTGACAGTGATGCAAATGAATACAAATAGAATTATGCCATACATTTATTTTGAAGGGTAACCGCAAAGTCCAAAATTTTGCCTAATCCTTATTGTGGCTAGCTTCATACAAATGGGTCCGACCACCATTAATCAAATAAAAACTGTCTTGTAAATTACTGCTGTTTTAGATGACAGCTAGCTACTGAAACAGATTGTCATTTTGCTGTGTTTTTGGAAAAGAACATTGTTTGCATCCATGAGCGAGCTAGCTTTTGTTATGACCAGCACTGTAGGTGCACGAGACAACTTTACCAGCATCATAGCATACGTATCAATGAATCGTTATGACATATGAAATACGAGTGATCGTGTAATAATTACGTCATTGTTTTTACGCGTTAAATTATGTGATGTGCAGTCATATTCAGGTCTTGATTGGTCAAGAAAATTATTTGACCCAAACTGCGTTCCATAGAAATCCTGGTTGAGAATGAAATGACTGAACAGAACAATACAGCAAGTGATACAGCAAGTGAAATAAATAGGTTTTGATTATGTTTTACTGGTAATGGGGACATACGTAAATGCCAACAAAATAACTTTTTGGTGTGTATGTGTGACCTTTATTTAACTTAGGCGTCCCACCTCGACAACAGCCAGTGAAAATGCAGGGCGCCAAATTCAAACAACAGAAATCCCATAATTAAAATTCCTCAAACATACAAGTATTATACACCATTTTAAAGATAAACCTCATGTAAATCCAACCACAGTGTCGGATTTTCAAAAAGGCTTTACTGCGACAGCATACCATGCGATTATGTTAGGTCAGCACCTAGTCACAGAAAACCATACAGCCGTTTTCCAGCCAAGGAGAGGGCTCACAAGTCAGAAATAGAGATTAAATTAATCACTAACCTTTGATCTTCATCAGATGGCACTCATAGGACTTCATGTTACACAATACATGTATGTTTTCGATGAAGTTCATATTTATATCCAAAAATCTCAGTTCACATTGGCGCGTTATGTTCAGAAATGCATTGTCTCAAACAAACATCTGGTGAAAGTGCAGAGAGCCACATCAAATTACAGAAATACTCAACATAAACATTGATAAACGACACAAGTGTTAAACATGCAAATAAAGATAAACTTCTCCTTAATGCAACCACTGTGGTAGATTTCAAAAAGGCTTTACTGCGAAAGCACACTTTGCGATTATGTTAGGTCAGCACCTAGCCACAGAAACCCATACAGCCATTTTCCAGCCAAGGAGAGGGCTCACAAGTCAGAAATAGCATTCAAATTAATCACTTACCTTTGATCTTCATCTGGTGGCACTCCCAGGTCTCCATGTTAGACAATAAATGTTTGTTTTGTTCGATCGATAATGTCCCTCTTTATGACCAAAAACCTCCTTTTTGTTCGTGTTTTGTCCAGTAATCGGAATGCTCAAGGCGCGTGCAATAAGTCCAGACAAAAAGTTTTTTTAAAGTACAATAAAAGTTAGTAGAAACATGCCACACGATTTTTAAAATCAATCCTCCGGTTGTTTTTGACATAAATAATCAATATTTCAACAGGAGAAAAGCGTTGTCAATAGAAAAAGAGAAACAAGAAAGGAACTTTCCCAATCAGGCGCATGGCTGATGTCTGGAAATTTCCATTGGCCACTGATTGAAAGTGTTGTATCTACCTAATTTTTCAGAGTAAAAGCCTGAAACAATGCCTAAAGACTGGCCACGTGTAGAAGAAGCCATAGAGCTTGTGAACTGGGTCCTAAGTCTTTGTATGGTGGATAGGCTTTCAATGGAAAAACAGCCTTTCAAAATAATAATACTTCCTGGTTGGATTTTCCTCTGGTTTTCGCCTGCCATACCAGCTCTATTCTACACAGACATCATTTGAACAGTTTTGGAAACTTGGAAACTCCAAATCTACTAATTATATGCATATTTTCTGAGCCTGAATAGCAGGCAGTTTCATTTGGACACGCTTTTCATCCAAAATTCCGAATGCTGCCCCCTACCCTAGTGAAGTTAAGAACAAATTCTTATTTACAATTACAGTCATATCCGGACGATGCTGGGCCAATTGTGCACCGCCCTATGGGACTCCCAATCACGGCCGGATTTGATACAACCTGGATTCGAACCAGGGACTGCAGTGACGCCTCTTCCACTGAGATGCAGTGCCTTAGACCGCTGCATCCGTGTGTGTTAACTATTTAACTGTACTTAGAATGCTTAAAAGCACGCTAAAAAGTAAAATATCGGTATCAGGTTTTTTTTGGCAAGGAAAATATTGGATATTGGTATCGGCCAAATATGGCATATCGGTGCATCACTAGTTTCATCCTCACCACCATGCTGGACCTGGCATGTGAACTTTGTGAGAACCATATGAACGCCAAGAAAGAAGCTACAGATGCCAAGCAGGCCGCCAAGGCAGCAGGTCCTGCTCTCCCTTTCCCCCAAGCACCACAGCTACCGCTCTAGGAAAAATAAGACACAATGTCAAGTCGGCAGGTGCCTATGAAAACTGTGCAGTGCAGCCAATTTGGTTGTGGGGCTTGCTCACACAAAGCCTTGAAGCTGTGTGATGACTGTGGATCCGAAGCATAAAGAGAAGACGCGATTGAATCATGCGTAAATGCACGTGTAGAAGGGCACAGTGTCTGACACAATCTACAAATTACTGTTTTTGTTTCTTGTCATGAATATATTTCCACAAATATTTCTTTATGCAATTAATCCTTTACAATTGTCCATGTCCTGGTGCTTTTGTTTAGAAATACAGCAAGTAAATTCACCTGCGCTCCTGCCTGGTTATTATATTATTATTATTTGTATTTTTTAAAATTTCTGCCTTGTCAAAAGAAGCTGTAACTGGACATTATTAATTACTCTAACTCTTACGAATGAATCTACAAATTAAGTTGATCTAATGGATTACACTAATGTTTTTATTGTAAGGGAAACTAAAATGGGCTATAGGCCTATGTTTTTTTTCTAGAATTATACAAACATATCCTTGACTCTATAAACAAGTCATTAAAAAAATGTAAAAAATTATCCCTTTTTCTCTCCCCAATTTCATGATATCCAGTTGGTAGTTACGGTCTTGTCCCATCGCTGCAACTCCCCTACGGACTCGGGAGAGGCGAAGGTCGAGAGCCATGCGTCCTCTGAAACACGACCCTGCCAAGCCGCACTGAATCATCGTCCAGCTGGCGAACGAAGTCAGCTTGCAGGCGCCCGGCCCACCACAAGGAGTCGATAGAGCGCGATGGGACAAGGAAATCCGTACAGCCAAACCTTCTCCTAACCCGGGCGATGCTGGGCCAATTGTGCGATGCAGTGCCTTAGAACGCTGTGCCACTCGGGAGGCCCCGTGAATATTTATTAATGCAATTAATCCTTTACAATAGTTTATGCACTTTTTATCAATATTTTATTCATCAAGCATGTTTGCGTGCCTTGCATATGCATCTGATGCAAATTTTAAAGATGGACACCCGGCAACCTTCTCTAGCGGGTACTAACAGTGCATTCGGAAAGTATTCCGACCGCTTCACTTTTTCCACACTTTATGTTACAGCCTTATTCTAAAATGGATTTTTAAAAATGTATTCCCCCTCAATCTACACACAATACCCCATAATTACAAAGCAAAAACTGTTGTTTTTTTAATATATATATATTTTTTTACCTTTATTTATCCAGGCAAGTCAGTTAAGAACAAATTCTTATTTTCAATGACGGCCTGGGAACAGTGGGTTAACTGCCTGTTCAGGGGCAGAACGACAGATTTGTACCTTGTCAGCTCGGGGGTTTGAACTCGCAACCTTCCGGTTACTAGTCCAACGCTCTAACCACTAGGCTACCCTGCCGCCCCGATATACAGTATATATTTGTTTTACAAATGTATAAAATAAGAAATGGAAATATCACATTTACATAAGTATTCAGACCCTTTACTTTGTTGAAGCACCTTTGGCATCGATTACAGCGCGCCTTGGGTATGACGCTACAAGCTTGGCACACCTGTATTTGGGGAGTTTCTCCCATTCTTCCTTACAGATCTTCTCAAGCTTTGACAGGTTGGATGGGGAGTGTCGCTGCACAGCTATTTCCAGGTCTCTCCAGAGATGTTCGATTGGGTTCAAGTCCGGGCTCTGGCTGGGCCACTCAATGACATTCAGAGACTTGTCCCGATGCCACTCCTGATTTGTCTTGGCTGTGTGCTTAGGGTCGTTGTCTTGTTGGAAGGTGAACCTTTGCCCCAGTCTGAGAACCTGCTCCAGAGTGCTCAGGACTTCATCAAGTGTCTCTCTGTTCTTTGCTCCGTTCATCTTTCCCTCGATTCTGACTGGTCTCCCAGTCCATGCCGCTGAACAACATCCCCACAGCATGATGCTGTCACCACCATGCTTCAGCGCAGGGATGGTATTGGCCAGGTGATGAGCGGTTCCCGGTTTCCTCCAGACGTGATGCTTTGTATTCAGGCCAAAGAGTTCAATCTTGGTTTCATCAGACCAGAGAATTTTGTTTCTGAGACTCCTTTAGGTGCTTCCGTCTTGCCACTCTACCATAAAGGCCTAATTAGTGGAGTGCTTCAGAGAACGTTGTCCATCTGGAAGGTCCTCCCATCTCCACAGAGGAAATCTGGAGGTCTGTCAGAGTTCTTGGTCACCTCCCCATCCAACCTGACAGAGCTTGAGAAGATCTGCAGAGGAGAATGGGAGAAACTCCCCAAATACAGGTATGCTGTAATCGCTGCCAAAGGTGCTTCAACAATGTACTGAGTAAAGGGTCTGAATAGTTATGTAAATGTGATGTTTTTGTAATTTTTTTTATATATACATTTTGAACCCTCCTGGAGTCCAAATACATTAAGGCACTTACATTTACATATACATCAAAGGAGAACACTTTATCTCTTTCCTTCCTTGAACAACTCCTCAGAACAACACTGCAGAAGTCTTTGTTTCGGTGACGGTCTTAGTTTTTGCAACGATACCGCCACTTATAGCTGCCACTGAGAAAACAGAGACTGAAACACTAAATACCAAATGCCTTACAGAGGTGAAGAGCACACCACCTGGTACTAACTGATGATCGCCTAGGAGATGAGAAATCACTCCCCCTCTAATACAGCCTCTGATTACAAAAACAACAACAATCACAAATTGCCCTGCCCCTTAATCCTGGTTAACGTGTCAATCATATGCAATTTATGAGCATTCAGCAGGTCACACATCAAGTAGGCTACTGGGAAGACAGACTTAAAGTAGATGGCCCTATCTAGCAAAAAAACAAAAACTATACAGCAGATTAAGACAAAATAAAGTATACTTATCACTCCTGGATGTATCAGGAGTCCTTTAGCAATAGAATGAAGCACTGCAGTGTACTAGTTATATGGCACTGTAACTGTAACTGTAACTGTACAGTGGGGAGAACAAGTGTTTGATACACTGCCGATTTTACAGGTTTTCCTACTTACAAAGCATGTAGAGGTCTGTGTTTTTTATCATAGGTACACTTCAACTGCGAGAGACGGAATCTAAAACAAAAATCCAGAAAATCACATTGTATGATTTTTAAGTAATGCATTTTATTGCAATGGGCAATAAGGACTTTCAGCTCCCTCCAAAGATTTTCTATTGGGTTCAGGTCTGGAGACTGGCTAGGCCAATCCAGGACCTTGAGATGCTTCTTACGGAGCCACTCCTTAGTTGCCCTGGCTGTGTGTTTCGGGTCGTTGTCATGCTGGAAGACCCCGCCACGACCCATCTTCAATGCTCTTACTGAGGGAAGGAGGTTGTTGGCCAAGATCTCACGATACATGGCCCCATCCATCCTCCCCTCAATACGGTGCAGTCGTCCTGTCCCCTTTGCAGAAAAGCATCCCCAAAGAATGATGTTTCCACCTCCATGCTTCATGGTTGGGATGGTGTTCTTGGGGTTGTACTCATCCTTCTTCCTCCAAACACGGCAAGTGGAGTTTAGACCAAAAGGCTCTTTTTTTGTCTCATCAGACCACGTGACCTTCTCCCATTCCTCCTCTGGATCATCCAGATGGTCATTGGAAAACTTCAGACGGGCCTGGACATGCGCTGGCTTGAGCAGGGGGACCTTGCGTGCGCTGCAGGATTTTAATCCATGACGGCGTAGTGTGTTACTAATGGTTTTCTTTGAGACTGTGGTCCCAACTCTCTTTCATGTCATTGACCAGGTCCTGCCGTGTAGTTCTGGGCTGATCCCTCACCTTCCTCATGATCATTGATTCCCCACGAGGTGAGATCTTGCATGGAGCCCCAGACCGAGTGTGATTGACCGTCATCTTGAACTTCTTCCATTTTCTAAAAATTGCGCCAACAGTTGTTGCTTCTCACCAAGTTGCTTGCCTATTGTCCTGTAGCCCATCCCAGCCTTGTGCAGGTCTACAATTGTATCCCTGATGTCCTTCCACAGCTCCCTGGTCTTGGCCATTGTGGAGAGGTTGGAGTCTGTTTGATTGAGTGTGTGGACAGGTGTCTTTTATATAGGTAATGAGTAGAGAACAGGAGGGCTTCTCAAAGAAAAACTAACAGGTCTGTGAGAGCCGGAATTCTTACTGGTTGGTAGGTGATCAAATACTTATGTCATGCAATAAAATGCATTACTTAAAAATCATACAATGTGATTTTCTGGATTTTTGTTTTAGATTCCGTCTCTCGCAGTTGAAGTGTACCTATGATAAAAATTACAGACCACTACATGCTTTGTAAGTAGGAAAACCTGCAAAATCGGCAGTGTATCAAATACTTGTTCTCCCCACTGTATATTGCAAAATTACTGCAGTAAAAAATATATATATATATTTTAGACACAGTATTTGCAGCATACTGAAGTTGTACTACAGTTATATTGCACTCTGACTGCAATCTTTTTTGTAAGGGTCCCTCTGACTGATCAGGTTGATAACAAATCAATAAGTCAAACAATAAAGCCGTAAGAATTGATTCCTGATCCTGTTTGTGATCGCTATTGCTCATGGATTATTGAGCACTTTAGCACATAATTAACTGTCAGTCTTCTCTAGCTCTAGTGTGCTTATGATGACACCGTTCTTTCAAGGGTTTCTTCTGAAACCCCTTTTCAAGCGGCAGGTGCACTGCCAACACTTAACAAAAGAAATGGAATTCCTCATGCAGGCTAGACTGCTGAATGGATACTGTCATCGAGTTAGACCATTCCATCCTCTAGGATTCTGGATGACAGCATAATTGGGTAATTGATTTTTTTGCACATTTTTATTTATTTCACCTTTATTTAACCAGGTAGGCAAGTTGAGAACAAGTTCTCATTTACAATTGCGACCTGGCCAATCATCCATCATGATTTTTAAATTGGGTTACATCCCTCTGTCTCCTGGTGGAGATATCAGCAGCATCTGATCTGACAGACCTGGTGTGGCGTATTCTAGACTGGAGGCAAAACCTCTACCTAATTCCGCATTACCATGGGTCCCAGGCAGCAGGTGGACTCACAGGTTTCTCAGTGCCAGAGGTTATATCTACCAAGGAAAAATGGCACCCTAGATAATTGCCTGCCTTTTTATTTAACCTTCTTTCCTCACTCCTTGTGTCCATTACAATTTCATATCAGCATCACTTTTGCTTACACTGTTGGACACATTTTTAATAATGAGATTAGTTGTAATGAAATGTTTGCATGTGTTTCAGGAGCATCTTTCCTTAAAGAAGTACATAGTTGACATTGTGACGGACAGCACTGTCTCCTCTGAGAGTGTGAAGGACGGAGAGGAGAGGCAGAAGGCACGCAAGAAGGCAAAGAAGCTCCGCGGACGCATGAACTCCAGGTGATGCATCCATCTGTCCCTCTTCTCTCTCCCCTCGCTCTCTCCCCCTCTCTCTCCCCTCGCTCTCTCCCCTCGCTCTCTCCCCTCGCTCTCTCTCTCTCTCTCTCTCTCTGTGACACCCTCTCAGGCACAGAGGACAGCGCTGCCTTCGGCGGGGTGCTTTGAGTGACAAGGCGATGGTAGCAGACGTTATGTGCATCACAGCTGTCCACAGAATAACACTGATGAGCTTAATTTATGGCCACTTTCTGTGATTGGGGAAGAAAAATGGGTATCGATCTGAGGCCCTGGCTTTCACCTGTTAAGAGCTCTCCCCCTAATTGCTGCCAGGGTTCTGCCAAAACTGAAGCCGCCTCCAGTGGACAATAGCATGTTAAAGTATGTGTAAACCATGCCTATTTTTCTTTCTCCGGGCTATTGATTTTTAAATGAAGTATCAAAGAAAATCAATACTAATCAACAAATAGGAGGCAACGCGCCTCTGTCAGATCCCAGACATGGGATCAATCAGTTTAGTAGCCTGTCACAACAAGGGAGGAAGGAAGGGGTTGGGGGGCAGGATAGGGACACGGCAGAGTAGAGAGAAAGTTGTGGGATGAGCTGTTTGTCACGGGGCAGGTTGGACTGTGGCGGCTTGGGGGGTGCAGCACCTGAAATGACATATGTCTTATGTGCGTCGTTAACTCTTACGAGCAAACGGTCCTGTTTTGTAGTCACTTTTATTATCAGAACACTCACTCACCTTGTGATGGATTCACTTTGTTATACATTCTATTTTTAGCAGCGCCCACTAACATTTTAACTTAACTCAGCTTCTCAGTATATGTCCGACTTATGTTTTATTTAAAGGGGACTGGTAGAGGGGGCAGAAATATCCAACATATTAAATATTTAGTACTTTATTCTATATAACTTCGCTTTCAGTGAAGTTTGTCATGAGTGTTTCTGTTCCCTTATGGAGGAGCTTGCAGCTGAGAAAGTGACATGATCTGCCTCTGTTCACCATCCCTAGCCCCATCCCCAGCCCTCTCTCTCAGCCCCAGCTCTAACCCTGCTGAGACTAGCACTCAGAGGCACAAGGCTTTTAGAGGTAGTAAATAACACAAAGCCCCAACTAGCATAAAGGTGAGCAGTTCCATCGCTGAGTGGAAATGAGCCGTTTTATTGGAGCATGGCAGGGTGTCGGTAAAATGCAAGAGATGTTTTCATTGGACTCTGAGGCGGGCTTTTATCCCCTCCATCATAAACTGCTGAACACAGTTTAACCCACATTTTGGCGGTTTGGCTGTCTTTTTTCCTGTAATATTGGGCTGCTTTTCTGATGAAAATATGCATTGGGATGCGTTCTGAACTTTGAAACATGGATTTGGAAGTGTGTACCTGCTCCTGTAGTGCAAGCCGTTTGGCTGTAGCCCGCTGTGTGTGTTTCCCTTGGCTGGGAACAGAGTCAGTAGTGTGTTAGTGGAGCTCAGAAGGAGGTGGGCACACAAAGACACCCCTGTGTGGAGCCTAGATCGGTCATCACAGCAATACTCCTTTCACCCAGTAGAGGAGCTGAAGGGGTCCATATACACACAATGTTCCTGTGAGATGAGGCCCCAGGGAAACCACGAGAGGTTTCAGGCTCATCAAGCCGACTTGTAGTTAAAACAACCGGTCCATTTGGGTCCAACCCGACTGTTTAGCTGTTTTGCCATAATGCACAGTATATACAGTAACACAGCATCAAACAGTATACATGTAACAATATAAAACTAAATTGGTTACTTTTTGCCTCCAAAGGTAGACATTTTTACAGTGTTGGCTCTCTTTAGTTCGTCAGGGCCAGCCCAGTCCAGATTAATAAAGAGCAGACTGTGATGAATTGATTATTAGTTCTGCATTGTAGATTTGTGCTTTTTCTCTTATAGCTGATTACTAATATTTATAGCCGCAGCCCATTTAGCCGAGCCTGCTGCCGAGCATGATGAATGGCTCAGCAATTGCTCCCCGTTTAACCTGGGTGGGTGTAAACCTGTCAGAGATGAATATTGTAATATTAGGAATGACAAACGGGCCAGGTATAGTTCAAGTTCTGGTGACAGGAAAGCAGCAGCATTTTTTTATTCAGTCGTCTTGGAGGACATGTTAAATAATGTGATAGAATGATGGACCTCCGTCACCCCACTAGCCGTTTAGCTGATCGGTTTACTCAGCATGCCTATAGCATTTAAGGATCCTGACCTTGCCTTCACACCAGGCTCTGAATATCTCGGGGTAATGCAGTTTATGGTCTGTTCTCACGGTAAACAATCTTTCTGTTTTCATACATTCGGAAAAGACAGTACTAATAGCGTTTCATGTTAGGTTTCTCTCAGCATTGGGAAAATGCATACATCCTTGGTTAATCCAGTAATCTTTGTGGAAATGTACATACACAACTAGGTTTCACATGGGGGCCACATTTTTCGGAGCTAATAGTCGGCGGGCCAGGACATAATTTGCATATAAAATATTAGCACAATTAATAGGCCTACACAACAAATTGAACAAAATGTTTGAACACATCTGATGAATACATCATTTAAATGACACTAACATAATAATTTCGATCTGATGACACTAATAAAATCCCCAGTGTTTCTATTAAGTTCTTATTTTTGTCTATTTTTCTGTGCTGTGATTAGTGGGGAGAAACAGGTCTACGTAGCCTACTGTAGGCTATACTTTTTTTAATGGCAACATTAGTTAGAACAATTAGCTTTCTAGCAAGAGAAAATGTCACTCTCAAAGTAGAACCACCAGCCTACAGGGCCCACCCTTGAGGTGAAAGGGGCAGTGACAGAGCTGACGTTTCTGATGAAACGGCGGTAGAAGTTGGCTAACCCCTTTATGGTGGTTGGGACTGGCCATGATCTGACCACATCTACCTTCCTGTTGTCCATCCACACGACTTGCTGGCTGATTTGGTAGCCTAAGAAGGAGACAGCCCTCTAATGAAGTTGGTACTTCTCAGCCTTGATGAACAGGTGGTTAGCCAGGAGATGTTTCAGGACTGCCTTGAATGTGAGTGATGTGATCCTCCAGGGTAGCCGAGTGGACCAAGATATAATCGATTTACACGATGACCTGGCATCCGAGCATGTCCCTGAACACCTCGTTAACGAATGCCTGGAACGCTGACGGAGCGTTGGCTAAACCAAATGGCATCACCAAGTACTCATAGTGACCAGACATTGTGCAAAACACAGTCTTCCACTCATCCCACTCCCGGATGCGGATGAGATTGTAAACACTCCGCAGGTCCAGTTTGGTAAAGAACCAGGCCCCGCAGAGCTGTTCGATGGCTGCCGGCACCAAAGGGATAGGGTAACGGTACATCTTGGTGATTTCTTTGAGTCCTCGCTATTCATTACATGGATGTAACCCTCCATCCTTTTTGGCCATGAAGAAGTGGACATGCAGATGAAACCTTGTTGAAGCGCCTCTGTAATCCTCCATGGCCTGGGTCTCAGCCACCGATAGAGGGTTGATGCGTCTGTGCGGAGGCGCAGACCCTGCCAGCAGTTCGATGGCGGGTCTTGGAAAATACCTCCTGCAGGTCCTGGTATACCTCCGGGATGTTGGGCTGAACGGCAACCACAGGACTCTCAACTGACTTGGAACCACAGGGAATGGGGAAGCAGGTCCTCCGGAATTCTGGTGATCAGTCTGTGATTCCCATCCTCGACCATGACCATGGTGGGGTTATGGCGTTGAAGCCAAGGGAGGCCGAGGATGATCTTGTGACCCGGTGCACTGGTGATGAAGAAGGGTATGTTCTCCTGATGAATGGACTCCACGGTGAGGGTGTGTGTGTGTGATGGTTCCGGATCCTAATGGCCAATTATCAAGGACTTGAACCGGAAAAGGAGAGTAGAGCGGGTAGGAGATGATGTTAAGAGAGGAGGCAAGGGTCTGGTCAATAAAGTTCCCCGCGGCATCGGAATCCACTAACGCTGTAGACACAGTACATGAGGGACAATCAACTCGTGTGATGGACACCAAAAAGAGTTTAGCAGAAAGTGATGAAGATGGAATACTCACTCCTGCCCTATGAGGTGGAAGATCACGTGACCGTCCCTCTGCTCTTGTGGATCCCGGCGTGGGGAGGTGTAAGACCCCTACCTCCATGGGTTCATGCTCTGATCCAGAGTGTTTCCTGAGGGAGGGGGAGAAGCGATGAGAGTACCGACGCTCCAGTAGTAGGTTATCCAGACGGATGGCCATCCCAATGAGTGCGTCCAAAGTGAGGTTGTCATCTCGACAAGCTCGTTCCGTCTGGACCTCCTTGCGCAGACCTCTTTGGAATAGTGTACGAAGCGCCTGCTCGTCCCATCTGCTGGATGCTGCTACTGTCCAGAAGGTGAGCATGTACTCGGCAGCTGTCTGGTCCCTCTTGCGTAATTGGAGTAAGCGCTCACCCCACTCTCTGCCCTCCAGGGGATGATCGAAGCTGCATTTGGACAGAGCCATGAGCCCCGCATATGAATCTAGCTCCTCTCCCCTCTCACAGATGTCTGTGGCCCATTCCAAAGCCTGCCCAGTCAGCAGAGAAATAACAGTGGCAACCTTGGAGCTCTCTGTGGTGGGGGCTCCCCTCTGGTGTGTAAAGTAGAGTGAGCACTGAAGTAGGAAGCCATGGCATTTAGATGGGGTGTCGTCATATTTATCTGGGAGGGACAAATGGACATCGCTGACCTGAGTAGGTTGCTGAATGGGCTGTTGTGCTGGGTTGACTGGTTGTCGAGTATCCTCTGCTAGTTGATGGCAACGCCTCCCGGGTACGTTTGAGACATTACACACTACAAAGAACCTCTCCCATAGCTGTCCCCAGTTGTGCCGGCTGGTCCTGATGTTGACGTAGAAGGTATCCCTGCTCGTCGACTGTCTGGGAGATATTTTGTTCTCTTGCTGCTTCCATTGTTTGAGTCAGTATTCTGTAACGAAAACTCTTTGAGTTGATAAGCAGGTGCAGGTGAAACGTTTAATAAAACGACCAACGTAACAGTAGCATATATGCGTTAACACAGGATCAATACTGACTGGGGAAGGAACTGAAGAGAGTGCGTGATATAGGGGAGTTAATGGGAGTCCAGGTGTGAGTAATGATGGATCCCAGGACCGGTGGTTAGTATACCGGCGATGTCGAACGCCGGAGGGGAGGAGCGGGAGTAGACGTGACACCGAGACTCCTGATATTAACAGACATCGAGTTAGAGTTCTGTCATACTATCCAGGTCTGTGCCCAAACAATTCGAGCTTCTACTTTTAAAAATCCAACTTTCCAGAAACAAGTCACCGTTGCCCCTTGTTATAGACCCCCCCCCCTCCCTGTTAGGTGACCTAAACTGTGACATGCTTGACACCCCAGTCACCCTACAATCTAAGCTAGATGCCCTCAATCTCACACAAATCATCAAGGGACCTACCAGGTACAACCCCAAATCCGTAAACATGGGCACCCTCATAGATATCATCCTGACCAACCTGCCTTCTAAATACACCTCTGCTGTCTTCAACCAGGATCTCAGTGATCACTGCCTCATTGCCTGCGTGTGTACTGGATCCGCGGTCAAACTACCTCCACTCATCACTGTCAAACGCTCCCTAAAACACTTCAGCGAGCAGGCCTTTCTAATCGACTTGGCCCAGGTATCCTGGAAGAATATTGACCTCATCCAGTCAATAGAGAATGTCTGGTTGCTCTTCAAAAGTGCTTTCCTCTCCATCTTAAATAAGCATGCCCCTTTCAAACAATTTAGAACTAAGAACCGATATAGCCCTTGGTTCACCCCAGACTTGACTGCACTTGACCAGCACAAAAACATCCTGTGGCGTTCTGCATTAGCATCGAATAGCCCCCGCGATATGCAACTTTTCAGGGAAGTCAGGAACCAATATACTCAGTCTGTTAGGAAAGCTAAGGCTAGCTTTTTCAAACAGAAATTTGCTTCCTGTAGCACTAATTCCAAAACGTTTTGGGAAACTAAAGTCAATGGAGAATAAGAGTGCTTCCTACCAGCTGCCCACTGCACTGAGGATAGTCAACACTGTCACCACCAATAAATCAAGGATAATCAATCATTTCAATAAGCATTTTTCCACAGCTGGCCATGCTTTCCACCTGGCTACCCCTACCCTGGTCAACATCTTGGCACCCCCTGCAGCAACTTGCCCCCCCCCCCCCCCGCTTCTCCTTCACCCAAATCCAGACAGCTGATGTTCTGAAAGAACTGCAAAATCTGGATCCTTACAAATCAACTGGCCTTGACAATCTGGACCCTCTCTTTATAAAATTATCCCCCGAAATTGTTGCAACCCCTATTACTAGCCTATTTAACCTCTTTTGTATCGTCTGAGATTCCCAAAGATTGAAAAGCTGCCACGGTCATACCCCTCTTCAAAGGCAGGAGACACTCTAGACCCAAACTGTTACTTTTTGCCCCACTGTATAGGCCTGTATTTAGTCAGCCACCAATTGTGCAAGTTCTCCCACTTAAAAAGATGAGAGGCCTGTAATTTTCATCATAGGTACACTTCAACAATGACAAATACTTTTTTGCCCCACTCTATCCATCCTGCCTTTCTAAACTCTTCGAAAGCCAAGTTAATAAACAGATCACCAACCATTTTGATTTTTAAAAATGTATTTGCCTTTATTTAACTAGGCAAGTCAGTTAAGAACAAGTTCTTATTTTCAATGACGGCCTAGGAACAGTGGGTTAACTGCATGTTCAGGGGCAGAACGACAGATTTGAATATAAATAAATAAAACTGAATATCCTACCGATCCTTGGTTTCGGCGATGTCATTTACAAAAATAACCCCCAACACTCTACTCAGCAAACGGGATGTAATCTATCACCGTGCCATGTGCTACTTCCAGCGCCGACAGAGATGGCCGCCTCGCTTCGCGTTCCTAGGAAACTATGCAGTTTTTTGTTTTTTTACGTGTTATTTCTTACATTAGTACCCCAGGTCATCTTAGGTTTCATTACATACAGTCGAGAAGAACTACTGAATATAAGATCAGCGTCAGCTCACCATCAGTACGACCAAGAATATGACTTTCACAAAGCGGATCCTGTGTTCTGCCTTTCAACCAGGACAACGGAATGGATCCCAGCCGGTGACCCCAAAAAACGACTTCGTAAAAGAGGGAAATGAGGCGGTCTTCTGGTCAGACTACGTAGACGGGCACATCGTGCCCCACTTCCTAGCATTCTTCTCGTGAATGTCCAGTCTCTTGACAACAAGGTTGATGAAATCCGAGCAAGGGTAGCATTCCAGAGGGATATCAGAGACTGTAACGTTCTTTGCTTCACGGAAGCATGGCTCACTGGAGAGATACTTTCGGCGGCGGTGCAGCCAGCGGGTTTCTCCATGCATCGCGCCGACAGAAACAAACACCTTTCTGGTAAGAAGAGTGGTGGGGGCGTATGCCTTATGGCTAACGAGACGTGGTGTGATGACAGAAACATACAGGAACTCAAATCCTTCTGTTCACCTGATTTAGAATTCCTCACAATCAAATGTAGACCGCATTATCTACCAAGAGAATTCTTTTCGATTATAATCACAGCCGTATATATTCCCCCCCAAGCAGACACGTCGAACAAACTTTATTTGACTCTTTGCAAACTGGAATCCATACATCCTGAGGCTGCATTCATTGTAGCTGGGGATTTTAACAAGGCTAATATGAAAACAAGACTCCCTAAAATGTATCAGCATATCGATTGCGCCACCAGGGCTGGCAAAACCTTGGATCACTGTTATTCTAACTTCCGTGACGCATATAAGGCCCTGCCCCGCCCCCCTTTCGGGAAAGCTGACCACGACTCCATTTTGCTGATCCCTGCCTACAGGCAGAAACTGAAACAAGAAGCCCCAACGCTGAGGTCTGTCCAACACTGGTCCGACCAAGCTGATTCCACACTCTAAGACTGCTTCCATCACGTGGACTGGGACATGTTTCGTATTGCGTCAGGCAACAACATTGACGAATACGCTGATTTGGTGTGCGAGTTCATTAGAACGTGCGTTGAAGATGCCGTTCCCATAGCAACGATTAAAACATTCCCTAACCAGAAACCGTGGATTGATGGCAGCATTCGCGTGAAACTGAAAGTGCGAACCACTGCTTTTAATCAGGGCAAGGTGACTGGTAATATGACCGATTACAAACAGTGCAGTTATTCCCTCCGTAAGGCTATCAAACAAGCTAAGCGTCAGTATAGAGACAAAGTAGAATCTCAGTTCAACGGCTCAGACACGAGGTATGTGGCAGGGTCTACAGTCAATCACGGACTATAAGATGAAATCCAGCACAGTCACGGACCAGGATGTCTTGCTCCCAGGCAGACTAAATAACTTTTTTGCCCGCTTTGAGGACAATACAGTGCCACTGACACGGCCTGCAACGGAAACATGCGGTCTCTCCTTCACTGCAGCCGAGGTGAGTAAAACATTTAAACGTGTTAACCCTCGCAAGGCTGCAGGCCCAGACGGCATCCCCAGCCGCGCCCTCAGAGCATGCGCAGACCAGCTGGCTGGTGTGTTTACGGACATATTCAATCAATCCCTATACCAGTCTGCTGTTCCCACATGCTTCAAGAGGGCCACAATTGTTCCTGTTCCCAAGAAAGCTAAGGTAACTGAGCTAAACGACTAGCACTCACTTCCGTCATCATGAAGTGCTTTGAGAGACTAGTCAAGGACCATATCACCTCCACCCTACCTGACACCCTAGACCCAAACCAATTTGCTTACCGCCCAAATAGGTCCACAGACGACGCAATCTCAACCACACTGCACACTGCCCTAACCCATCTGGACAAGAGGAAAACCTATGTGAGAATGCTGTTCATCGACTACAGCTCGGCATTTAACACCATAGTACCTTCCAAGCTCGTCATCAAGCTCGAGACCCTGGGTCTTGAACCCGCCCTGTGCAACTGGGTACTGGACTTCCTGACGGGCCGCCCCCAGGTGGTGAGGGTAGGCAACAACATCTCCACCCCGCTGATCCTCAACACTGGGGCCCCACAAGGGTGCATTCTGAGCCCTCTCCTGTACTCCCTGTTCACCCACGACTACGTGGCAACGCACGCCTCCAACTCAATCATCAAGTTTGCGGACGACACAACAGTGGTAGGCTTAATTACCAACAACGACGAGACGGCCTACAGGGAGGAGGTGAGGGCCCTCAGTGTGGTGTCAGGACAATAACCTCACACTCAACGTCAACAAAACTAAGGAGATGATTGTGGACTTCAGGAAACAGCAGAGGGAACACCCCCCTATCCACATCGATGGAACAGCAGTGGAGAGGGTAGTAAGTTTTAAGTTCCTCGGCATACACATCACAGACAAACTGAATTGGTCCACCCACACAGACAGCATCGTGAAGAAGGCGCAGCAGCGCCTCTTCAACCTCAGGAGGCTGAAGAAATTTGGCTTGTCACCAAAAGCACTCACAAACTTCTACAAATGCACAATCGAGAGCATCCTGGCGGGCTGTATCACCGCCTGGTACGGCAACTGCTCCGCCCACAACCGTAAGGCTCTCCAGAGGGTAGTGAGGTCTGCACAACGTATCACCGGGGGCAAACTACCTGCCCTCCAGGACACCTACACCACCCGATGTTACAGGAAGGCCATAAAGATCATCAAGGACAACACCCACCGGAGCCACTGCCTGTTCACCCCGCTATCATCCAGAAGGCGAGGACAGTACAGGTGCATCAAAGCTGGGACCGAGAGACTGAAAAACAGCTTCTATCTCAAGGCCATCAGACTGTTAAACAGCAACCACTAACATTGAGTGGCTGCTGCCAACACACTGACTCAACTCCAGCCACTTCAATAATGGGAATTGATGGGAAGGATGTACAAATATATTACTAGCCACTTTAAACAATGCTACCTAATATAATGTTTACATACCCTACATTATTCATCTCATATGTATACGTAAATACTGTACTCTATCATCTACTGCATCCTTATGTAATACATGTATCACTAGCCACTTTAACTATGCCACCTTGTTTACATACTCATCTCATATGTATATACTGTACTCGATACCATCTACTGTATCTTGCCTATGCTGCTCTGCACCATCACTCATTCATATATTTATGTACATATTCTTTATCCCCTTACACTGTGTATAAGAAATTAGTTTTGGAATTGTTAGTTAGATTACTTGTTGGTTATTACTGCATTGTCGGAACTGGAAGCACAAGCATTTCGCTACACTCGTATTAACATATGCTAACCATGTGTATGTGACAAATAAAATTTGATTTGATTACCAAAGCCCCATATACTACCCACCACAGCGACCTGTATGCTCTCTTTGACTGGCCCTTGCTACATGTCCGTCGCCAAACCCACTGGCTCCAGGTCATCTATAAGTCTTTGCTAGTTAAAGCGCCACCTTATCTCAGCTCACTGGTCACCATAGCAACACCCACATGCTCCACTGGTCACCATAGCAACACGCACATGCTCCAGCAGATATATTGCACTGGTCATCCCCTAAGCCAACACTTACTTTGGCCACCTTTCCTTCTAGTTCTCTGCTGCCAATGACTGGAACGAATTGCAAGAATCTTTGAAGCTGGAGACATATCTCCTTCTCTAACTTTAAGCATCAGCTGTCTGAGCAGCTTACCGATCACTGTACCTGTACACACACTCTGTAAATAGCCCACCCGACTACCTCATCCCCATATTATTACTTACCCTCTTGCTCTTTTGCACCCCAGTATCTCTACTTGCACATCATCTTCTGCACATCTGTCACTCCAGTATTAATGCTAAATTGTAATTATTTTCGCCTCTCGGGCCTATTTATTGCCTACCTCCCTACACTTTTACACACACTGTACCTAGATTTGTATTATTTTTATTTATTTTGTGTTATTGACTACATTTGTTTATGTGTAACTCTGGGTTGTTGTTTTTGTCGCACTGCTTTATCTTGGTCAGGCCGCAGTTGTAAATGAGAACTTGTTCTCAACTAGCCTCCCTGGTTAAATAAATGTGAAATAAAATAAATAAATAGATGTTAAAACATTTTTATTTACTCCAGGCAAAACGTTTGCCCCTTTAGTTCATGTACTGCCAATGTGCAGTGATTTACAGTACACTTTTAGATCGGAAATAAAGCCATATTAATATTTTTGCAACTGTTACAACTGCTGAACAAGACATTGATAACGTAGTGCAAAGACTAAAAAGTTAAGCACGTGAATCGATCATTTCAATCATGGTATCGAGTTTAAACTCATGCCTTTTTATATGGGAATGTTGCCGTTGAGAGCAGACATTTCTAATTTGCTCATAGATATTTCTCTGATTGATAAATGTTTGCTGATTTAACCTTAGAAATTGTAAACATTGATAAAACCCCATAGTCAGTTTACCTAAATATTTTGTCTTCACTGGAGATACACAACCTTTTATTTCAGGGTTTAATTCTGAGCTGGATTGACATTAACAGTGTTTCTAATGACTTGAGCCTTGTTCTGCCAGGACAGGTCTGGTCCTCTAGGGAGGCTCCACCTGTCCTCTTCCGGGGCCTATTAGTGTTTCAGCTGCTTTGTGTCTTACTGTAGGACCTTCTTTCTGTCAGCCTGGGATCTATAATTGCGCTTATCTGCTCTAAGATGCTGACTGTCTGACTGACAAACAGATGCTCTGTGTGCTACTAGTAGAGCCTGTCTTCTTTGCCATGTCTGCTGGTCTAATGCCACAGAGAACAGTCCTAATGACCCTGTGAATCTGTGGAGGTCATAGATTCAAAACACTGATGTCTTGCTACCCGAGTTGGAGCATACCATTTACTATTTATTTAACAATATAGTTTAACAGAACATGTGATATGCCATTTTAAAGTGATGAGGGTGGAATGTCCTTATGAATTTTTAAAACCAGTGAGGAACTATGCCCCTGTAGAATTAATGCATGATTTATTTAGAGTTACTGGGGGGGAACAGTTGACAGGCAAAATAAACACTTTGTCTTAACTTGATATTTTTCTGTTCCTTCAGACTTCTCATCCTCCCCTGCCTTTTCTCTGACCACTGGAGTACTCTTTTCCTCTTATTCAAATACTGTTTTTTTATGTTCCCTCTGTAGGGCAAAGGAGTACGAGACATCAATGGAGGCAAAGACACAAGTCCCCGACTCCCCATACAAGGCCAAGTTAGTTCCCTACTTAACATTTATGCCTTCTACTTCATCTACTTAACTGTAGTGAATATTGATGATACTGAAATTATAGATGGATGGATGACTGGACTAAGCCTCTCCCCCTCTCCCTAGGCTCCAGCGTCTGGTGAAGGACTTGGTGAAGCAGCTCCAGGGCCAGGACAGTGGGCAGTGGGCCAACACTAGGGTGTCAGGCCTGGACAGAACCCTGGGAGAGATCTCCCGCATCCTGGAGAAGCAGGTAAATCACTAACACCTCTCCTCCATGTCATATAGTGCTGCTTGGGTGTTGCTATGTCAGTGCTTAGTCAGTGTGGGTTGTGTGTGCAGTGAGTGGGGCAGTTCTCTGAACTGAAGCGTTCTGTTTGGCTGCAGCTCTCTGTCTGTCTTCCAGTGTAGAGTATCACTTACTCCCCAACTCCTTGCCCCAGGTTATTTGTAATGCAGGCCAGATTAGCTATGTCTTTTCATTGGCCACATGTTACTAATAGAGGAGCAACCCATTACTAGACAGGCAAACATTTGCATGCTTCAGAAGTATATTGTGGGTTTATACAATAACATAAGGTTTTCCTAGAAAATGTAATCCAAAGGATCTCAAATTACAGTGGAGTATCAGGTATTTCATTGGTATTTGCTGCTTTTTTAGAAAGCTATATACTGAATGACAGACATTGATAACAACAGTTGACTTAAGTCAATGTAATGAATGAAAGAAATCCACTGTAGATGAGACTTTGTTTGATGGTATTTTATGGAGTTGCACTGGGTTTATGAAGAGGACCTGTCACTGTGTTTATGAAGAGGAAAACATATAGTGACAAGACATCATTCTTCTGCCAAGTTGCAGTTCAAGGTCTGATAAAGCGCACTGTGCATGTTGGTGGGTGGGAGGATAGAGAGATGATGGTGTCTGGTCATTGACAGGGGAGGGGTGGAGAGGCTATTACTAAATTTCCCTAGAGAGAGGGAGAGTGAGGTGGCAGGAGTGACTGGCACAGCAGTACAGTGTAATGAGAGAGGAGGAGTCCAGTGTGATGGTGTTCAAGCTGTCACTAACAGGGGGACTCCTCCCATTAGCTCCATACTCTCCCTGTTGGAGGTCAGGGGTCACTAGGCCTGGAGTCCTCCTCAATTCAACATTGGGATCGCTAGGACAGACAACTCTGTGTGGTTAAAGCTCTTTACATATTTCTAGTTCATTAAAACAATTGAGGAAAGCCCTATTGTGAATTAATTACAGTTTTGTGAGTGTAGAGGGGTGGAAGAGACTTCATTCGGTATGTCTGTTAAACACATTCTTCCCACCCCGGCCCAGAAGCAGAGTGAGGCCTGGCTAAGGGGAGTGGGGTGGGCCATGGTGGGCTGGCCTGTGAACCAGCCTGGGGAGCACTTCCTCCTCTAATCCCAGGACAAAGGCAAATAAATATAGTCTCTGTCAGCATGGGTGTCTGCCCCCTGAGTCACTTTAAGTCAGGATCGTTTAGATTATTTGACCTAACAAGCATATCTCATGTTATTGACTCACCTAGATATTTGTTTTTCCTCTGCGGTATCTGATTCAGTCTCCACTTTCCCTGCTAATTCCTTGAACAACACCCGACACTCCCCCTCCACGGCTGCCTCAGTCACCCCCCCCCCCAGTCTCCGACCCCAGCACGCCTCTCCCTCTGTGAGCACTAATGGGTTCTTTTTTTGTCAAACTCAAAAGAAGTAGAGAGCTTTTTCCCTCTAAGATTTTTTTTCTGGGCAATTTCTTACCTCTCTGCTCTCATACCTTGGTAATGAACTCGCATATTTACACACTGGCCCAAATTTGTTTGTCACTGCTTTCAAATAAAGGCTAGCCTTAGATGGAGAGAGTTTATGACACTTGAGGGACTGTCAGAAACACTGTGGTCTAAGAGCTGAAGAGTGGAGACTGTATTTACATTTTCATTTGCCAGCTGTCATGGGCTGGTTGGTCTCCCCTTCATGACTAACCGTTGGCTTGTTCTACCTGGGATGTGGAGGTGGGGGAATAGGGCAACAGAGTAACAAGAACATAGGGCCTCAAGGAGCCTGCCTGAAGTTGACGGATGTAGCCAAATTAGCAGTGTTTGAATGTTGTGAAATTCCAAGGTTATATTTTGTATTCCTGCACACTGAATGCAATACTCACCTAAGACGAGTATACTGGTCTTGTAGCTGAAAATCATACTTTTCTCTAAATTCCTCATCCCCTTGGAGGGTTTTCTTTGTTCCACCTGGCTTAGAATGGGAGTGTTAGTGTGTCATAGATCCACTTTCCCCAAATGTTTGTTTTATTGAGCTTGTCAGATGAGACTAGGACCAAACTGACAGGAAGTGTGACAGGAAGTGTGTCAGGAAGCTTATTATTATTCCTCAATAGTCTGGTCTATGGCTAGAAGTGCTCACATTAAGCATTCAAATTGATGAGATTAATTGTTATTTCACATCCAGGTTAATAATACACTTACTTTTGTAAAGAAATTGCAGATTTTGTAAAGATTAGTACCATTTTTGTACATTTTTTTTGGCTAAGGGTTATACTCCAATGAGTTTCAATGCTATTGTTGGCTTACCCCTATACAAGAAGTGTTAAGATTTGAATTATAAGTGTTATGGTTATTTAATCTAGTCTTGACAGCTATTGAACAGAGGCTATGTGATTTACTATGTCGCCAAACCTTAACCCATCTGGAATTCTTTAGTTATTATGTTAACTACAGATTTTACTACAATAAATGAATAGAGTAGACTAAAGTTGGCCAGAATATGATCCATTCACATGACCTGCTCTTGAATAGGCCCTATTGTATGAAAATAACCCTCTTATTATGAGTTCGGAAGGAGTTATATTGTTTATCAAACAAACAAGCTTTTGTGTTGTTGCTGCCAAAGTATATCGTAAAGTCAGGGAAATCGTTTAATTTTACATTCTTTGTTTCTCCGAAGTACCTACATGTTTCTTACCTAACCAGGACAGGTTTGCTGGAAGACTATGAATATGGCCTTTAATATTTGAGTTGATGTTTCCAGGATGGCTGAATTTTTGTAACTTTAACTGGGGTCAAACATTGAAATCCCTCTGTGTTGTAGTTCCTCCATAGGCTGCCTGGTGTCTGATTTTGCGCCTTAGTACAGGGTTTGTATTAGCCTTTATCCCCACCCAATAATGCTTTTTATTCATTGATGGAAATACCAGTCAATGTGCTTCATCTTCAAAGGCAAATATACTTCATAGACTAATAAATCCTCAAACTGCTGGGAAATTAGTATTTGCTGGGTTTCTATTTTTACTCACGTAAAAGACACGCATAAGGGACTTCAGCTAAGTGCACCCCGACTGGGAAGAATTGGTGAAGATTGTGTTGATTGTCCCTGTTTCCAGTGTGCCTTCTGAGAGGGGATTTTTTTCCCTCCAAAACATCTTAAAGATGGCCTCACGATTGAGCCATTTTGAGGACAAAGTAAAGAGGCTGATGCGCGTCTCAAGCTGCTCCAAGGAGTTGGAGAGTTTTGACTTCCCAACAGCAGCGGCTCACTTTGAGCAGGCCAAGGTCTACCTCAAACACAAGCAAATTAGAAGAAAGTGTTTGTGAGGCCCAGTCCTAGCAGTTCTGCTGCCACCCTAGGCCAGAGCAACATATGCGCCTGTGTCATGTATAGTATAAAGATTTGGAAGGGATTGGTAGAGTAATGATGTGTATCATGCACAGTTGGTGAATTTCAGTTGAGCTTATTCAGTAGCACTTGGAAACTAAACATCATTGTCAACTGTTCACATCGCAGAGTTACAATGTTGCAATAACTAGGCAGACAACTGCCTATAGTAGGAAACAGAGTTCTCAATAATCCACGTATATCACACATGGCACGAGTCACGACCCCACGATAGTTGAAATTATAATAAACGTTTATTATCATCCATTAGAAAATGGTGAGATATGATTTGAGCTTCATAAAAGTGTTTTAATAAATGTAGGGCTCATTTTACAGCATTGTTAAATAAGCTTTCTCTCAATAAACCAGCCTTAACGAATTAATTTATTTATGTCTTTTTACATATTTACAATTTGTTTGTCCAACATCGATTTCTTCATTTTGTGGCTCCCTGGAGCAGGGGTATACAACTCTTGCCCTACAAGGTCCGGAGCCTGCTGGTTTTTTGTTCTACCTGATAATGAATTGCACCTAATCAGTCCCTGATTAGACAGAAACAGGGATAAAATGTAGTGGTACTGGCTTTGCGGTCCAGAGTTGAGTTTGAGGGGCCTAGAGTGTCCTCTTTCCACTGCTGTGGTGCTGAATCACAGAGGGAGTGGGGTGGACCAGCACGGTCATGGCTAGAAGGGATCCAGCTTTTGTCAAATTAACAAATTTATCTAACCCATTTCACTACACCCGCAATAACATCTGCTAAACACATGTATGTGACCAATAGGATTTGATTTTGTTTTAACCTTTTTCTCCTAACCTGTTATGTTAGTTCTCCTAACCTGCCCACGAAAAGTCAAATCTGAAGTTAATTTAACAAAACTGGTCCCTTCTAGCCATGTTTTGTTATTTATTAAGCCTAATTAAAATGTTTATGCCTAAGCTAATTAAATTAGCGAGGCCTACATTTAATTTGAAAACAGCTGTTTTTTGTAATTTATTAAAAATGTAATGCAAATAGCCTATAGGACAGGTCGTTTGCAAATTATAGTATACAAATATTATATTTTTTTTACTTTTGACTGTGTAGGCGACTTGTTCTTCTAGGCTAAATGTTTTTCTTTTTTAAAATGACCTTCACTAGCCTCATCAGTCTAATGAATCTCAGTTCATTTTATAAAATAAACTCCCCCAGTATTGTTTCCCATTTTAAAATAAACTCACCCAGTTTTGTCACCCATTTTAAATTTAACTCGCCCAGTATTGTTTCTCATTTAAAATAACTCATCCAGTATTGTTTCTCATTTAAAATATACTCACCCAGTATTGTTTCTCACATAAAATACACTCACCCAATATTGTTTCTCACATAAAATAAACTCATCCAGTATTGTTTCCCATTTTCAAATGAACTCACCCAGTATTGTTTCTCATTTAAAATAAACTCACCCAGTAATGTTTCTCATTTAAAATAAACTCACCCAGTAATGTTTCTCATTTAAAATAAACTCACCCATTAATGTTTCTCACATGACAACATAAGCTCCACCAGTATTGTTTCTCATTTAAAATAAACTCACCCAGTAATGTTTCTCACATGACAACATAAGCTCCACCAGTGTTGTTTCTCATTCAAAATAAACTCACCCAGTATTGTTTCTCATTTAAAATAAACTCACCCAGTAATGTTTCTCATTTAAAATAAACTCACCCAGTATTGTTTCTCATTTAAAATAAACTCACCCAGTAATGTTTCTCATTTAAAATAAACTCACCCAGTATTGTTTCTCATTTAAAATAAACTCACCCAGTAATGTTTCTCATTTAAAATAAACTCACCCAGTAATGTTTCTCATTTAAAATAAACTCACCCAGTAATGTTTCTCACATGACAACATAAGCTCCACCAGTATTGTTTCTCATTCAAAATAAACTCACCCAGTATTGTTTCTCATTTAAAATAAACTCACCCAGTAATGTTTCTCACATGACAACATAAGCTCCACCAGTATTGTTTCTCATTCAAAATAAACTCACCCAGTATTGTTTCTCATTTAAAATAAACTCACCCAGTAATGTTTCTCATTTAAAATAAACTCACCCAGTAATGTTTCTCACATGACAACATAAGCTCCACCAGTATTGTTTCTCATTCAAAATAAACTCACCCTGTATTGTTTCCCATTTACAGTCTCTCAACCAATCATTCTACTTTATTGTACCACACAGCATGCCATTACACCCTTTTAATAAACTCTTACTCAGTCTCTAAATGTTTACTCCAGCAGTCTTGTTGTGGTTTATCACTCCTCCCATACATGCAGATGCTGGTTTAGACTACTGAACAAAATTGAGACTTTGTTTACTCCTCACAGGCTTTTTTTGCAAGTGTATATGTTAGTTGGGGTCCAAGATTAAATGCATGTATGGGGGTGTCTGCCCTCCTCACTCCGTCTGTAATATTGTTTGGGGCAACCAGTTTGAGGCCAAAGACTGATTGACAAAGGGGCTGTCCTGTGTCACACCTTTAATGAACTCCCAGCCAGTTGTTCCCCAGCGTCTGGGGCCAGAGGATCGGGGCTTTCCCCTCCATTTCCCCTCTTTTCTTTATGTATCTTATTAAAGTGGCTAGTGGGAGGTGACTACAAAGAGCTGTACGGCTGGCCCTCCCTACCTCCCTTTCTCCGCTTCTCTCAGAGCTGTACGGCTGGCCCTCCCTACCTCCCGTTCTCCTCTTCTCTCAGCAGTGCCACAGCCACAGGAATTAACAGCTGCCAGCCTTCTGATTAGCTGGGGTAGTAATGGTCAGCAGGAGTAAGAATTGGGTAAGATTCCTTCAGCTCTATAATTCATGTTAGACTCAACTGTCTGGCCTGCCCCCTCGCCTTTCCTCATGTCTTCAGTCATGTTGAGAGTTTCACTTTAGAAGAAATGTACCCCTCATCCTATTACACTGTCACCAGATTGTCTAGCAGGTAGTGACGTGACACAGACAGATCACACACTGCTCCATAGTTACATGGAGTGGAGGATTGGTGCTAAGCTAGATGTGGCTTGTTGAAAATATGAATCAAATCCAGATGTTGTAACCATGGCTTTGGAACCGGAAGCCTGTTGGCTGTAATCAACATTTGGCAACAATAGATACAATAGTTACTACAGCACACGTCCTATGGAGATCTCACCTTAAGGTTGTTATACAGTTCCCAGTGTGTTTCAACGGGTTATTTAATGAAAGACAGCTCTATTGTTTCTATGTGTAACTCACAGTAAGTGTACCTGAAGAACTCCGTACCAGAGGGTTCTGTTTAACATGGCATGTAATTCGGCTGTTATTGCAATTTGCTCTCTTTAGTTGTTTCAATTTAAAAGTTATTCTTCATTGATCGGGAACAAGAATGCCTATTATTCCTGCTCTGCTCTACTGCCATCCACAGTACTGAGCCAGCAGAGTGTAAAGCTGTACATCCTAGATAGAAGGAAGGGAAAGGGGGATACCTATCCAATCAGTTGCACATCTGAATGCATTCAACCAAATCGTGAGGAACACCACAGAGGTCCACTCACTGAATACTATGCTGGTTCCTTCACCAAAAACACCAATATCTGATTGTGTTCTTTTAAGAAATTAATGATTGTGTATCTCCACACGAGCAGATGGGTCATGTCTGGTAAGGATGCCATGGGTATTGCAGATGTAGACCACCTGAAGATGTTGGCTAAAATTATTGGAGGTTTATCCTCTTCTTATTCTTTTTTTTTGTCACATAGATCGATCTGTCAACAGGCCAAGACTGATGCAGCCAAACTGTCCCAGTCTGGCTTTACCGTCAGACAGCCAGAGCTGGGCAGGTCCTAGTTAACCCCTTTAAAAGACCATTTGATAAGACCCCATGAAAGAGCTGCCTTTTCTCATTTAGCCCAGAAGCTTTTAGATGGCTGTGTTGATGGGTGAGTTAAGAATGGGTTAAACCCAGCTCAGTGCTAGAGACCATATCGATGGAAACCATTGGTAACCTACATAAAGGAGGTTGTTCTCTTATAAACAGCACTCAACCACACACATGGGCAGATTGGATCATGGTAGATATTTCCATAATCCTCACTGCACATCATACATAGGGCCTCTGGTGTTTTTTCAGTGTGTTGGTCCAAATCCCTTAACCCTAGCGGAGTTCAGTGTTTTTTTGTCACCGGATCCTGCTGACTTGTGCCTTTGCAGTCTGTGAGTGACACATAAAGAGCTTATATATCGTTTTGCAAAGCGCTTCCTCAATGTGTTCAGGCTTGTTGGCAAACCCTTCATCCGTGGAACTAAAATAGTGGAGTGGAGTGCCTGGATTTGAGGTCTGTCACACTACCTGGGAGAATGTGACCTCATTAGGTGTAGGAGGGACCCCCAGTGTACCTCCATGCTTGGTGTGGTGAGGAATGACTGTCCCCCTGGCTGCACCCTCTGTGAGGAAAGCCTTCCATCAGCACCCACTCCTCCCCTGGAGCCCCTATCCTCCCGGTCGACTCAGGCACTAACATGTCTGATAGCAGCCGCTTGCTCTGGGCTTTGGAGCTGTTGATTTATTGGACTGTGTAGCTGCAGCAGCATCTGACCCAATGCCAAGCGCTCTGACTCTCTTCTCTTCTCCTTGCAACAGGGCAGGGCCCTCTTATTTAGTGCTGTTTGGTCTTAAATCTATGGACTGCTGTATTGACACTATTGTGTTAGACTAAACATGTTTGTTTAATGATTGTTTTAATGATGGGTTCGAGGCGCATTCTACTATACCTTTTAAAACTGCAATATGTAACTATTTGGGCGACCTGACCAAATGCACATAGAAATGTGAGTTATAGATCTTAACTTGCTGTCAATAAGAATGACAAGAGGTTGATATGTTCTATGTTCTCTATTTCTATGCTTCCCATGCTAAAGTTGTTTTTGCGTCTTTTGCTTTCATTTTTTGTAGACCAGCTTCAAACAGTTAAATACAATATTTTTGGTTCTAGAAAATATATTTCACATCGGTTTAGATGACAATGATTCTCTACACTATACATTGTTTTGTCAGACAAACTGAAATTAGGCAACCTATTAGAATATTAGCCACCAGGAAATGGCGGAGTGATTTTTGCATATTGCACCTTTTTTAAATGCAGTGTGCTAGGCTCAGCTGGGTGCACTTCCTCTGTCAGAGTTATAGCTCATTTCATATTGGAATAAATAAAGAGTAAATTCAGAATGTATCCAATACTCTTATCTGGATTGATGATTTTCTTAAGTTTAGTTTGATTTCTCTGTTATCTACTTTTGTACAGTCTCTCCTCAGCCTGTGTTTGTGAACACAGACCACCCTGGTGCTTTGTGTGTGTGTGTGTGGTTGGTTGGTTGTGTGTGTGTGTAGGTCTGCAGAGTAGCTGTCCTCCATTGAGACTTGCCTGGACTATAGTGGGGGTGGAACGCTGGGGTTGTGCACTTTTGAGATTTAACAGGAATGCTTTGGGGATCACTTTGTTTCAGATTTCATTCCCAACTGGGAGGTGAGGAAAAGAGAAGCTGGGTCCACACTGAGAGTAACGTGATACCTTGGTCCGTCCAGCTCCCTGTTACCTGAATGTGGTTCTTGTTCTTTCTCTCTACAGAACAATGCAGATCAAGTGGCGTTCCAGGTGGGCGGGGGACTCTCTGCTCTGGAACAGATTCTGCTGGTCGTCACTGCAGCCTCCACCCCCACCGCAGTCCCACGCATTCCAATCAAGTGAGTACCAGCTTTTACAGTCAAATACAGCTCACCTCCTCTCCAAGCACACTGTCTTTTGATACTCTATTCATATTAGAGGGTTTTACACAAACTATGTGGTTGCTGCTTGTGGCTCTGCAGGGGTCATGACCATTTGTCAACTCTCTGTCACCTCTGCTGAGACAGCCATGAGGAAGTGTACATTTCAATTACCCCGTTGTTTTTGGATAGAACGACCTTGTTCCCCATACAATACAACTTCATTAATCCATTGAAATGGACATGTTGTATTTTTGCTGTGTTCCTTCCAACCCCCCCCCCCTGACACCACACATACACCCTCAATAGGCTAAAAACAGCACAGGGTCATCTGCAAAGCAGCACCCCTAGAGCAAATTAGTCTCATTTAGTCTTCACAACCAGCATACAATATCCTGGCCTAGTGCTACTCTCATAGCCTCATGAGCCAGCGTTTCACTGTCCGGCGTCCGACCCGGCCTCAACTGAAAAACCATGAGCCTTTTCAGCTGCTGTGTACAGCCTCTAAATACATGGTCCACACACAGACTGTGTCCTCTCCCTGACCTCAGTGACAGCTCTCCTCTGTTTACAATTGGAGATGTGAGGTAACCTCAGCCCCTCCTTTTATTTCTCTGTTTATAGTGCTCGCATCTCAATAAATATCCTAAATGGATCAGGAATAATAATGCACCATTTAAAGAAAAAAAGAAGGGGATTATATTTTGGTCATCTATTTTGTATTCATTCTTTTCTGTTGATCTACAGAAAGGCCGTGTGTCTAATCCATCAGACAGACTCTGTCGTGGTTTTGAGTTGTGGGTCTGGAGTTAGCGTGGCCTGCCAGTAGATAACCTCTGAGAGACCGCCATTCTCACAACACTGGGACTCTAATGGACTGGAATGGACTCTCTCCTTCACTTATTAGCATTTACTGTTTCCCAAACCTCCACTAATGGACAAACGTTACTTGTATTTATAATGCTTTTACGTATGGCCATTCCTGTTTATCGATTTATTTAAAACATTTTACTTCCTCAATCACTAATCCTAGAGAATTTGAAGCAGACTTCAGTATTGTGAGAAATTTGATTAACTTAAATGGGGGGAGAGTTTTCTGCTTGTAGGTAGCTTGGAGTCTTTTGCTCACAATTGGACTGTTTTTGCTTGTTGGAGCTGAAGACCATACACACACGGTTGTTACTATACTTTGAGAGTTCCACTTGACATACAGTGCATTCGGAAAGTATTCAAACCCCTTGACTTTTTCCACAATTTGTTACGTTACAGCCTTATTCTAAATTGGATTAAATAAAACATTTCCTCGTCAATCTACACACAATACCCTGAAATGACAAAACGAAAACAGGTTTTTAGAAATGGTTGCAAATGTTGTTGTTTTTTAAATACCTTAGTTACATAAGTGTTCAGACCCTTTGCTATGAGACTCGAAATTGAGCTCAGGTGCATCCTGTTTCTATTGATCATCTTTCAGATGTTTCTACAACTTGATTGGAGACCACCTGTGGTAAATTCAATTGATAGGACATGATTTGGAAAGGCACACACCTTTTTATATATAAGCCTCCCACAGTTGACAAAACCAAGCAATGAGGTCGAAGTTTTTTTTGTTGTCATTATTGTTTTTTGTGTGTAGATTGATTGAGGGGGGGACTATATTCATTTAGAATAAGGCTGTAACGTAACAAAATGTGGAAAAAGTCAAGGGGTCTGAGTACACTCTGGATCCACTGTAACTATGAAGAGGTGTGTAAGATCAGAGCAGGGTTTCCGTTAGGAACATGTGGTGACGGACATTTGATAAATGTACCGGACTCATATGCATTGGGTTCATAAGCTGATTAGGGCGCCCACCCACGATGCTCAGAATGACAGAAATCACTTTTAGAATATGGTCATTCATATTAACAGAACGTGCAAGTTGAGAACGCAGCGATGGGCGGTCCTTCTTACCGAATTCTGATGTGCACTTTGATCATGTTAGAATAACTGTCCACATTAACTTTTCATCTGTCAACAAGACGAGTAATGAACAGCAAAATCACTAGCCTATGTCAATTTACTATAGTAGAAAAGTTTAAGCTACCTATTCTATTGGTCAGCTTGTCAAGAAAGAAATAGCCTATTCCAAACAGACTCTGGGAAAGTTGTGGGAATTTGAATCATAGTATTAATGTATTAAACGTTCAGATTTCAAACAATTAAGCATATGTTTTCAAAATGCATACGGCCTCCAGCAGATTGCAAAGTGGTGTGTGACGCGCTGTTGAAGCCTGCCTTTCGTTGCCGTTTAATGCCGCGTTCAAAACAACTGGCTCCTACTGGGAAAAATAGTTTTGAATGGGCTCTGTATCTGTATGCTGTAGGCCTTTGTGTGTGATAAATAAGATAGATAATGAATATACAATACATGTGCCAATTTAATTCCATTGAATTATGCAAATACACTATAGATAAGCATGTCAAATGTATTTACATGGACTGATATTTCCATCAATGAATAGGCTAAAAAGTATTATTTCGCAATGGGATTTTTTCTTCTTCTCCCAGACAATTGGCCGGCACCAATTTTATCTATCGGATTTTCTATTTTTTTATTGTCCAACAACCGGCTATTACTGGCTAACGCAAACCATGGATCAGAGGTACTTATTTCATCCTCTACAGAACAGCTTGTCCAATCCAGAGCTGAAGTGTGCAATGTCTAGTGATAATGGAATGGCCTCCCAGTTACCTTCTTTCAGTACTCAATTACTTACTACCTTGTCTGAACATGTTGAGAAGAACTTCTCCAGAGTTTCTACAAATATGCATAAGACTGAGGACAAGTCCACCATGAAGGGGCAACTCACTCCTTCGTCATCACAATTAGGAATGTTAAGATGCAACTAAAGAAAAGCTCAAGAAATTAGTCCAGTTCTTGGTATGTGTTTCACTTGAGATAGATAGATAGATAGATAGATATATATATATATATATATATATCTATCAATAGTATTATACTTTTAACAGTATTTAGTGACCGTATTCATGATGTTGCCAATGGCAAAACATGCGACGTGTTGCCAGGTCCTGTCTGGACAGCTGAATGGTCTAACCACCACCTATGGTGTTTGTTGGTATTGATTGGTTCAGGTTGTGATAGGCTGTCTGTCTATAGACCGTCTCTGTGCTGTAGAGTAGAAGGCCTGGGGTTGTTGCTATGAACTAGGGTCTGAACCTGGGATAACCCTCCAGAGCATATCAATCCAGCCCCTCAGACACACCCCGCCCACACTCAATGTAGTCCTGTGCCTGGTTAAACATGTATTACTCCACCCACATTCTATAAACACACACATTTACAAAATAGGAAAGGTAAGGGAGTCAAGTCAGGTCAAGGGAAGAGAACATTGAGAGCTACAGTGGTGATGAGATGCAACACAAGGACATGGTCTTTCTGTCCACTAATCACTATTTCTCATCTGGATGGCGTAATGGGCGGTGTCTGTGAGACAGACACTAACCACAGCGCTCGCTACATTATCTGTTTACAGTAATGCTGCCGTATTGATCGCCTCCTCTCAGATAAGCTGAGTGATTTACAAAAAAAGTAAACTGCAGAGTTGGAGATGCTCGGGCAATATTACCCCTCTGGGAGGTCCACTCCACCTCGTTACCATTACATTAATGAGCTAATTCCTCAGTGAGGCTCTGCTAATGTCCCTGTGTAACCCTGTTGCCGCTGGATCCCTGTCTAGACTAGCAGAGCAACAACTCTCATTAACATGAATATAGCAGTTTGTCGAATATGTCAAAGATGTTAACGTGGAAAGTCATGCATAAACCATATTTACTTGCATGTGAAGATCAACCTTAATTGGTCTGCACCTGGAGAGTAATTTTGTAGTTTTGAAAATCGTTCAATCATCTAAATAATAATAAATAAATAATCTTCCTAATAAAGTTGTGTATTTCAATCTTAACTTGAGGGACTATTGTTAAAAATCCTTCAATGAATGTATATTTTTTATTGGAGCAGTGCAAGTGTGTGCTCTGTGGGATTCTGAGTGGAGAGTGTTGTGTTCCCTAGGGGAGGAGGGGGAGAGCTGTCTAAAACAAGCTGTAAATGATCCCAGATCCTCACCAGGCAGCGCCTCTGCTCTGCTCTCTCTGCCTCTGGAGACTCTTATCTTCAGTGTCACTATTAGTATATGGTGAGAAAATGTTTTGCCCCAGGCTGGAGGTGTGGATTAGGTGGAGGGTAAACTGAGGTGTCGTTCTGACTGCGTTTTTTAAAACTTTATCAGCACATCCTTCCTCGCTTTGGGGAAATCACTGTGTGAATTGATTAGCAAAAGCAAGGTTTTCATTTCACTACTTTAACAAATCCAACACTTCTCAGATGTGTTAAGGAAAGATGGATGCTTTCTTCAAGTATTCCAACCTTGTGACAACTACTGCGTGTTTATGGGACATGTCCCTTTGTCTCCCAGAAGGGGTCACTGGGGAGTAGAGAGGGGGAGAGAGATGGGACTGGTGTCCCAGTGATATCTGGGCTCAGCACCAGAGCCTGTCAGCATATGGGCCCGTCTCTGGTGCTGCTGGAGTATAACTCAGAGAGAAGACAAGCCAGCGTTAGACCAGACATACTGGCCTATCTGAAGGGCTGAAGAGCCAGTCTTATAACTTTGAGTTGAATTTTAGAGAATTGTTTATTCCTTTAGAGTGGGGAGAAGAGACCATTCAATATGACTGTGGTTGTGGTATCCATTTTATCTAAGTGATAAGTGGAACAGGGGCCCCTGTCCTACCTTGCTGAAAATGGAACGAGCTGCTTTCTAGTTTTAGAGAGACGTCTTAGGACACTGCATGTTAAAACACTATTGTAGTTGACCACCTCTGTCACATTACTGAGTGTGTCCAGTGAAATCAAAGCTGCTACCTGTGGTTTCCTTTCAGGATGTCGTTATAGGGTACGAGTGAGTGAGTGTGTGCTTGCATGTGTGTGTGATGCGTGACGGCTCATCAGATTTCTCCCAGTATATACCCAGCCGGTGTGGCATGACAGGCAGAATGGACATCTTGGAAGCACTCAGGGTATCAGATAGATCAACAGGAGAATCAAATGAAATGCCATTTCGATAGCAGTGAATGAAGGGATTGTTTGACGGTACCAGGAAATGGATTTGCTCTTCACCTTGTGTTTTGGCTTACACCGTGCGCAAATTGATTTTGTCGCCCCACACCAAACGCGATCACGACACGCAGGTTGAAATATCAAAACAAACTCTGAACCAATTATATTAATTTGGGGATAGGTCGGAAAGCACTAAACATTTATGGCAATTTAGCTAGTTAGCTTGCAGTTGCTAGCTAATTTGTCCTGGGATATAAATGTAAGTTATTTTATTTTACCTGAAATGCACAAGGTCCTCAACTCCAACAATTAATCCACACACAAAATGGTAAACCAAATCTTTTTTAGTCATCTCTCCTCCTTCCAGTATTTTTCTTCTTTGGACTTTATATGGCGATTGGCAGCCAACTTTCATAATAAGGTGTATTACCACGAACGACCGACCTCGGTTCATCTTTCAATCACCCACGTGGGTATAACCAATGACGAGATGGCACTTGGGTATCTGCTCCTATAAACCAATGAGGAGATGGAAGAGGCAGGACTTGCACTGCGTTCAGCGCCACAAATGGAACGGACTTCTATTTTAGTGCTTGGCAACGCAGACGTTCGTTGGCGCGCGTGAGCAATGTGGGTGCAGTGATTGAATAACATGTATGTGTAGATTCATTTTGCAACATGAGCAGTGTGGACAGCATGTTAGGATTTTTTTTTTTTTCTTGAACACAAATTTTCTTTGTTGAACAGCAGGGATTCAACCTGATCTGGAAGTTGATCAGATTTCTGCAGCATTTCCATGGTCAGGCCTTACTGGGCACATAGGAAAAGCACAGGGACATTGGGAAACGTGAGCTTGAGGTTTAGGTGGAACGATCTCCTGCTTGATAACCCAGTGACAAAAAGCATAAAGAGTCTTTTACATGGTTGATGTCCTGTTGTCTTTGCAAGATAGGAAGTGCTAGACTTCTGAAAATTGGAAACATCTATATGTAAGGGGAGTCTACTTGGTATTGTCCCAGTACCCTAAACTATTATGCTGTTTCTGTTGTTTATGTCACTAAGAAAATACTGTTAAATACTCTTGAGCCCTAAGTGTCTCCTGGGGTATTTGAGCAGTACTATACTATGTGGGGGTGGGGAGGATCCTGACCTTCGCTCTAATTTTCCCTTCCCAGCCATCTGTCTATCAGCCCCTGGGATACTCTATGGATTCTGGGACGGTTTAAACTTAAGAGTTTTAATTCAGCCACAGAGGTCAGTGACACTCCCAATCCCCCAGCCCCCCTGTTATGTCCGAGCCGGTCGGCCACCCAGGGTGATCCCCACAGGGCTGCATGGTGTAGGGCTGTCCCAGGTCAAGGTGTTCTCCAGTCAGTGTGTCTCTAGTCTATCTAGCACTCTACACTTGTACCTGTGTGAAATAGGACAAATATAAGCACCCACCAAATAATTCTGATGATTATTATTACAGTAACTCCTAGCCTGAGATCGCTGTGTGCCTATGGCCTCATCAGGCCAGTAAGGTGATCAGCTCTGCTGTGGCTGACTGGGGTTAAGCAGTTTACAGTAGGTGAGGAGATTACATTGCTAATTATCTCCATCTCGCTAGGATTCTTCCTCTTCTCTCTCGGGCTCTCTCTCTACCTCGTTCTCTATACAACCTGTCAGTATGGGCCAGCAGTGGAACCTAATCCCGCGTCTACAAGATAAGGCTTCATTATTCTCAGATTAACAAAGTGCCCGTTGTGTTTCCTGCTGGGTGAAGTCTGGCAGGTGGAGCAGGCACCAAATGATGGGTTCCAGCTGTGGGCGTGGCACGCGGTCAAATGGGCAGCCCAGAGCTATGTAGGTGGAGGAATGCTGCCTGTTAGGATGGATTGGCACTCGTGGGTCAACCAACACTACCTACATACTGCACGGTAACACGAGGCGGGCTAGCGTGGCACTTTACTAAATTGCTCCTCAAAATCATTGAGCCTGTCGTTGAGGGGGCACAGCAACAGAGATTCCAGGAGACTGGATGATATCAGGTGTCATGCTAATCATACCGATTTAGGTGGGATGGAGCAAAAGACAGATCACTGAGATTGCTCATTGTATGAGCTGCTGTAAGGACATTGTTCAAACGTGCCTTTGACATTCTCGCCATTTGTTTAAAGTGGGTTTAAGACATGCCTGATTATCTGTGTTACAAAGCAATTGCATGCTCATTAAATGAGCAGTTGACTGAGTCTATTGTGAGAAGTCGGTAGGATGTTCATAACTTCAGATCTGACTGTTTGGTTGAGTGTGTGTGTGGTGATTCGAATTAGAATGGAATGGATTCCTATCCTAAAATTCTTTATAAACTGGATGGTTCGAGCCTTGAATGCTAATTGGCTGACAGCCGTGGTATAACAGCCGTGGTATATGTCGTACACGTATACCACGGGTATGACAAAACATTTAATTTACTGCTCTAATTACGTTGGTAACCAGTCGATTAATAGCAATAAGGCATTGCTTCGTGCCTAACAGCCCTTAGCCATGGTATATTGGCCATATACCACACCTCCTTGGGCCTTATTGCTTAAATATACACGGAACAAAAATATAAACGCAATATTTAACGTGTTGGTCCTATGTTTCATGAGCAATGTACTAAGGAGTATTTCTGTCTGTAGTAAAGCTGTAGGAACAACTCATTCTGATTGGCTGGGCCTGTTTCCCCAGTGGCCCAGTCATGTGAAATCCATAGATTAGGGCCAATTGAGTTCATTTAAATTGACTGATTTCCTTATTTGAACTATAACTCAGTAAAATCTTTGAAATTGTTGCATGTTGCATTTATATTTTTATTCAGTATGATATAATTCATAATATATTATCTTCTACCAAATGAAATGCATGTTCTACATAAGATTGAACATTGTCTGCATACATTTGATATGTTGACATTTACAGCTAAATGTGCCTTTAGATCCATCTCTGTCCTATGGGTTTGTGAAGAGAATGGAAGCAGTCAACAGCTGTTTTTCTCTCTAATAAGATTAAAGAAATGAGGGATGTGCCCTTTAATCTGCTGGATAAGGGTGGCAGCCACCTGGGGACTGGCCTGTCTCTCCCCCCCCAACTCCCAACATGGATAATGACATTCTGGGTAGGGCAGCCTCCACTTACGCATGGAGTAAAACCAGGGTGCTATGGTTGACAGGTTATTATAGAAACATTGTGAAGATGGTGTTTGCCTAATCCATTTCGGGCTTTGCTTTTGTAGCCTATTATTTACAAGTTATTTAATAAATACTGACATTTTGTCATCATTCATCTTCCATTTAGTAGTCTGTGTTTTAGGACTGCTCTCTTGCTCCCTCTCCTCATAATTTCTATGTCTTATAGATTTCCGAGGCCTTTTCATGTAGGACGATGTCAGTGTTGTAACAGGATCAGCCTACCCTGTCAGTTAACCTTCCCTATGTTTTGACACCCTGTCTTGTTTAATTCGATAAGGACACCTTGCATTCCATCACAGTAACTGAAAGAATCTTAACCTGAAATGGATTTTCTCCCTTCTGTGTCAGGCATGGGAGTGATAATAGCCTGGTTTCATCTCTGTACATACAGAATGAACACATTAAAAGCAGCACAGCATCAGACTGAGAGGAAAGCTACTATTTCATTCCATTGGTTTGCAGTGTTTCCAATGGTGGAAATCTGTCACTGAAAAACTGACTTGTGGCTGAATTACAAAATTATAATTTGAGGCAGCCCCGGTTCTGGTCGGCTGCCCAGAGAGCACAGTTTGGTGGGGTTCTCACGTTACTTCACTTTAGCCCAATAGAGGCTGTGTTATCATTCCACTCAACCATGATGGCTGCCTTCTTCCACCCACTCCAAGACTATTAATGGACAATAGAATTAATGTGGCATTTGTGTTTTTGTGCATTCCTGGAAAACAGATCTTATTAAGCGAGGCGTTTGGCAGAAACAGGGATCAACACACCAAATCATGTTGTTTTGGTTTGCATTTTCTCAGGAATTTGTATTTAAAATGGTGACGGAAAAGATCCCAACATTTTATTTGGCTAGAATGCCTATACACATACAGCATATGATACTCATATAGTAAGGTGTTTAAAAGTTTTAAGCAAGCAAACCCCAGAGTTCTTAACCAGACATTGATGGGACTATTTGGATACTTTCCCATTACTCACAATGTAATACTTCTCACATTATCACCAAATTCTATGTCTGACAGCTTTACACTACAATGTCAATAATGATATAGAACAAATTACAGATCTCCCCACTAGCATATGAAACAAGATGAGTAATTTTGGTCATGAGGAAGTTATTGACAGACCTATCAACCTAGGCCTACATCAGTCTCTGCTATATTCTAAATGCCAACTAGGTTGGAGTGGAAATGCGTTGCAGATGTGAATGTTGCGGGAGATATCAAAATGTTTACCAGTTGAAATAAACATGGCCTACTCTTGAATAGGAAAGCCAGATTCCATTCTTCCTCAGAGCAGATAGGACACGCCACTCTTCTATTGGCTAAAATATACAGATGTCAGAAAATATTAAGTGATGAAACAAGGGGGCGCAGCAGTCAGAGCAGAATTATTCATCAGTTATCTGTGGCATGAATCTTCTCATAGGGTTTGTTTAAAGCAGACATAATACAGAGGCCTGCCTTTAGGCTCTGAGCTGAGGAGCTGCTGAGAGGAATGGCCTTATCGCCACAGAGGAAGCACTGCAGGATCAGACTCCAGATTGGAGTGACTGTGATTTGCACCGAGCTCCACTGGTTCTGCAGATCTCTTGTCTTATTACTGTCCCTAGCTCTGGATAACCAGTTGACTAGTAGTGAGGGGGTAGAGCTATAAGTATACTGAACAAAAATATAAACACGACAAGTGTTGGTCCCATTTTTCATGAGCTGAAATAAAAGTTCCCAGCAATGTTCCATACACACAAAGTTTATTTCTCTCAAATGTTGTGCTCACATTGGTTTACATCCTTGTTAGTGAGCATTTCACAGGTGTGGCATATCAAGAAGCTGATTTAACAGCATGATCAGTACCTTGTGCTGGGGACAAATAAGGTCACTCTAAAATTTGCAAGTTTTGAGGGAGTGTGCAATTGGCGTGCTGACTGCAGGAATGTCCACCAGAGCTGTTGCCAATTAATTGAATGTTAATGTCGCTTTAGGGAATTTGGTAGTACATCCAACCGTCCTCACAACCGCAGACCTCGTGTAACCACGCCAGCCCAAGACCTCCACATCCAGCTTCTTCACCTGCGGGATCGTCTGAGACCAGCCACCCGGACAGCTGATGAAACTGTGGGTTTGCACAACCAAAGAATGTCTGCACAAACTGTCAGAAACTGTTTCAAGGAAGCTCGTCTGCGTGCTCGTCGTCCTCACCAGGGTTTTGACCCGACTGCCGGTCGGAGTCGTAACCGACTTCAGTGAGAAAATGCTCACCTTCGATGGCTACTGGCGTGCTGGAGAAGTGCTCTTCAATGATGAATCCCAGTATCAACTGTACCGGGCAGACTGCGTGTATGGCATTGTGTGGGCGAGCAGTGTGCTGATGTCAACGTTGTGGACACTGACCCATGGGGGCAGTAAGGTTATGGTATGGGCAGGCATAAGCTACGGACCACAAACCCAGTTGCATTTTATTGATGACAGTTTGAATGTGCACAGATACTGTGACGTGATCCTAAGGCCCATTTGTCACGCCATTCATCCCCAGCCATCACCTCATGTTTCAGCATAATAATGCACGGCCCCATGTCGCAAGGATCTGAACACAATTCCTGGAAGCTGAAAATGTCCCAGTTCTTGCCTGCATACTCACCAAACATGTTACCCATTGAGCATGTTTGGGATGCTCTGGATTGATGTGTACGGCAGCATGTTCCAGTTCCAGCCAATATCCGGCAACTTCACACAGCCATTTGAAGAGGAGAGGGACAACATTCCACAGGCAACAATCACCAGCCTGATCAACTCTATGCGAATGAGATGTCGCTGCTGCATGCGGCAAATGGTGTTCACACCAGATACTGTGTTTATGATCCACAAACATATTTTTTGTTTTTAAGGTATCTGTGACCAACAGATGCATATCTGTATTCCCAGTCAAGTGAAATCAATAGACTAGGTCCTAATTTATTTATTTCAATTGACTGATTTCCTTATATGAACTGAAACTCGATAAAATCTTTGAAAATGTTGCATTATATATTTTTGTTCAGTGTAGTTGATATGACTGGGTTTCTGAATTCTGCTTACCTACTGTTACATAAATGACAGTATATACTTTCAACCCTTCCAAAGATAACATTGTGCCCTTAAGGAACCACACATTTGGTGGAGTGTGTTTTGGCTTCCTGATTACTTCAAATAGCCATGTCAATGCCTGGGGATGAACACCTACACTGTAACACTAGTGTTGAAATTTAACTATTTAGTTTGACTTCTGACAAGGGATTCATCTGGTTCTCCCTCTGTCTTTCTCTCGCTCTCCTCAGGTCCCTATGTGCTGCTGTAAACATATACTTTCTGGCATGCTCTCGCTGCCACCTCAACTGCTCCTACGTTCTGTTCAGCAATAAGGTAGCCTCCCTCATGGACCTGCTGCTGCATCAGCTCACAGTAAGTGTCTTTTCACCACACCATAAAAACATCACTTATTACTATCATTATTGCTATGATGGCATTACATTAAATGTATGTTCACTTAAACAACGCATGTATTATTCAAAGATGTTATTTGTATGGAAGCGTAAGTCCCTGAACGTTGTGTAATACTTACGAAGGTTGAATGTCATGATCAGAACTGTAGATCGTATTCCCAAGGACCAAGCTGTTTAATGAATCCCTCTCAATGGCTCTGTCTATGTAAATTCTCCTGACGATATGCAACACTGTGAGTGCTGAAAAACCATGGCCACATCGCCAGCATTTGTTCCTTCCTGGCACAGTGTTAATAAAACACAGAGACCCACGCTACAGTACAAATCCTGGCCCTGCCACCACCTCAGCCTCCACCTCAGCCACACAGAGACCCACGCTGCAGTACAAATCCTGGCCCTGCCACCACCTCAGCCTCCACCTCAGCCACACAGATACTTCTGGGCTTTAGGGAATGACAGACTGAAGCAGGCAGTATGGTGGATGGGTTATATGTCAGTCAAAAACCTTTAGCACTCTTTCAGAGACTGTAAACATCTAATGGTGGTGACTGCACAGACCGGACAAGGCAAAGACATGGGCTTTGCTACATGCATGAACTCTTGGGGCTTCCTTCTCCAGCCCTGACTTCCAATTCAAAGCAGTCATGTTTCCTTAGGGCACGGAGGGGGAGGTTAGTCTGTATGCTTCAGATTATATAAAACGTATATCCCCACAGCTGCTTTGACAACTGACATGTTAAACAGGACAACGTTAACTTATTTAGACGTCTTGGACACTGACGAACATGGGACTCATGAATAGTCTGCGTAAGAACGTGTGTGTGTGTGTGTGTGTGTGTGTGTGTGTGTGTGTGTGTGTGTGTGTGTGTGTGTGTGTGTGTGTGTTTTTTGGAAGTGGGTGGAGGTAGAGTGCCGGCGTCTGTGCTTGTCCCTCTTTAATTCGATTTGTGGAGAATGTTGGTGGATTTACTAACGCTGTCAGCATGCTGCCCTAACCATTAATTTAAATGAGATGGTTCAGACATTTTGCCTGACCTTCTCCTTATTTCTAAAACTAAACCTTAACCTCAATATACACACACACATGCAAAAATGTCACTGAACTAAAAGGGGATATACACTCCTGTCACCAGAACACCATGACCTGAGTCTTTATATACCCTGAGACTCTTAATATATCTTCATAAACATTTCTTGGAATATTTCAGATGCTTGTGCTCTTCTGGTAATAAAGAGTTTGGGATAACTAACATGAAAATATGACATTTTTAAAAAGTCCACAATCATGTCAGAGGAATCAGTATGCTGCAATTTCTATCATCCCGTCTATGTATATGAGGTATGGGTAAGGGGAGCATTTGGTTTAATATCACAGATGATGGTGAACACAGACCACCCCCCTGTGTTAGTTCCAGTGGTTTTCTCTACAATCTCATTATCCGGTTGTCTTTCCTTGTTACCAGGGATGGAATACCTCTGAGACCTCTCATATGGCAGCAGCAGTAGTCTGGTATGACCCACACCTGATGATTTATACAATAACACTTGTGTTGTTGTTCCCATGCCGTATCAGGATCCCAACCAATACAAATGGCCTTGGCCTGTGTTGTAGAAGTCAAACTGAGGTTGCAATGAGCTGGTCTTCTGTTGAACTCTGCTGTTGGTGGATAATGTGACTGCCTGGGACACTGTCAGTTTTGCACTGTGATCGATCAATGTCAAGATTCCTTTTTTGACAGAGGACTTGGCAAGCTGACAAGGACAAGCCAAGGCTGTATGTGATACAAGCTAGCTTGAAAGAGCAGGTATAGAGCTACTGGTACAGACTGTACTGTGACATAGAGGTTTACGGAACTCTTGACTGACCACACTGTCTTTTTCTCAGCTGTTCGTCCCAGATGAAGACAAGTCCATCTTCGGTCGCAGTGTGAACAAGCAGGTGTTTGAGGGGCTGACCACCGGCCTGCTGCAGACCAGCGCTACCATCCTGAGTCTTATTCTTCCCTATGTTCCCGAGTGTGGCCGCGGAGACGCCCCTCGCATCCTATCACCAGACACCAAGACCAAGACCTCCCCTATGGAGCCATTCAACACCCGGGCCCATGACCTCATCAGGTAAGCTCTTCCTCCTCTCTCTCAAACCACACATTACGCTACTACGGCCCTCCTCCCTGTCACAACACCTCTGTCCTATCTCTACTTTCTCCTTTAGGGTTGATCTGGGGAACCACTGAAATTAAGCCAACTTACTTACTATCAGAAATAGCCTTTCGTTGAAAAGATTACTACAAAAGGTCAGCTCCCTTTAGAAAAGGTCAGATAATGTTCTTGCCAGGGGCTTGGAGTGAGGGTGAGAGAGGGTGTCCTCTGGTATCTGTCCAAAAACTACTTTTTCACACGTTCTGGATCAAACTCCTCAGCAAAGTAATATGTCATGTTTTTTACTTGAGGCAACATAAACAAAGAACACTCCTGAAAGTTTGCAACATCCTCTTGAGCGTGGCCTTTGAGTAGCAGGGGCTGTGTCTGTCCAGGCACTGTGGGGCGGTGAGGAAAGGCAGGCCCAGACCTTCGGGAAGAGTGGAGTCTTCACATCATCCCTCCCACAGCCAATGATTCATCTGACCAGAGCAGCTGCACCAGGCCTAACACTCATACTATGACCCAGTCGTAACCCTGGAGACAAGGGAGAGCCTGAGAAAAATGGTGTCGTCAGACTAGTAATCCCTGCAAGCAATGAAAGATTTACCTCCTCTGCCTCAAATTATGTATGTGATGGTAGGGAGGAAATAAGATCAAAAAGATGGTAACTTCAGCAACACTTTTTTTCCCCATTATGGTGAACTGTAGATCACACAGAAAGAGAACATCAGCATTCCCCTTCTAAGTCTTCATTTCTCATTACCAATCACTCACCGGGCTTTGTACCATACTTATCTCCTACCAGTGTCAGAAACATACAGATGCATGTAGGTCATAAGTTGAAACACACAGGGACAAGACTGAACAGCTTTTCAAACAGACTTTGGACCAGGCATTGTGCACAACTGTGCGTGGAAAGCTCCTTTCAGCTCTAGTGAAGTTGTGGAAGAGGATGAAGTCATAACAAGGGGCCGTGGTTCAAGTGTCAGATGACCTATTGTGGAGGTTGAAAAAATAGGAATTACCTGCCTTGAGGAGCCCATTTTGATTGACAGTTCCAACAAAAAAAGGTATGCGAACGAGGGAGCGAGTTGAGGGAATAAGCTAAGCGGAGCCCGAGAGGGTAAGGAATGAACTCATGTAGTGTAGAACAGTGGCAGGCTTCCTGAATCTGGACTGAACTATCTGGTACATCTGGGAGGTCTTGTGATTGACTGCTGAGCCTCCCTGTCGGCCCCTATAGTGGGTAGGGCTGAGTGGGGTGGGAAAGGCATACCTGAGCTGTGAGGCAGCCTCAGGTCAGTAGACAGTCAGGGGCCTAGCTCTGGGCTGGCACAGGGGGGCACAACCACCTTCTAATGACTTATTGGAGTCAGAAAAAGTATGAAAATGTATGCTCTGGATAAGAGCATCTGTTAAATTACTCAAATGTAAATGTAAGGATTCTGTTACGACAGAATGATCATGAGACCTGTCATTGGCAAGACAAATTGGTGATATCACACTAATAACAGGGAGTATAGAGGGCTTAGGTGAGAGATCACATTTCAACTGTGCTGCCGGTGATTTGCACTCAGTGAGGGCCTTTGTTAGGATAAAACATATGTCACAGAGACACTTCTTGAATGACATCAAATATTTAATTGTGAAGGTTTAGTAATTTGTTGTTTATTTCCTGTGAATTTACTCTTATCCTCCTTTTGTATTTGTCCCTCTCTCAGTTATGTGGTGAACATGGGTCTGATTGACAAGCTGTACGGCTGCTTCCTGTCTGTCCAGGGCCCAGTGGACGAGAGCCCCAAGATGTCCACCTTCCTCCATCAGGCTACCGCTCTGCTGCACGCCATGTGTAAGCTGTGCTTCGCTGTGACTGGCCGGTGGGTGGCAGCCGTCTCCCTTCCTCTATGACCCTCCTCTCCAGACATCCCTGTGAAAAAATAAATAATCAAATGTTATTTGTCACATACACGTGTTTAGCAGATGTTATTGCGGGTGTAACAAAATGCTTGTGATTCTAGCTCCAACAGTGCAGCAATATCTAACAATTTCACAACAATAGACACAATTCTAAAGTAAAGGAATGGAATTTAGAATATATAAATATTTGGGCAAGCAGTGTCAGAGCGGCATAGACTAAGATAGAGTAAATACATATGAGATGAGTAATGTAAAATATGTAAACAGTATTAAAGTGGCCAGTGATTTCAAGTCTATGTATATGGGGCAGCAGCCTCTAATGTGCTAGTGATGGCTATTTAACAGTCTGATGTCCTTGAGATAGAAGCTGTTTTTCAGTCTCTCGGTCCCAGCTTTGATGCACCTGTACTGACCTCGCCTTCTGGATGATAGTGAGGTGAACTGGCAGTGGCTTGGGTGGTTGTTGGCCTTTCTGTGACATCGTGTGCTGTAGGTGTCCTAGAGGGCAGGTAGTTTGCCCCCGGTGATGCGTTGGGCAGACCGCACCAACCTCTGGAGAGCCCTGCAGCTGCGTTCGGTGCAGTTGCCATACCTTGCGGTGATGCATCCTTCCAGGACGCTCTCAATTGTGCATCTGTAAAAGTTTGAGGGTTTTAGGTGCAAAACCAAATTTCTTCTGCCTCTTCTCCCAGAGCCCTCACACATGGCAGTTCAGAAATCTAATGGCAGGCGTGACTCACTATTGAATCTTTTAAGTCCTCCGTCCCATAAAGACTGGTTGTTGGAACCCAAACAAATACACAGCCTACTTTTTAATCGCACTCAGTGGTTTCCTTTAGTCTGAGCGCTGGCGAGGCCATCGTTACTGTTGATGGAGATAGGCATCTACTTGACTCCAGTGCTCTGTCACTCACCATAAACCCTTGCCTCCAGCACACTGGGGGAAACCCACCCACGTGTGTCACTGTGACCACCCCTAAGAGAGGCACAGTGGCGCCGCTGACAGAGGCTAAGCACACAGACTGAGACGCAATACTGACAAAGATAGCATGACCCTTAGTAGAGGTATGCTGCCCTGCTAGTTAGACACGTGTCATATGGGTACATCAGATCCCTTTAGTATCTGTCGTGTCACAGTTTGAATTAGGACAGATGTATTTTAGCTCAAATAGTTCAGGTCTGTTGTCAAAACCTGGCATAAGTCAGTATCAACAGGACTGATTTACGTACAATACTGTAGATGCTGTTCTGCGAGTATACCTCTCCCCTCCAGCTGCTGTGTGCTGTAACAGTGCCCAGCTGCTTCACACCAGCACGGGGAGTATTGCTGAGACTGTCACCTAATATCTGTGAGAAAACACAGCACCATAACTTTAATGAGCGGACAGAGCGATGTTGTGTAATAATCAACACCCTGCTAATCCAGCCAACTATCTCCATTCTTACCCGTTCCTCTGTGTGTTCATGAGATTATACTGGAGAGAATGCATACTATGGTCCTGGAATATTTCTGGTCATGCCAGTTGCTGTGTCAAGGGATTTAATTGGCATTAGAGACCATGTATTTGCCGAGCTACGAATTGCCACACAGAGCTGTTGGCCAACATCAAGTAACAGCATGTACAGTGGGTTCCATCCAGAGGTCAAACGGCCTCTTCTCTGCCTGCAAATCACAGCCTGTGCAGCAGGAGTATTCCTGAATTTCCTGTCAGCGCTAGCTCATGGAACTCTGTAAAACAACGGGAGCGATTTGAGATGAGTTTTCTCTGATGCCATTGACTTTGATGTAGTGCTGTTTATCTAGTTTGAAAGAGTACATTTTGTACTCTATTTATAGACGTTTGCATTGACTGGCCTCCAGTCTTATGAAGAGGGCAGCTGAGGCACCAGAGCAACGTCTCCTTCCAGCCAATTCAGTATTATACTCCGGTTTTGTTCTCACCTGTGATGTGTACTGAGAGGATGATGTTACCAATCCCTTTAATCTGCAGGGTGGCATCCTGGCTAAGACGCACGAACACGCTGCTTTCAATCCTGTAATGTGTGCCTTAATTAAATGTGCCTGAATACACAGCATGTTGCCAGGAAGACTCTGCAGCCAAGGGCAGAGGAGCCGTTGTCAGAGCTACTTCCAAATTCCTGTGTTCTCTGCCCAGCTTGGAGGAGCAAACTCAGATTCCGAATTGGTGAAGATAAGAGCCACATTTCTGTGTCACTGTTGTACTATTAAATAATATCTCTGGCTATGGTTGTAGTGGTAATGACCAAGCTTTTTAACCCTGATTATTCAATCATTTTCACTTGCACAGCTGAGCATAGACACCTTCTCACACACAGCCACCAGACTCCAACTTCTCTCTCTGTGTAACCAGTTAAGCCACTTGACCCGATAGGCATGCAGGGTAAAGAGGGCAGGCCCAATTATTTATATCTGAGGGGACAGCCCTGGTCTAGCGAGTAAATCTAGGGACCAGACTGCCTTCACTCTTACATCCTGGGTCTCTGGTCACTGCGGTGAGGAGAGCAGCCAACACCTTCTCAGGTTTACTGACTTTCAGCTTGTTGTCAAACTCAGCTCGGCTAGCTCGTTGCAGTTGCTGGCTGTAAGCTGAAGAGCTATGTTGTGAATTCAACTTCTGCTTGATATAGAATGAAATGAAAAGTCAGGATATTTTTAACTAAGCTTTTTAGTAGAAAGGAGATCTACTTCTTTGTAAGCAATAATGACTTTGGAGATCTTGTAATGTGGAGTACTCTGATCCAATTAATTTCCCTATATAACATTTCTGTCACTATGTTCATTGAGCAGAAATGAAATGATCATGTCACATGTTTATTTATATTCCCTGTATCCTCTGCAGGTCTCCCAGTATATTTGACAACAAGCGTGCAGACCCCACAGGACTGACAGCCCTGCTGCAGTCCACAGACCTGGTGGGTGTGGTGCACACTCTGTACTGCATCCTGCTCCACAGCTCCTCCCTGCCTGAGCCGGCTGCCCAGAGCCCACAGGAGCCCTACGCCCCCGGGGTCATCCAGGTGGCCCTAACAGGCCTCCGCTTCCTCAACAGCTTCGCCCTGCTCGACCTGTCTGCCTTCCAGGTATGACACACACACTCTCTTCTTCATTCTGAGGTACAATAGACACACATTCTCACACTTGAATCCCTCATCCTTCAGGTCCAGTAGATGATGTTGATTACAGTGACTGTAATCTCATAAATTATGCTGCGGTGCAGGTTTTTCATATATACTGGCCTTGCTGGTTACATAGGTGTATTATGCTGGACACATTCCACAGACTGACATTCCAAATAGGGGGTCTTGTCACCTTATGGCCCCTCTGTTTGATTGACTAGCACCCCCATATCCCTGTGCACAAGCATCAAGCAGCACTGAAAGTATCTCTCCTTCCTGTTCCTGGCAGCAACAAGGCCATATGTAACTGATCGGGGCAGCAGAGGCCAGTTCTCAGAGCTGCTGCCATTACGACTGGAGTATTTTTCCTTAGGATAAAGCTGAACTCTCGGACATAAACATGCCTGTCCCGTGACCTGGGGTCACCTGCTGAGGTTCAAAGGAGCCCAGTGGGTCAGCAGTGCGGATGAACCTGAGTGATTAGTGCTGTAGCCAGGGCCATACATTTTCAGCTGTGATGAAGAGAGGATGACAGCTTCACTGTGTGTAAACAGAAAGGTGTGAGGGAGAAAGTTGGAAAGTTATTAATTATTTTAATGCCTGTGGGTAATTAACATAGAGGCCGTTCTCCCTCGGCTCCGCCATGCTCAGGCTATTCAAAACAGCTGGAAGTCAGCTTCAGTACCATTTTTATGAACATTTTAAATAATGATTCTTTGGCCTGTGAGTTGTTTTCACCTTGTGGTTCACATTACCCCACACTAGTGCTGACTAATAAGCACTACAGTGGATGCTGAGCTGCTCCCTCTTCTCATTGCCCATTTTGCTAGGCTCCAGAATCAGCTACCAAATGGGGTGGATTTCAAACTGGAAAAGTCTATTTTGAAGTAAATGTATAATATTCATAGCATTTAATCATCAACCTTTGGTGCACATCAAAACACATTATATTCAGCCTTTGCATTCATTCACTGACAGACACAGTATAGACAGACAATATGGACAGACACAATATGGACAGACACAATATAGGGTTAGTTTGTCTTACTGTTCTTCCCAGGTCCTAAGACTGATTACATTGGGGGAGATGGTTATGTCTACAGTATGCAGAGTGTTATATTTAGAGTGTAGACAGGAGTGAGACTCAGGTCTGATAGCAGGATTGGGCCTCTCAGGTAAGTCCTGTTGTTTAGGAGACTGTTTACCCCCTCCTCTCCCTTAGTCCCCAGTCCAATCATCATCCATACACCCCAAACTGATTCCAGTGGTTTGTTTCTGTGCTGACCCTGTGGTGCTCAGTCATACTGACATGTTTAATAAATACTGTCTGTGGACCACTGATAGCATCTCATCTGCAGGGGGATTGGGGTCCCTCTGGTAGGACCCCCTGGTATTGGGGCTGGGGAGAGACCCCATAGCAGAGTCTCTGTACACAAAATCAACCAGTCTGTAGCCGCTAAAGCATAACCATCCCTCTCCTCTCTTTTAATTCAGCAAATCCAGCTTCTCGTACAGCATAGTGTTGATTTCTCTACTTTTTAGCACTATTGTTCATTTATCCAGTTAGTTTTAGTGTATGTCTCTAGCTAGCTAGTGTCTGCTTTGTGTTTGGTTTCTCAGTGGTGTTTAATTGCTGATGATGTTTCAGACTGTTCTAGGTGCCGAGGGGCTGTCCCTTGCCTTCCGCCACATAGTGAGCTCCCTGCTGTGGTACTGCTCTCAGCTCTCCTCTGAAGAGCTGCTGCAGGAAGTCATCATCTGTGTAGGCTACTTCACTGTCAACCACCCTGACAACCAGGTAAAGGTTTTAACATACACGACTGTGCTAAAATACAGTGAGCTCCAAACGTTTTGGGACAGTGACACTTTTTTGGTAGTTTTAGCTCTGTACTCCAGCACTTTAGATTTGAAATGATACAATGACTATGAGGTTAAAGTTCAGACTGTCAAATTACAGCTCTTTTTGTACATAATACCCCCATTTTAGGGGACCTAAGGTATTGGAAAAATGTGCTTTTGTGTATTAAAGTAGTGAAAAGTTAAGTATTTGGTCTCATTCATAGCTCGCAAAAGACTACATCAAGTTTGTGACTCTACAAACTTGTTACATGCTGTTAGTTTTGGTTGTGTTTCAGATTATTTTGTGCCCAATAGAATTCAATGGTAAGTAATGTATTGTGCCATTTTGGAGTCCCTTTTATTGTAAATAAGAGTACAATATGTTTCTAAACACGTCTACATTCATATGGATGCTACCATGATGACAGATAATACTGAATGAATTGTGAATAATGATGAGTGAGAAAGTTAGACGCACAAAATCATACCCCCAAGACATGCTAACCTCTCACCATTACAATAACAGGGAGGTTAGCATTTTGGGGGGATATGATATTTATGCCTCTAACATTCTCACTCATAATTTTTTACAATTAATTTAGGATTATCTGTAATCATGGTAACATCCATAATAATGTCGGTGTTCAGAAATATATTCTATTATTTACAGTCAGTTACTCCAAAATGACACTGCATTACTTTTAGTCCCCTAAAATGGGGGGGACTATGTACAAAAATTGCTGTCATTTCTAAACAGTTCACCCAATAAGGATGAAAATACCCTCAAATTAAAGCTGACAGTCTGCACTTCGGTCATTGTGTCATTTCAAATCCAAAGTGCTGGAGTACAGAGCCAAAACAAAAGTGTCACTATCCCAATACTTTTGGAGCTCACTGTATGTAGTGAAGTCAAGTGTTTTTTTTCATGAGCTTTAGTGTTGATGCTATTTGTTTAGTTTTCACCATGGATCGCTTTTGGACAACTGTTCATTTCACATGTCTGTTCTGTTTCAGAAATATGAGATGAATGACAGTTTGTCAAGATGAAGTCAGTGTGGCCCTGTAGCACCCCTGTCTTTCCATATGAGGATACTTCTGTTTCCTTTATATGCTTCTGATAACGTATCATTAGATGAAGAGAGGGTGTCGTTTTTTTGTGATTCATAAAAAAGCAACGAGCCACCTCTTTAACGATTCCTGTGTTGCCACGTCTGTGCTGTTGGGCTGTCTATTGTCCCTCAGAGTAACGGGGTCCATTGTTCTGTCCCAGTGGAGCAGCCAGTTTTCTCTAGTGTAATGTGGGTCCTGGCCTGGCGCTAAGGTTACTAGTGTTGCACGGTAGACCGAAACTTCAGTCATTTATCGATACTAGAACATTAAAAACTTCAGTCATTTATCGATACTAGAACATTAAAAAATTCAGTGAGTTATCGATAATAGAACATTAAAAACTTTGTCACTAGAATGTTTTGTTTTTTTGGTACATCTGTCAAATGTGTCTCACGTCATCTACTAAAGTCTATCAGCGCAGCTCATGTCCCCTTATAGCACCAGAGCACCGTGCCTGTTCCACTTACATGTTGCTAGCTCTAGCCAGCGGACTTCCTAAAATGTTACACATTTTGCCATTGGGCATAGAGACACATTTGTTTTAGAGCTAATCTCATGCTATTTCACACATGTTGCTATTAGGCTGAGAGAAACTGTGGCTGTTTTAAAACTGATTTCCTGCAATTCTACACATATTGCCATGAGGCAGAGAGAATAAAGTGTAGTTTTATAGCAAAAATCATGCTTTTCTACACATTTTGCAATTTATTTAACCTTCATTTAACTAGGCAAGTCAGTTAAGAACAAATTCTTATTTACAATGACTGCCTAGGAACAGTGGGTTAACTGCCTTGTTTAGGAGCAGAATGACAGATTTTTACCTTGTCAGCTCGGGGATTCGATCTAGCAACCTTTCCGTTACTAGTCCAAAGCTCTAACCACTAGACTACCTGCCGCCCCACTGAAAATGAGAATCTAGCATTAACATCAATTCACTTCCCTAGTACCTTGTTTGTGATGATATGCAAACCATAATGCAAAATATTTCTGATTTCAAAGTTGATTGTCCGCAAAAACCTTATTCATTCACTTCCTCTCCCCCGCCTCACATCTCTCCCAGTCAATAGCATCTTTGCTCAAGCCTCGAACTGATTGTGTGTGTGAATGATATCATGGGTCTTAGACAGCGCACACTTAAAAATAAATTGATTGCTTCCTCAAACGTTTTTTATTTTATTTAAATGTAACCTTTTATTTAACTAGGCAAGTCAGTTAAGAACACATTCTTATTTACAATGACGGTCTCCACCGGCCAAACCCAGACGATGCTTGGCCAATTGTGCGCCACCCTATGGGATTCCCAAAGACGGGCGGTTGTGATACAGCCTGGAATCAGACCACGTTGTCTGTAGTGACGCCTCTTGCACTGAGATGAGGTGCCCTCGACTGCTGCGCCACTCGGGAGCCCTAAAGCTGAGACTCCACAGGCTGGAAATCATATCAGAAAGCGTGAAGCGTATTTTCCGCTTTGTGGACTAGCTTTGTGGACTACATTGTACACCCTAGATATGCCTTATAAACGAGTCCTTACTCCCCGTCGGGGAATTGAACCCCGGTCTCCCGCGTGACAGGCAGGCATACACACTCTACTCATCTGTGGCCCCATGAGATTAGCCAAAACAAGCTCAATAACTCAATGCACGCACACACTCCACTCCTATTGAATATGCATTCACCTGTCTTGTGAATAGGCCTAGGCTACATCTTGATTTACCCAGTTTATCAATAGACTAGAGATTTACCATTCAAATCAATTATTTTGTAGTTAGATTGGTAATGCATAGTCTGTCTACTGGGCCCAAGAGCAGACTACAGTGCTTACAGTTGTCCGTGCTTTATTTTATTTATTTAAGTCTTTGTAAGTTTATTGGATATAGAGATGAAAGAAAGTGTGCTGGATTCAAACCCATGATGCAGCTCTACATGTGACCGGAGGCAGCGGCCTTGACCGCTAGACCACCCTAGGCCACTTGCCGGGCATTAGTTATGTGAAGCCTGACCCTCAGTGCCAGCAGTTGAGCTTTGAGACTCAAACCTCTGCTACAAGGTCTTTGTCTTCACAGGCGCAGTCAACCACGCAGCAATTTATAGGCAGATTACAGATTCTAATTTCCAAGATCTTTTAGTCCTAATTAAAGAATCTGCCTCCACTTTATGGCAGTTCAGCTCTCTTCCACTGCTCCTATCCAATTTAATTATTCTGATGTACGTAATTAGCATTTTTATGCCATTGTTGGATGTATTTGCATATTATATTGGATAATTGAATGAGGACTGATGATTGAATTAGGGGGTGACAGATGATTGGGCTTTGTACTTGCACAGTAGAGTTAACCTAACAGTCTGCCGGGGAGTAGCATCCTTTTGCATATTAATTTATGACCAGCGCACTTTGTTAATTTGAAATGCCCTAATGCAGTTTTTAACCTGTGACTTCCATTCAGGGCACAAGCTGCTAAAAAATGTAGGACGATCATATGATGCCTTTCTCTATATCTGCTCCAAAGTCATCCCAAAGAGTGAAATCAGCATTTAGGACGTGTTAGCAGAATTCCTTTTATTGTTTATTGTAGATTTTGATAGGTGTGAGAGCCCTGTTGAGAAAATGTGAGGAAACATAAAAAGTGATCCTTGGCGACCTCCACAGAGCTGATCCTGGCCAGTGGCACTGTTCCTGGAATGTGTCCATGTGTTGTGGGCTCGGAACAGAGCAGGATGGATGGAGGAGAGGGAAATATTTGGAGTAGTTTTAGCTTTTCTCAGGCTAATGTAAGCATTGGCAGAGCACGAAAACAGGCCGACCCGCGACCCGTGCGGTCACACAGACTGCTGATTCACTGTCGGCGGACAGGCACACCAGCCTTTGTTTATATGTGTGCACTAGAAATAATGCTGCTCATAAAACGCAGAACTTTGAAGAAGGACTTTGTAGAGAGAGAGATTCTCCCTGCTCCGAGGGTATGAATAACTCGGCCTGTCACACATAAAGCCATTGGGAGAGTGACATATGTAGCCTTGTGTGTCTTCAAGTGCATTTTAGCTCACAGAGCCATGTAGTCATATGTTTTCAATGTCTTTTGGGAGGACCCATAGACAGACACTAAAAAGAGGACTAAATGTAATGTTTTTAACTGCCATATTGCTTGGCTCTTGAGCGGATATGTAAGCTCATCTTTTTCTTTCCAACCTTCAGTGATTCATTTGTGAATCATTCATGGTGGTGATCTCGAGCTTCTTTGAAATGTGGGAACAGTAAATGATGGCTGTAAGCTGTTGACATCTTAACCCAGACACCTGGCTTTGAGGTCTTAAGAAAAACTCTCTCTCATTCATGGAAAATGGCCACACACGTACGCACAAGCAGACTCATGCAAAGGTATGCAAATGTATCCCATTTCATGACCGGTTCCAGACTATGGACATTTCTGAGTAGGTTAATAAAATGTCACTAAATCGACTTAAATTTACACCAATTCATCCTGACACTTGCAATGCATCTACTACTCAGATGCAGTATTTCAGTTCATTATGAAGGCTAGTGTAAAATAGAAAACTGGCGGCTTGTGAACTGCAGTAGGCCCCTTCCCAGACTGACATCCCACACATCAATGTTATCTACAGCCAGGCAAGTCCCTGTCCTTCCCATTCTGTACAAGGGCGCTTCCTCTGCCCTGCAGGCCCCAGCTCCACTCTCAGCTCTGGGCCTGTAATCCATAAACTCATGTTGAAACCATCCCTTCAGTAGTCCATTATTGCCAAGAAACCAAATGCTCCATGCCTCCAGGGTGAAGTGTGGCTCATGCAGACCTTGGGAGCCAGCCCAATGCACTGTCTTACTATACACCAGAGTAAACACACAGACTGGTGACTGGCAGGAAAGGGCCTGATTGTTAGCTTTGTAGATGATTTACACGCATCTTGGGTGAGTCCAGGTCTAACTAACTTTAGTGTAGTTCAGGGGGACATTTTCCCCATAAACTTCCAGATCTTTTTAGAGGTTCTGTTTGCATAATGATTCATTTGATTGTGGCCCTGGCACTTTCACAACCAATCTGCTGTAAGATCTAGAGCAGGGATCATCAACTAGATTCAGCTGCGGGACGATTTTCTGTTGTTCTTGAGTGGGTGACCAGAGGGCCGGAACATAATTACAAATAATTTGTAGACTGCAAGAAGCCCAAACAAAGATATTTGACTAAAATAATAATTTCAAACCTTGCTTACATATGTATACAATCACATATACCTCTCTATTATGCATCAGAAGAGTTTGTAAAATATTTCCAAAATTAGAATCACAGAGTTGATTTGCTGGTGTTTCTACAGTGTTTTATGTCCCCCAAAAATAAGGGGGGGGGAATCAGCCAAGGGGCAAATTCTGCCCACAGGCCACCAGTTGGGGAGCCCTGATTGAGAGTAAGTTGACAATGTCAGTTGGCAGATGAATCTAGAATAATTACAGGTTATTTGGCAAATACCATGTTTTTTTTGTGGTTTAGAGGAGATGGATACTCTTGGCCTGTCTCTTAAAAGCCAGGGTGGGATCTTCTCTTCTTGTCCATGTCGTCATCTGATTGTCAGTAGATGATTTCTGTAGCATTCAGTGCACGTCTTCCATCAGCTGTGGGTGAGTGGTAGGTAGGTAGTTGTTAAAAGGCCCTTTTAGCATTAACTTCCCTTCCAGAAAAGACTCTTAGTATCCTCTGATGTCATCTGCCCACCTCTCTTATCACTAGGGTAACTTCAGTGTGTAGAGGAAGGCTTGGGAGAAGGTCTGGTTTGTGTTGTGCGCCAGAGCTTCAGATTTGTGGCCCTGTTCCAAGGCTGACATATCCTGGTTCCTCTAGTTTGTGTCTGGGCCTGTCTAGACAGCATGTAGAATAGACTCCGCCACTGTCCACTCATCCACGATGGTCTCCCTATGTGTGGAGGGTGTCGCAAATCAAAGATATGCTGGATGTTGTTTATTCTGGAATTACAGTACATGATCGCTTTGGATCTTAAAAGTTGTCAAATCTAGCAAACTAATCTTGTTTTTTGCATGGCCTTTTTTTGCCAGTGTGATGCGTGTTCTCAATTCTACACTGACATCTGTACAGCACTGAACTGTTCAGCTTGGTTTCTGCTTCAACTTGGGCATTCCCGAGGTTTTGTTTGTGTTTCGGAACATTAACTTTACACACTCTTTGTTGTCGGTGTACAACAAGGTGATTATGTAATGGAGTGTCGTAAAAGAGCAGGCCTGTTTGAAAAGGCAGGTCTCTGTAGTTAAGACACACCAGAGCTACCAGGCACTTGAGCTTTACAGGTCTGTGTTAAACTGAGGCCTGATTCATGGCTTCAGACGCTTGCTGGTCCTTTTATGATGTCAGGGTTTGAATAGATACTTCCAGTGGACAGGGAGAGACTGGGCAGAGGCCTTATCCCTGTTTGGAGCACTGCTATTGCTCTTCGCCTGGAGAGGCCTGGAAAGTTGGCTGTAGACTTGGTTTTTCTAGGACTAAGTGACCTCTGGTCTGTGGCTGCCAGTTGGCTTTGTTTTATGTCTACCTGCAGCGTGCACTTGAGGGTGGACAATGTGTTTAGGTGGCGGAAGTTGGAACACTGTGTAGTATAGCAGAGGATTATGAGATTGCTGTATGATTTGTGGGTTGAGTCTCCTTAGAGCATCGGCCCCAACACAGATATACTGGCTTCTGAATCTCTGAGACCTATAACAGCTCTGGATTATTATGTCCAGCACCTGGCCCTGCAACAACAAATTGTTAGTCTGCAGTGTTTGTGTGTTTTTCAATGTTCCGATGAAAGATTCCTTTACCTGGGATCTCATAATCAAATGTATGACCTTTCTCTCTGCCAGTTCCTCCTCGGGCAGCGTTGCAACGGTAAAGATTGATTCGGTGATCTAGAATCTTGTTAACTTAGCGCATAAGTCCTGCAACTTTAGCTCCAATACTGAAAATAAGCAGCTCCATTTTGAAAACAACCAGATCTTCCTCTGGTCATTGGACAAACTATGGTGGAGATAGAGACATTCCTTTGGTGAAAACATTACATGACAATGTGAAAATACAGGGTGTTTCAGTATCCTCCTAGTGAACCTGCATGTTTGTGAATTAATCTCTCTCATTGAGAATTTGCTTTAGTTGACTGCCAGGGGAGCATTACCTCCCCTAAAAAGGTTCTTCAGTGGTTTGTTTCAGCTGGTCAGTAAAGAATCTTTAAACAGACGGAAGAGGCATCTCCTGTGGCCCGTTTGAACGCTGCTGTAGAACACAGCTTTGAGGAGCTTCAGCTTGAAATGATAAAAGCAGTGAATTATGGTTTTGTTTATCCTACCCTTAAACCTTAAAGTGCATTATCAAAGAGAGAATGCATTGGAAGAGTATTGTTAGTGTGTTCTCCAAATCTTGTAAATCCTCTTAATTTATGTCACTGTGGCCAAGAGACCTCACCCTGCCCTTCTGGTTCCTATTTCAGCTAAGCCCCAGCCCGGGTCTCTGTACCTGTAAAGCAGTGGGGTGTTTTTCCAGCCAGGATTTACTCTGGTGACCCCCCGGTTTGCCTTCCCAGGCTCTGGGGAGATGCCCTGAGCATTAGGCCAGGACCAATTCCTTTGGACCAGTCCCCCCTCTAATCAAACTAGGCTGGGAGGGATTTGGTTTTAATATTGGTGGGCCGGATGTAATTGTGTGATTGACGGGCTCTGGTAAAGGGGAGCAGGATGTCGGCCAGGTGAGAACTCCAGTAATGGTATTGCTCATTTCTTAAAGTGGTGGTGGCAAGGCTACAGTGGAGGTCTACTCACCCTTCCCCCTACCCCTGCACTGTGCATGCCCTTTCAACCTCAACTGCACAGAGCACACACAGGAATATAGTCTGCTGTTCAATATCCCAATGACACTCGCACAATTGGAGACAACTATAACCTGGTAAAACATAAAAGCCTGTATCTTTTGATAATGAAGTCAAGATCTTTCTCATTCAGAAGATTTTTCACGGTTAATATTTCTCATTGCCTCCATTTAACAACAGCTCAGCAATTACAGTGCTTTCAGAAAGTATTCACTTTTTCCACATTGTCTTTTACAGCCTGATTTTAAAATTGATTAAACAGATTTCTTGTCACTGGTCTACACACAATACCCCCTAATGTCATTGGAATTATGTTTCTATACAGTTTTACAAATTAATAAAAATTGAAAAGCTGAAATGTCTTGAGTGAATAAGTATTCAACCCCTTTTGTTATGGCAAGCCTAAATAAGTTCAGGGGTAAAAATGTGCTTAACAATTCACAAAATAAGTTGCATCGAGTCACTCTAGGTGCAATAGTGTTTAACATGATTTTTGAATGACTACCTCATCGCTGTATCCCACACATACAATTATCTGCAAGGTCCCTCAGTTGAGCAGTGAATTTCAAACACAGATTCAACCACAAAGACCAGGGAGGTTTTCCAATGCCTTGCAAAGAAGTGCACCTATTGGTAGATGGGTAAAAAATAAAAAGTAGACATTGAATATCCCTTTGAGCATGGTGAAGTTAATTACACTTTGGATGGTGTATCAATACACCCAGTCACTACAAATATACAGGCGTCCTTCCTAACTCAGTTGCCGGGGAGGAAGGAAATCGCTCAAGGATTTCACCATGAGGCCAATGGTGGCTTTAAAACAGTTTGAGTTTAATGGCTGTGATAGGAAAAAACAGAGGATTGATCAACAACATTGTAGTTACACCAAAATACTAGCCTAATTGACAGAGTGAAAAGAAGGAAGCGCGTACAGATATAAATATTGCAAAACATGGATCCTGTTTGAAACAAGGCACTAAAGTTATGCTACAAAAATGTGGAGAAGCAATTAACATTTTGTCCTGAATACAAAGTGTTATGTTTGGGGCAAATACAATATAACACATTAACTGAGTACCACCCCATATTTTCAAGCTAGCGGTGGCTGCATCATGTTATGGGTATGATTGTAATTGTTAAGGACTGGGGAGGTTTTCAGGATAAAAAATAAACGGAATGGAGCTAAGCACAGGCAAAATCCTAGAGGAAAACCTGGTTCAGGCTGCTTTCCACCAGACACTGGGAGATGAATTCACCTTTCAGCAGGACAATAACCAACAACACAAGGCCAAATCTAAACACGGAGTTGCTTACCAAGAAGACAGTGTATGTTCCTGAGTGGCCGAGTTACAGTTTTGACTTAAATCTACTTGAAAATCTATGGCAAGACCTGAAAATGGTTGTCTAGCAATGATCAACAACCATTTGACAGAGCTTAAATTTTGAAAAGAATAATGGGCAAATGTTGCACAATCCAGTTGTTTCTACAAAGTTTTGACTCGGGTGTGAATACTTATTTAAATGAGATTTATGCATTTAATTTTCAATAAATGTGCAAACATTTCTACAAACATGTTTTCCCTTTGTCATTATTGTATGTAGATGGTTGAGAAGAAAATGAATAAATTGAATTCCGGCTGTAACACAAAATGTGGAATAAGTCCAGGTGTATGAATACTTTCTGAAGGCACTGTACTTGCAAAACATCCCATTGTGTTTTTTAGCCTGTAATTGTGTGGTGGGAGGCTGTGCCCTCCAGTTCTCCTCCTAATGGGTGTTTGTGTGTTGCTTTAGTAGCGGATTTACGGGGAGGAGTGCAGGGTGGTAGTTTACGGTTGGCACTGCCGCTGACTGACTGTTTGACTGGCCCTACTCTGTGTGTGTGTTCCAGGTGATAGTGCAGTCTGGCCGCCAGCCCAGTGTGCTGCAGAAACTGTGTCAGCTGCCCTTCCAATACTTCAGCCACCCGCGCCTCATCAAAGTGCTCTTCCCCTCACTCATCTCAGCCTGCTACAACAACCCCCAGAACAAGGTCATCCTGCAACAGGAGATGAGCTGTGTGCTGCTGGCCACCTTCATACAGGTAACACAGACGCGTACACATACATGTTTTGGCAACGCTTTTCAAATAAATAATAGACCCACAGTTCTTTAGTCAGTCTTTCTGTTTTTTTCATGTCTGTCACCTTCCAGTGAATGTTTATCACCAACACAGATGGAGGGCTTCCTCAGTGGATTTACCTGCCAGGGGTTTAGCCTCCAGTAAACAAGCTGTCTCCTCCCCTCTCACCGCCCAGCTAATACTATTATTTACACTAAGATTGGCTCGCACTATAGAGGGTGATATATAGTGTTTCCTGCCTTGTCATTATTTATTTTACAATTAACCAGAGATTAAGCTAAAACTAGTTTTTGCAATGCTAATAGTATGAAGGATATGGTTCCGATTAACATTTTTGAGTACATTGTGACATCTTTACATGCTTCAATAATGTGTGTGTTTACCAGAGGAGTATACTACAAAGCAAGATCAATGACATCATTGCAAAGCTTGTTTTTTAAGTTCAAGTTATCTGTTAGTATCTGAGTTTGGTTAGCTTCAAGCCTGATGAGTTATCTTTTGGTAGATAAGATTAACCACACACACTTCCATTTATTCACAGCTGGTGGACAATGGTGTCTGGCCTCCACCTGTACTCCTGCCTTAATGCTGTGGATCACTGATACGTTCCTATTTTATTTCCTCCAGGACTGTGCCTCAAGCGAGAACCATCCAGACAACAGAACACAACAAGCAGGTAGATAAAAAATGTTAGCGTAGTTGTGCATAAGTATGAATCTTTGTTTATAGTCCACGTGTGTATATATATAAATAAATAAAATACCACTTTTTCTCCCCAATTTTGTGGTATCCAATTGTTTTTAGTAGCTACTATCTTGTCTCATCGCTACAACTCCCGTAGGGGCTTGGGAGAGACGAAGGTTGAAAGTCATGCGTCCTCCGATACACAACCCAACCAAGCCGCACTGCTTCTTAACACAGTGTGCATCCAACCCGGAAGCCAGCCGCACCAATGTGTCGGAGGAAACACCGTGCACCTGGCAACCTTGGTTAGCGGCCACTGCGCCCCGCCCACCCATAATTGGGTCTATTTTAATCAATTGATCGAATTCTTTAACATTAGTGAAGAATCCTGAAGCTTCTCCTTCAGACACATTATAATTGTCTTTTATTCCTTTGCTTTGTCACCATGCAGACAAAGTGTCTCAGCTGCTGGATTACTGTGAGCTATCCAACCGCTTTCCTAGAGACCAGTGGGACTCGGCACTGCAGTTCTTCCTCAAGAAGCAGGAGGACTAATTCAGAGTTGCACGCCATCCTCTAACAGGGATATACATGTGAAAAACAAAATAGATACACTTCACCCTTCATTCTACACTACATACTTTTCCATTTAGATTTGAGGTCTGCACATGGGCTTATTCGTAAATGCAGTTTCTTAGCTTTGCCAAAACTCTTGAAATCCTAGAATTCAAGGGCTGAATCCTAACTTGAGATGTTTGTGTCCAACTCAAGTGTTCGTGTAAGTCATCCATCCATGTCCATGGGAGATTGCAGAAAAGTTTGAGTTGGTCGTGTGCATCTTGTGTATTCTTCCCTGAGTCACGCACAATAATGATGTTCCCTGTCCAAACCTAGTCATGTTGTGTTGTGTGTCTGTGGATGACAACGTAGCAGAAAAGAGCAGAGATGATAATCAAAAGCACTCATGATGATTAGATAACATGTTCATCAGTAATACTGTACTTCCTGTTAATTCCTTTATTATTTTCATATCCGGTTAAGATGTGAATAACCTGCCCAGAATGGTTTTTCCCTACAGTTATTTTACAGGCGTTGGACAGTTTTGTACTCCAATAAGTTACATAGCCTGTTTGTTTATTCTGTACATTTAGATTTGCTCTAAGTGGGAGCTGTCCAGTTTTTCAAGTACAAATATTTTCCTTGTTCTTGCCTTTGTTGTGAAGCACTTACAAAATAATATAATTTATTGAATAATTTACATTTCTATCCCATTAATAAATTATTTATTATTAGCATTGTTCATTGTACTCCAATTATTTTTAACTACAGACTGTGCAGCTCACTCAAGTCTCAGTGATTTCTCTACGTTATACATTTACATTTACATTACATTTAAGTCATTTAGCAGACGCTCTTATCCAGAGCGACTTACAAATTGGTGAATTCACCTTCTGACATCAGTGGAACAGCCACTTTACAATAGTGCATCTAAATCATTTAAGGGGGGGGGTGAGAAGGATTGCTTTATCCTATCCTAGGTATTCCTTGAAGAGGTGGGGTTTCAGGTGTCTCCGGAAGGTGGTGATTGACTCCGCTGTCCTGGCGTCGTGAGGGAGTTTGTTCCACCATTGGGGAGCCAGAGCAGCAAACAGTTTTGACTGGGCTGAGCGGGAACTGTACTTCCTCAGTGGTAGGGAGGCGAGCAGGCCAGAGGTGGATGAACGCAGTGCCCTTGTTTGGGTGTAGGGCCTGATCAGAGCCTGGAGGTACTGCGGTGCCGTTCCCCTCACAGCTCCGTAGGCAAGCACCATGGTCTTGTAGCGGATGCGAGCTTCAACTGGAAGCCAGTGGAGAGAGCGGAGGAGCGGGGTGACGTGTGAGAACTTGGGAAGGTTGAACACCAGACGGGCTGCGGCGTTCTGGATGAGTTGTAGGGGTTTAATGGCACAGGCAGGGAGCCCAGGCAACAGCGAGTTGCAGTAATCCAGACGGGAGATGACAAGTGCCTGGATTAGGACCTGCGCCGCTTCCTGTGTGAGGCAGGGGCGTACTCTGCGGATGTTGTAGAGCATGAACCTACAGGAACGGGCCACCGCCTTGATGTTAGTTGAGAACGACAGGGTGTTGTCCAGGATCACGCCAAGGTTCTTAGCGCTCTGGGAGGAGGAAACAATGGAGTTGTCAACCGTGATGGCGAGATCATGGAACGGGCAGTCCTTCCCCGGGAGGAAGAGCAGCTCCGTCTTGCCGAGGTTCAGCTTGAGGTGGTGATCCGTCATCCACACTGATATGTCTGCCAGACATGCAGAGATGCGATTCGCCACCTGGTCATCAGAAGGGGGAAAGGAGAAGATTAATTGTGTGTCGTCTGCATAGCAATGATAGGAGAGACCATGTGAGGTTATGACAGAGCCAAGTGACTTGGTGTATAGCGAGAATAGGAGAGGGCCTAGAACAGAGCCCTGGGGGACCCCAGTGGTGAGAGCGCGTGGCGAGGAGACAGATTCTCGCCACGCCACCTGGTAGGAGCGACCTGTCAGGTAGGACGCAATCCAAGCGTGGGCCGCGCCGGAGATGCCCAACTCGGAGAGGGTGGAGAGGAGGATCTGATGGTTCACAGTGTCGAAGGCAGCCGATAGGTCTAGAAGGATGAGAGCAGAGGAGAGAGAGTTAGCTTTAGCAGTGCGGAGCGCCTCCGTGATACAGAGAAGAGCAGTCTCAGTTGAATGACTAGTCTTGAAACCTGACTGATTTGGATCAAGAAGGTCATTCTGAGAGAGATAGAGGGAGAGCTGGCCAAGGACGGCACGTTCAAGAGTTTTGGAGAGAAAAGAAAGAAGGGATACTGGTCTGTAGTTGTTGACATCGGAGGGATTGAGTGTAGGTTTTTTCAGAAGGGGTGCAACTCTCGCTCTCTTGAAGACGGAAGGGACGTAGCCAGCGGTCAGGGATGAGTTGATGAGCGAGGTGAGGTAAGGGAGAAGGTCTCCGGAAATGGTCTGGAGAAGAGAGGAGGGGATAGGGTCAAGCGGGCAGGTTGTTGGGCGGCCGGCCGTCACAAGAAGCGAGATTTCATCTGGAGAGAGAGGGGAGAAAGAGGTCAGAGCACAGGGTAGGGCAGTGTGAGCAGAACCAGCGGTGTCGTTTGACTTAGCAAACGAGGATCGGATGTCGTCGACCTTCTTTTCAAAATGGTTGACGAAGTCATCTGCAGAGAGGGAGGAGGGGGGAGGGGGAGGAGGATTCAGAAGGGAGGAGAAGGTGGCAAAGAGCTTCCTAGGGTTAGAGGCAGATGCTTGGAATTTAGAGTGGAAGAAAGTGGCTTTAGCAGCAGAGACAGAGGAGGAAAATGTAGAGAGGAGGGAGTGAAAGGATGCCAGGTCCGCAGGGAGGCGAGTTTTCCTCCATTTCCGCTCGGCTGCCCGGAGCACTGTTCTGTGAGCTCGCAATGAGTCGTCGAGCCACGGAGCGGGAGGGGAGGACCGAGCCGGCCTGGAGGATAGGGGACATAGAGAGTCAAAGGATGCAGAAAGGGAAGAGAGGAGGGTTGAGGAGGCAGAATCAGGAGATAGGTTGGAGAAGGTATGAGCAGAGGGAAGAGATGATAGGATGGAAGAGGAGAGAGTAGCGGGGGAGAGAGAGCGAAGGTTGGGACGGCGCGATACCATCCGAGTAGGGGCAGTGTGGGAAGTGTTGGATGAGAGCGAGAGGGAAAAGGATACGAGGTAGTGGTCGGAGACTTGGAGGGGAGTTGCAATGAGGTTAGTGGAAGAACAGCATCTAGTAAAGATGAGGTCGAGCGTATTGCCTGCCTTGTGAGTAGGGGGGAAGGTGAGAGGGTGAGGTCAAAAGAGGAGAGGAGTGGAAAGAAGGAGGCAGAGAGGAATGAGTCAAAGGTAGACGTGGGGAGGTTAAAGTCGCCAAGGACTGTGAGAGGTGAGCCGTCCTCAGGAAAGGAGCTTATCAAGGCATCAAGCTCATTGATGAACTCTCCGAGGGAACCTGGAGGGCGATAAATGATAAGGATGTTAAGCTTGAAAGGGCTGGTAACTGTGACGGCATGGAATTCAAAGGAGGCGATAGACAGATGGGTAAGGGGAGAGAGAGAAATGACCACTTGGGAGAGATGAGGATCCCGGTGCCACCACCCCGCTGACCAGAAGCTCTCGGGGTGTGCGAGAACACGTGGGCGGACGAAGAGAGAGCAGTAGGAGTAGCAGTGTTGTCTGTGGTGATCCATGTTTCCGTCAGTGCCAAGAAGTCGAGGGACTGGAGGGAGGCATAGGCTGAGATGAACTCTGCCTTGTTGGCCGCAGATCGGCAGTTCCAGAGGCTACCAGAGACCTGGAACTCCACGTGGGTCGTGCGCGCTGGGACCACCAGATTAGGGTGGCCGCGGCCACGCGGTGTGGAGCGTTTGTATGGTCTGTGCAGAGAGGAGAGAACAGGGATAGATAGACACATAGTTGACAGGCTACAGAAGAGGCTACGCTAATGCAAAGGAGATTGGAATGACAAGTGGACTACACTTATCGAATGTTCAGAACGTTAAGCTTACGTAGCAAGAATCTTATTGACTAAAATGATTGAAATGATACAGTACTGCTGGAGTAGGCTAGCTGGCAGTGGCTACGTTGTTGACACTACACTAATCAAGTCGTTCCGTCGAGTGTAATAGTTTCTACAGTGCTGCTATTCGGGGCTAGCTGGCTAGCTAGCAGTGTTGATTACGTAACGTTACGTTAAGAGAACGACAATAGCTGGCTAGCTAACCTAGAAAATCGCTCCAGACTACACAATTGTCTTAGATACAAAGACGGCTATGTAGCTAGCTAGCTACGATCAAACAAATCAAACCGTTGGACTGTAATGAAGTGAAATGAAAATGTGATACTACCTGTGGAGCGAGGCGGAATGTTGACCGGGTTGTTGAAGTTCAATTCGGAAGACGTTGGCTAGCTGTTGGCTAGCTAGCTAGCAGTGACTCCTACGTTAAGGACGACAAATAGTTGGCTAGCTAACCTCGGTAAATTAAGATAATCACTCTAAGTCTACACACTCTAAACTACACAATTACCTTGGATACGAAGACAGCAAAGACAACTATGTAGCTAGCTAACACTACACTAATCGAGTCGTTGAGTGTAATAGTTTCTACAGTGCTAGTGGACGTTAGCTAGCTGCTGTGCTAGTGGACGTTAGCTAGCTGCTGGGCAGAAAGCAGTGTAGACTACGTTAGGACGACGAAATACGATAATTACGCAATTATCTTTGATACAAAGACGGCTATGTAGCTAGCTAAGAAGAAATTGCTAAGATTAGACAAATCAAACCGTTGTACTATAATGAAATGTAATGAAAAGTTATACTACCTGCGGACCGAAGTGTAGATGCGACCGCTCGCTCCAACCCGGAACTATACTGATAGTCAAGTGACAATGAGAAGTACGGACTGTAGCCTCTCTACCTGTGTAACTTTCTGCTCGTACAGCATACTATAACATTTGTTATAGTGATTTAGTATCCCAGGTGCTGTGAGGAGCTGGGATAAAATTAAAATGGCTGGGCCTTCTCTATACCATACTTGGTTTACCCGGCTCAGTCAGTCCTTTGCAGCAGCCCCATCAAACCAACTGCCTAGCGAAAGTCTACACACCCCTTGCAAAGTTTTCACATTTTGCTGCCTTATAATTCAATCTAAAAAGGGATTCAATTATTTGATTTTTTTTTCCTACCGATATGTTCAAAGTGAAAGAAAATGTATAGAACCTTTTCTAAGTGTATATGTGTGTGTGTGTGTGTGTGTGTGTGTGTGTGTATACACAGTGGGGCAAAAAAGTATTTAGTCAGCCACTGATTTTTTTATGAATTTATTTGCAAATTATGGTGGAAAATAAGTATTTGGTCACCTACAAACAAGCAAGATTTCTGGCTCTCACAGACCTGTAACTTCTTCTTTAAGAGGCTCCTCTGTCCTCCACTCGTTACCTGTATTAATGGCACCTGTTTGAACTTGTTATCAGTATAAAAGAAATCTGTCCACAACCTCAAACAGTCACACTCCAAACTCCACTATGGCCAAGACCAAAGAGCTGTAAAAGGACACCAGAAACAAAATTGTAGACATGCACCAGGCTGGGAAGACTGAATCTGCAATAGGTAAGCAGCTTGGTTTGAAGAAATCAACTGTGGGAGCAATTATTAGGAAATGGAAGACATACAAGACCACTGATAATCTCCCTCGCTCTGGGGCTCCACGCAAGATCTCACCCCGTGGGTTCAAAGTGATCACAAGAACGGTGAGCAAAAATCCCAGAACCACACGGGGGGACCTAGTGAATGACCTGCAGAGAGCTGGGACCAAAGTAACAAAGCCTACCATCAGTAACACACTACGCCGCCAGGGACTCAAATCCTGCAGTGCCAGACGTGTCCCCCTGCTTAAGCCAGGCCATGTCCAGGCCCGTCTGAAGTTTGCTAGAGAGCATTTGGATGATCCAGAAGAAGATTGGGAGAATGTCATATGGTCAGATGAAACCAAAATATAACTTTTTGGTAAAAATTCAACTCGTCGTGTTTGGAGGACAAAGAATGCTGAGTTGCATCCAAAGAACACCATACCTACTGTGAAGCATGGGGGTGGAAACATCATGCTTTGGGGCTGTTTTTCTGCAAAGGGACCAGGGCGACTGATCCGTGTAAAGGAAAGAATGAATGGGGCCATGTATCGTGAGATTTTGAGTGAAAACCTCCTTCCATCAGCAAGGGCATTGAAGATGAAACGTGGCTGGGTCTTTCAGCATGACAATGATCCCAAACACACCGCCCGGGCAACTAAAGGAGTGGCTTCGTAAGAAGCATTTCAAGGTCCTGGAGTTGCCTCGCCAGTCTCCAGATCTCAACCCCATAGATAATCTTTGGAGGGAGTTGAAAGTATGTGTTGCCCAGCAACAGCCCCAAAACGTCACTGCTCTAGAGGAGATCTGCATGGAGGAATGGGCAAACAATCCTAGCAACAGTGTGTGAAAACCTTGTGAAGACTTACAGAAAACGTTTGACCTCTGTCATTGCCAACAAAGGGTATATAACAAAGTATTGAGATAAACTTTTGTTATTGACCAAATACTTATTTTCCACCATAATTTGCAAATAAATTCTTTCAAAATCCAACAATGTGATTTTCTGGATTTTTTTTCCTCATTTTGTCTGTCATAGTTGAAGTGTGCCTATGATGAAAATTACAGACCTCATCTTTTTAAGTGGGAGAACTTGCACAATTGGTGGCTGACTAAATACATTTTTGCCCCACTGTATATATATACACTGCTCAAAAAAATAAAGGGAAAACTAAAATAACACATCCTAGATCTGAATGAATGAAATATTCTTATTAAATACTTATTTCTTTACATAGTTGAATGTGCTGAAAACAAAATCACACAAAAATGATCAATGGAAATCAAATTTATCAACCCATGGAGGTCTGGATTTGGAGTCACACTCAAAATTAAAGTGAGAAATCACACTACAGGCTGATCCAACTTTGATGTAATGTCCTTAAAACAAGTCAAAATGAGGCTCAGTAGTGTGTGTGGCCTCCACGTGCCTGTATGACCTGGGCATGCTCCTGATGAGGTGGCGGATGGTCTCCTGAGGGATCTCCTCCCAGACCTGGACTAAAGCATTCGCCAACTCCTGGACAGTCTGTGGTGCAACGTGGCGTTGGTGGATGGAGCGAGACATGATGTCCCAGATGTGCTCAATTGGATTCAGGTCTGGGGAACGGGCGGGCAAGTCCATAGCATCAATGCCTTCCTCTTGCAGGAACTGCTGACACACACCAGCCACATGAGGTCTAGCATTGTCTGGCATTAGGAGGAACCCAGGGCCAACCGCACCAGCATATGGTCTCACAAGGGGTCTGAGGATCTCATCTCGGTACCTAATGGCAGTCAGGCTACCTCTGGCGAGCACATGGAAGGCTGTGCGCCCCCCAAAGAAATTCCACCCCACACCATGACTGACCCACCGCCAAACCGGTCATGCTGAAGGATGTTGCAGGCAGCAGAATGTTCTCCACAGCGTCTCCAGACTCTGTCACGTGCTCAGTGTGAACCTGCTTTCATCTGTGAAGAGCACAGGGTGCCAGTGGCGAATTTGCCAGTCTTCGGGTTCTCTGGCAAATACCAAACGTCCTGCACGGTGTTGGGCTGTATGCACAACCCCCACCTGTGGACATCGGGCCCTCATACCACCCTCATGGAGTCTGTTTCTGACCGTTTGAGCAGACATGCACATTTGTGGCCTGCTGGAGGTCATTTTGCAGGGCTCTGGCAGTGCTCCTCCTTGCACAAAGGCGGAGGTAGCGGTCCTGCTGCTGGGTTGTTGCCCTCCTACGGCCTCCTCCACGTCTCCTGATAGCGCCTCCATGCTCTGGACACTACGCTGACAGACACAGCAAACCTTCTTGCCACAGCTCGCATTGATGTGTCATCCTGGATGAGCTGCACTACCTGAGCCACTTGTGTGGGTTGTAGACTCCGTCTCATGCTACCACTAGAGTCAAAGCACCGCCAGCATTCAAAAGTGACCAAAACATCAGCCAGGAAGCATAGGAACTGAGAAGTGGTCTGTGGTCACCACCTGCAGAACCACTCCTTTATTGGGGGTGTCTTGCCAATTGCCTATAATTTCCACCTGTTGTCTATTCCATTTGCACAACAGCATGTGAAATGTATTGTCAATCAGTGTTGCTTCCTAAGTGGACAGTTTGATTTCACAGAAGTGTGATTGACTTGGAGTTACATTGTGTTATTTAAGTGTTCCCTTTATTTTTTTGAGCAGTGTATATATAGTTGAAGTCGAAAGTTTACATACACTTAGGTTGGAAACATCAAAACTCGTTTTTTAACCACTACACAAATTTCTTGTTAACAAACTATAGTTTTGGCAAGTCGGTTAGGACATCTACTTTGTGCATGACACAAGGAATTTTTCCAACAATTGTTTACAGACAGATTATTTCACTTATATTCACTGTACCACAATTCCAGTGGGTCAGAAGTGTACATACAGTAAGTTGACTGTGCCTTTAAACAGCTTGGAAAATTCCAGAAAATGTCATGGCTTTAGAAGCTTCTGATAGGCTAATTGACATCATTTGAGTCAATTGGAGGTGTATCTGTGGATGTATTTCAAGGCCTAACTTCAAACTCAGTGCCTCTTTGCTTGACATCGTGGGAAAATCAAAATAAATCAGCCAGGACCTCGGGAAAAGAATTGTAGACCTCCACAAGTATGGCTTATTCTTGGCCACAATTTCCAAACGCCTGAAGGTACCATGTTCATCTGTACAAAAAATAGTACACAAGTATAAACACCATGGGAACATGCAGCCGTCATACCAGCTCAGGAAGGAGACGCGTTCTGTCTCCTAGAGATGAACGTACTTTGGTGCGAAAAGTGTAAATCAATCCCAGAACAACAGCAAAGAACCTTGTGAAGATGCTGGAGGAAACAGGTACAAAAGTATCTATATTCACAGTAAAATGAGTCCTATGTCAACATAACCTGAAAGGCCGCTCAGCAAGGAAGAAGCCACTGCTCCAAAACCGTCATAAAAAAGCCAGACTACGGTTTGCAACTGCAAATGGGGACAAAGATTGTACTTTTTGGATAAATGTCCTCTGGTCTGATGAAACAAAAATATAACTATTTGGCCATAATGTCCATCGTTGTTTGGAGAAAAAAGGGCTGGTTTGCAAGCTAAAGAACACCATCCCAAACGTGAAGCATTGGGGTGGCAGCATCATGTTGTGGGGCTGCTTTGCTGCAGGAGAGACTGGTGCACTTCACAAAACAGATGGCATCATGAGGAGGGAAAGTTTTGTGGATATAATGAAGCTCCATCTCAAGACATCAGTTAGGAAGTTAAAGCTTGGTTGCAAATGGGTCTTCCAAATGGACAATGACCCCAAGCATACTTTCAAAGTTATGGCTTAAGTACAACAAATTCGAGGTATTGGAGTTGCCACCACAAAGCCCTGACCTCAATCCCATAGAAAATTTGTGGGCAGACTGAAAAAGCTTGTTCGAGCAAGGAGGCCTACAAACCTGACTCAGTTACACCAGCTCTGTCAGGAGGAATGGGCCAAAATTCACCCAACTTATTGTGGGAAGTTTGTGGAAGGCTACCCAAAACGTTTGACCCAAGTTAAACAATTTAAAGGCAATGCTGCCAAATATTGAGTTTATGTAAACTTCTGACCCACTGGGAATGTGATGAAAGAAATATAAGATTAAATAAAACATTCCCTCTATACTGACATTTCACCTTCTTAAAATTAAGTGGTGATCCTAACTGACCTAAAACATGGAATTTTTACTAGGTTTAAACATCAGGAATTGTGAAAAACTGCGTTTAAATGTATTTGGCTAAGGTGTATGTAAACTTCCGACTTCAAATGTATATGTATGTGTGTGTGTGTATATATATATATATACAGTTTTATATCTTTATGTTTGAAGCCTGAAATGTGGCAAAAGGTCGCAAAGTTCAAGGGGGCCGAATACTTTCGCAAGGTACACTATATATATATATATATATATATATATATAACACACACACATATATACTGTACATATACATATATACTGAACATATATATGTACACACAAGTGTATAAAAATGTATTGATTGCATATGTCTTAACTCTGGGGAGTGAACTTGATAGAAGCACCTTTGGCAGTAATTACAGTTGTGAATCAATTTGAATACAATTCTAACAACTTTGCAGAACTCGTAGGGCATCCATTCTAAATTGGATTGGGAATTATTGATGAACAGCAATAATCAAAACTTGTCTCAAGCAGATTTAAGACTGGTTAATCTGGTTGAGAGAATGCCAAGCGTGTGCAAAGGTAAAGGGTGGCTATTTGAAGAATCTCAAATATAAAATATATTTTGATTTGTTGAACTTTAATTTATGGTTACTACATGATACCATATGTATTATTTCATAGTTGTGATGTATTCACTTGTGTTCTACAATGTAGAAAATAGTTCAAATAAAGAAAAACCCTTGAATGAGTAGGTGTTCCAAAACTATTGAACAGTTGTGTATATCCGGTGAAATATCTATCTCATTGTTCTGTGGTTTCACTCTTGTGATTATTTGGATCTGACCCAAACCTGAAGTTTCTGATATAGGCCAAATAGTGTATTTCTTTGCCAGGGGTTCTTGCAGTGTTACTTAACGGCCTTGTTGCAAACGTGATTTGGAATGGATTTTTTTTTAACACAGGATTCCTTCGTTTGACTTTGTCATACCCAGGCCAGTATAATGTGGAGTGAATTTGATGTTGATCCATGCGCAGTTCTCTCAGCTCAGCCAATGATTTATGTGGCTTTGAAAATAATCTTAAATATGCACACTTGCTATTTTTGAACTTTTCCTTTTGAAAAACGAATTCCCAAGTATACAGTGCATTCAGAAATAATTCAGACCCCTTCCCGTTTTCAATATGTTGTTACATTACAGCCTTATCCTAAAATGGATTAAATACAAAATATTTCCTCATCAATCTGCACACAATATCCCATAATGGACAATCAAAAACAGTTTTTTATAAAAACAGAAATACTGTATTTACATAAGTATTCAGACCTGTTGATATTAGACTCGAAATTGAGCTCCGGTGCATCCTGTTTCGACAACTTGATTGGATTCCACCTGTGGTAAATTCAATTGATTGGACATGATTTGGAAAGGCACACACCTGTCTATATAAGGTCCCGCAGTTGACAGTGTATGTCTGAGCAAAACCAAAAAAAATAGGTCGAAGGAATTGTTCGTATAGCTCAGAGACAGGATTCTTTCAAGGCGCAGATCTGGAGAAGGGTACCAAAACAATTCTGCAACATTGAAGGACCCCAAGAAAACAGTGGCCTCCATAATTCTTAAGTGGAGGAAGTTTGGAACCACCAAGACTCTTCCTAGAGCTGGCTGCCTGGCCAAACTGAACAATTGGGGGAGAAGGGCCTTGGACAGGGAGGTGACCAAGAACCCGATGGTCACTGACAGAGCTCCAGAGTTCCTCTGTGGAGATGGGAGAACCTTCCAGAAGGACAACCACCTCTACAGCACTCCACCAATAAGGCCTTCATGGTAGAGTGGCCAGATGGAAGGGGTGAAGGTTCACCTTCAGCACAATGACTCTAAGCACACAGCCAAGCCAACGCAATATTGGCTTTCGGACACGTCTCTGAATGTCCTTGAGTGGCCCAGACAGAGCCCGGACTTGAACCCGATCGAACATCTCTGGAGAGACCTGAAAATAACTGTGCAGCGACGCTCCCCATCCAACCTCACAGAGCTTGAGAGGATCTGCAGAGAAGAATGGGAGAAATTCCCCAACTACAGGTGTGCCACGCATGTAACGTAATACCCAAGAACACTTGAGGCTGTAATCGCTGCTGAAGGTGCTTCAACAAAGTACTGAGTAAGGGTCTGAATACTTATGTAAATGTGATATTTCAGTTTTTCTATTTTTGATAAATTTGCTAAACATTTAAAAAAAAAACTTTTTTTGCTTTGTCAATATGGTTTATTGTGAGATATGAGAAATTAGATATTTCTGTATTTAATTTTCAATAAATGTGCAAACATTTCTTCTTACATGTTTTCTCTTTGTCATGATTGTGTGTAGATAAATAGGTGAGAAGAAAAAGAAAATTGAATTCCGGCTGTAACACAATGTGGAAAACGTCAAAGGGTCTGAATACTTTCCGAATGCACTGTAAATACAATAATATACACGCACTAAAAATGGCATTGCAGTCTCCTTTTCACCTCATTTAACACCTTATTTCCAAATGGGACATCTCATTAGGTGGTTCAGGTAAATCATAACATGGCACAAGTGGGGGTTGGGCCTTTCCTCTTTTGTCCTCAATTGTTCCTAAAGCAAGGGGGGAAGTCGATGACATCATGGATTCACATCAGACCAAATCCTTGAGTGCCCTACTCCTTGAAGTTTCCAATTGTAAAAAAAAAAAAAAAAAATTTTTTTACTGTATTTATACTTTACTGTATTATTGGGATATCGCTTTTCAACAGTAAAAGTTCATAAATTGCAGGAGGATGTCTAAGGATATTCCAAAATATTTTTTACACAACTACAAACTTCAAGGAGTTGGTCTTATAGTGATGTCATTGGCCTCCCCCCTTGCTTGCGGGAACAACAGAAGAGGAAAGATCCCCACACACTTCTGCCATACCTACACTAGTGTGTATACAGTTTCGTACTGCTCCCCCATGGGAATCAAACCCACAGCCCTAGCGTTACAAGCGCCATGCTCTACCAACTGAGCCATACAGAACCACCTATTGAGCTGTGCCTTTTTGTTAACTAAATCAGGTGATAAATTAGCTGAAATTTAGCCTGGAGTGCGTCATATTTGCTGAGCAGTTTCCATTCTCGCAACTCCGTTAGGATGTCCAGAACTTTGCGGTGTCTGGGTGATATGATACACCATCCACAGAAGAATTGCCATACTTGACCTTACACAAAGGGATATTCAGTGTCTTGGGATTATTGCTGAACCTCCCCTGATCTATGCCTGTCTGAAAATGTATCTCAGACATGCTTTTAAAGCTCATTGGTGGCTTGAATCATTGTTTGATATTCACCCTCCAATTGAGGCACCATACAGACACAAGGGAAGTTGTTCTTATATCATTTTTGCAAACACATGGCCCTCCTTGAACATTTTTTTTAATATTTTTTAAATTAAAATATTTTCTGCTGAACTTATTTCTATGTGCGACAGCTGGGGGTGTGAAGACCTTCAAAATCAAAACTTTGTTTTTTATTACTTTCAGAAAAAATCTAAAAATATATATTTTACTCTGAAAATGTTGATTAGGTTGTTTATTTCAGTGGGGGGAAATCCTAATTGAATCCATTTTTAGATTTAAATTTAAGGCTTAGAAATGTGAGAACAGTACAAGGCTGTATAGACTTTCAGCACTATATTTCATAGCTCCCAACAAGGAGACTTACCAGTGGATCGTTTTTAGAAATAAATCTTTCATATAAACAATGCACAATGTAATAATCATTTTCAGTGTTTGTATGTAAGCCTGTACAGGGCAGGGTATGTTCTCACAATGTTACCAAGTGTTCATTGTAACTGCTGTTGAGCATTTCTTACATGCCAAGCATCTCTTCGACTTTTATCTAAACTGAAGAGGTCTCTCATACTAAGGGATAGTAAATCTGTAAAACTCTCAAAAACATTACTCATGCAGTTTGTATTCTGTGGTAAACGTATGCTCTCAGGCAAAGTTCTGTAATTCACCTGCAAGTGTTACTACGGTCAGTTGCGGACTTACCATTTAGTCAATTGCTTGCGGCCCTCACATCAGGGGGCCTCATGAATAAAAAAAATAGTTACTCAGTCGGGTCTCAATTTACCGTTGGGAGTTAGAATAGTAGAATACTTAAGGTTACAGTTTTTCTCATATCATTCACTGACAGTCACTCAATTAGCCCATGTCAGCTAACATTTTATAGCTTGCTAGGTAAATTGGTCTAGCCAGCGATCTCAACATTGTAATCATGGCTGAATTACTGACGGGGCACGAAGGGCGCATTTTGGGGAACCCCGACCTTCAATCTCTTTTAGGGCCCACAAATGCTTGAGGTGGCTCTGGGTGGGGGGGGGAGGGGGGGGGGCTCACACTGGCATCTGCCTGGGTCTTCCAAATTACTTAATCTGCCCCTGTCTACAGTAGGTTGGGTGCCTACCAGGTGCTTAAAACGTATACCCCAATTGTTTATGCATCAACCTGTAGAGTAGCCTAATTAATTACACAGCATGTTATATGCGTTGAGTCCAGAGTTTAGGACAACTGGTGACTTTAGTATGGGAACTGTGTCCATTAAATTCCAATCATTTGTTAGCGCATGAGGAAATTACAGTAGGCTATCTATTTTCATTCCGCCGCTCAGGGCGCATTGGTGGCGCAACAGTTGATGAATGATGCTTTTGTTTGGGCTAATGATGTGTATCAGATACACCATGACTATTTAGATGGATGATTGTGGGCTGTAGATTTGTAAACTACCTATACAATTATCTGGTAAAAGGGAAGCTATTTTCTGTGTGACTCCTTTTTTTAAACTTTATTCTAGACATTGCCTTTTATACGCTAAATAAATTTAAAAAATACGCAACATGTCTAAAGTCAATTATGAATGTGTATTAGGCCTAAATAATGTTTAAATTGCGATTAATTTGATTCGGCCTATATCTCAAACACGCTATAAGCTTTGTTTCTAAAATATCTGAGTTTTTATCCACGATAATGAAATATTTCCAGACGAATAATTAGGTGGAGTATAATGGCAGGAAACCTGGATTTATTGGTCAGTAGGCTACTGGATGCATAGCAATTATTGACATAATTGACATAGCAAGATAGAGTATAGACCTAATGGCTTTTTGATTTGATGCCAGACGTCACATAGAGAGGCCTACGATGTTTCTTTCAATTGCTGTTTCATGTCGTGATAAATAGATTAGACTGCTATTGCATCCTCTGTTCAGAAAGTTCATCCTCGACAATAAATTGTTGATGTCGAGTTGGCTATATGTCAGTCGTAGGCAAGCTTGACGTACTCCGTGTCCAGAGGCTATTCCTATCCGGGATTCCGGCTGAAATGTAAATAAACCCAAGACACTCCAGAAAGCGTTATCAGGGTGAGAGTCCCCTTTAGCACTGACTCCAGCGACAGAGAAGTGGGTTTGTTGTGGTTCCGTTCAATGTATCGTTTGCAGGTGATGCCAAGCATAGATAAAGAGCCGCCTAGCCCTGTCTTCTGTCTAGACTTGTGACTTTACAAGTGAAACTGGAATGATCACATCGCAAATCCATATGTGGATGCCCATTCAATTAACAATTTGTCCTCGGTAGTGATTAACAGGCCTCAAATGCTTGAATTTGACCCGCTATGATGCTGCTCCTTTATCCATTTTGAATAGCCAATACAATTAAATTGACAAGCCTACAAACTGGTTTGGTCTAACAACCCTAGCCATTTTCGAAATAGTGTCCTCTAAACTGACATCAAATCAGTGATTTCGTTTGAGTGGTTCGAAATTAATTTGAGATTATATTGGCCTATTATAAATCTCAGACGTTTTTCATCCTAAAAAGTGACATCATTTAAATTAGGCCTAAACCTACCATAAAGTGCTGAAATAGCCGTTTCATAAATACATAAAGTGATTTATTTTTTCAATTTAAATTTCGGTGAATATTTTAATGAATTACTGCAGAGATTTCGCATGCAGTTCATTAAACATGAAACAATTAATATGGGTTTATTAAGATTACCTGTCTTTCCTCACAATAAATAATAACTTACTTTTTCTTAAAAGGCTCAAACAATTTGTATCTCATCCACTTAATTACAATATTTTACAAGACTTGATATTCATAATCTCTAGAAATCATGCACATCTATACAGACATGGGGCTCCATATGATCCCAACCCAGCATAGGAAATTTAGATGAAACTACAATGATGACCCTGTTGGCCACTATGGATAACGTTCTGATATGTTCATTATAAATTAGCGGCTCATAATAAAGTGTAATGTTTGTAGATATAATCCTCACGTATGTCCAACCATGTAGGATCCGAGGCTCAGGCTGCTTTAGTTATAGGCCTTGGTTCGCACACTGGTACCTTGAAATTCATCTGATCCTGAACAATGCTGTGGACAGGTCCATCCGTGAAAAAAAATTGGTATCCTCGTAGACAATTCCAACGATATTGTTCGTTAAATAAGATAAAATCATTTTCCTATCCATGCTGTGAGCTGGCCAGTTCTCATGCAGGACACGCGGGAGCATGCTGGGGTTCGAAGCGACCTGTTGGGCTGGTCTCACGTGTCCACCGGACTCGCTACCATGCTGTTCGGTGTGTCCGGCAACTGCGACGACAGGGAGGTCACATCACTGCCGGAGGAGTTACCCATGGAGCCCGATTCAGAAAAAGACACCTGCGATGAAAACAGGTGTTTAATTAGCGTTGTTTCCTAACCGATATTGCAACAACAAATGTTTATTGCATAGCCTATTAATATGGACCCTAAAGCCGATGCCACACGAAGCAATCTGGATGCAATGTATGTCGCTCCGTGTGTCTAAATTGCATTGCGTAACAAAACAGAAATCAATCATGTTTCATGCAACTGATTGAATGCAATGTCCAATCAGTGAGCAGAACTCATATCGTTCAGTTCCGGACTCCAACCAGTTGTCGTGTCAACACAGCTGTCAGTGTTGCTGAAAACCGAGACAGAAAATACATGCCAAATGGGGAATGTATAAAAAATTCTAGACATAATGGCTAGTCATGTCTTATGTACATGGTCTGGCAGACAATACATGTCATTTCAGAAGTGAACCCAGACCATTCTCTATCCAGTTTCAACTGAAATTGTTCAAAATGTACTGCACTGGCTAGTTAGCTAGCTTAGCTTATCCCTAGCTTGGTTAGCTATATTGTTAAAACATGGTTGGCAGATAGGCAACATTTTGGCTAGTTAGCCAAATTGTACAGATAGCAGTTTGTTTATATCGATGCTGTTATAATTACCAAACAAATAAATGAAACCGTGATGTATGAAAGGATTGGATGTTGCATGCCATTTCAATAGCGTTTGAATTGCTTAGTGTATCAGCAAAGTTGCTCTAGCAGATGTCGCTTGCAGCTTGCATTGACTTGCTTAGTTAGTGTTTTTTAAACCACATAAAAAAGGAATTTACAACATAAAATGCGTCCAAATTGCTTCGTGTGAATCAAAGATTATTTAAGCCTATAATAATATGTATAGCCTATTACAGCCCATAATGTAAATCGATCAGCATTCGAATTTAATGAATAAAAGCATATATTTATTATTTAGAAATGTATTGGGTGAATAAAGCATCAGTGTCTAATCTGAATTGAGATTCAGAGATCGAGTGGATGGTGTTCAGCTCCGTGAATAAACATTCATTTATGTCAAAATTATTGTGTGTGTGTGTGTGTGTGTGTGTGTGTGTGTGTGTGTGCAGCTCTCTTTTTCTTTTTAATGTGGGTGCCTACCAACTGCTGGAAGGCGGGCTGGTCCAGATCACTCTGCAAGGCGAACTCGCTCAGGGCCTTCCATGGGGGCTGGTAAGTCTGCACCTCTACTGGGTTCCCTTGGACCGTGTTGTCGTGTCGAATTGGACTGCCTGCCACCAGAGGCGTACCCGTCAGTCCCTGAAGATTCTACAGAGAAAACGAAAATGTATCACAACAAACATCTCACCAGCATCTGGTTGTCTCAACATTTAAAGTGCAATATGCATGCATTGCATTCAACATTTTGGCACGCCCCATTCAATTACACCTTTATTTTTAGAAGACCGAAATGTTTATGTTGAATTGGAATGTCTCAATAAGCTCACCGTTTTATCGCTGTGATGCTGTTGTTGAAGTTGCTTCATGAATATCGATCTCTTCTTGTCTTTACAACGTTTGTTCTGGAACCAAACTCTGATGACCCTTGGGCTAAGACCGGTCATCTCAACCAATTGTTCTTTCATAAGTGCGTCTGGTCTTGGGTTGGCATTGTAACAGGTCCGAAGGGTATGAAGCTGCTTCTCGTTTAATACTGTTCGCACCCTAGTGGTCTTCTCAGACTGCTTGTGGACGTGGTTCCGATGAGGAGGCTGTCGAACAGACACAGGATCTGTGGGACAAATATTCAAAAGGAAATACCTTTGAAAATTGAATTTCCACTGACTGATTCAAATGTAGAAATGAATCGAAAGGAAACATGGCTGATGATAACCTTCTCCTCCCTATTCTGCTAATAATAGGCTAAGGTTGATACATGTCATTTCGTGATAGACCAATTAATAAGATGCTTTGTTAAACTTTTATTAAACCTAAAGGCTATTTAGGTTTGCATCTCCTTGCAAATAGGCTAGTAACTCCCCCCCCCAAAATGTATTACATTAAAATAACATTAATTATTTTTATGTTGTAGAATTAGTCTTGTGTTTTGATCGAGGTCTTCTATTCTCTCTTTTTCTAACTTCACACCTATAAACTCTAAACGTTCAGTAGGCCTATATAGGCTAAAGTACCACAAATATATCGACCATTGCAGAAAGTCTAAATGTTACCTTATTGTTTTAAAAAAAATAGTCTAATAACTTAAACAACTTAATAGATACAAACATCACCCAATAGGCTGTACTTTGTTTAGTCTATCAATGAGTGTAATTTAATAAACTAATAGGCTTAAAAGTCTGCAAACTTGCTCAATAAAAGGACAATTTTACAGACTATAATAATAATTATTATTATTATCCTATTATTATGTTATATATTTTAGTTGTTATTAACGTTGTTATTAATATTATACTCTCGCGATTATTATTACCACCAATATTATTTTACTGACCTGCAATATGAAGAGACCTGGAGTGAATAATTCCCGGACTGAGGGGACTTCCCGCTGAGGCCTGTTCCATCAGTAAACCATGATCAGCTCGACACAGCAGCTCCTCGTCCCGCAGAGAGAACTCATCCCCCGGCAAGAGATGCCTGCTGCACACGGAGCACCTAAAACACTCCATGTGGTACACGTTGTCACGAGCTCTCATCACTAGATCGCTGCTGCAGAAGCCAATGTTACAGTTTGCACATTTAATCCCAAATAATCTGAAAAGGACATAGGAATATGTCTTAATATGTTATAATACATGGGCCTATAGCAGGAATGACGTCACGCATCCTTGCCTGGTTTTAATGTCTATGATCCTGGCTGAGTAACTTAAATGTATTTCAAGTATATAGCAATCAGCAACAAAAAATCATCAAAACAGTTTGGGAATTCATATTGTACCTACTAGGCCTATATATTACACACGTTTCGTTCCAAGCATAAAACAGACTCAAATTATCATAAAACATGCATAAAACAAACTTTTTAATTTAATGTTTACAAAATAAACCAGAAACATTGACGAGCCTGTATGCTATTGTCTCTAATATAGATAATATTTTGCATTAATGTCAACAAGCTTCTCACACAGTTCCACTTTCTTGTACAGTAACTAAATCAAATCACAATTTTGGCATTTGGAAATTCCAAAGCTCTGAAATCATGTTAGTGAGGAAAGTTAGTCAACTCCTACCTTACATAATCTCTTTTGCAGTATGTCTTGCCATCTCGGACGAAGCAAGTGCACGTCTCATCCAGGTACTGACTGCATTCCGCGCACTTCAGACACGCAGCATGCCACTCCAGGTCCGGGGCGACCCGCAGGATGTACTGGTCGTGGATCTGACTCCCACAGCCCACACACATTGCGATTCCAGACTTCTCTGTGGAATGCACATTGTATATTTATGCTACCACCACGTACACCCATGTAATCCCCCTGACATACTCGCTAAATCCCCGCATGTGTTGTGTCTACTCTGTAGTCTGTCAATACATCTTGTCCTGTTCTGTCATCCTTGTCATTTCCAGAATGAAGGGCCGTAACCTACGCTTAAAACTGATCACAGACCTCTACTAAGATGTATTCATATCACCATTACCAACGATAATGGCCTTGCTTTCGATTCACTGGGTCTGTTTCACGCTAAACATATGCATAGGATTGTACGTACAATGTTCCAATAGTAGCCCAATATGATTAATTATCAAATCAATCTTCAATGTGCCTGGGTCAAAGTAAAAAAAGAGAGACACAAATGTTTACTTACTTTTGGAATGATCCCCCATATCACCCAAGAAAGAAGAATTGAATATAATATCCACCATACAGGAGGGATAGTGCAGGCCGATAGCTGAAGAAATGGAGTGGGAGACTGCCCCGTCCCGTTCCTGGCTGACAACTTCTATTCCTCGAGTGAGAGGTGGGAAGAGAGCAATGTCCCACGCGTACAGTGACGTCACATGCTAACCTGGACCTCTGTGCGTTTGGGGAGGGGTAAATTATGCTTAGTCTTTGACTATGAAACAATACTAGATCAACATTGTTTTTGTCAATTTGTTTTTATCCAAGCCAGCGTTTGCTTTTTTGTTTGAAAAGAATGAAAGTGGAAGTTCTAAAGGTAATTAAAAGCCATTAGAAAATGAAATGTCATTTTGTATTTTTGAAAATACTATTTTTGCATGATAAGACACATTTTATTAAACTAAAAACATTTTATTTTCTAAACATGCATTTAATTTCACACATATGTTGTGTGGAAAGTTAAACTTTATTGTTATGATTATGCTTCTAAACTTATTATTGTAATAATGATTATGGTGATAATGATGATTATTTATAATATTCTTAATATTATTATTTGTATTACCATTCTTTTTCCTGGTGACAATACATTATTAAAAAATATGCATTGCAAAATCATATTGAAAGCCTTGGTTTCAAAGGGTAAAATAAGAATAGAGACCTCATAGAGAACTATGAGAGTGTTCTATGAGTGAGCCCTCTACTGGAAAATGAGCAGAAAGGTCCTTTTGGAGCAGAAAGGTCAATTTTGTTGTTTATGTTTTAAATAACAGCTACATTATTTCATCAATATTATTATGTAGTCAAATTGTGAAAAGCAAACAAAATCCATCCATAATAGTAAATGGCGAAGCTATTTTGACATGCATTTCCTGAACTAACTACTCAAATAAATGTTTCCATTCTGCAATATTGTATAATCCTAATTCAAATTCGATTAGTATTGTCCGAATATATAACTCAATGAATCTTTAGATACCGTTTTCAGTACGTTTTAAGACACGTTTTGAAATGGAAAATCCATCCATTTTTGTGCATGTGCAATAAATACATAGATTATCGCAAAGAAATGCATGATATCAGATTACCTACCGGTTTATTTGTTCAAGATGTCTTTATTCAAAAGGCCATGTGGCAACATCAACCTTCTCCTGAAAATCAAACTGCGACTGTGTCTCAAACCTCACCTTTGACATTGACCCTCACCCCAGATACAAATACAGATACAAATTATTTTAAGTTACAAATCGTAATTAGGATAAAGGGATGTCGATGTCGTCCAGAAAACAATGAATAAAAAAAAAGCTACATATTTTTTTATTTGAAGCATTCTTCAAGTTTGATTCCAAAGCTGTTTAAAGAAATAAACATTTAGCATAAAAGTTGCACTAGAAATGGATAGACTATAAGCAAACGTTAACCAATCATTATGATTGCCCTAATCGAATAAATGCTTTATATTTCAACGCAATTGCATTTATAGACATATAGGCCAGTTAATCACTAAACAAAACTCAAAAATGGAATGGGCTATATGGAATAAATTGCAATTCAAACCGCAAATCTGTCTAATTTGAGTTGGCAATGCATAACTATTGTTTATGAAAATCATAATTTAGTTTTGTGAATGGCTACTTAATCTTTATTTGTTACATGTTCATGAATGACATCCATCCCACCCTGAGACGTTTAAATAAAACGTCTTCATAGGCTGCCTATTATTTTTATTTTTTTTAATGTATCATTTATTTCGTTATTCATTTGGCCTAGATAGTTTAAAAGTCTAATTCCTACAATCATTTATACATTTATTCATCACAATCTAGACATGTCCCAAGACTGCAATCAAACAATCAAGACTCACAGCTCACTGGGCAGAGACCAGTTGAAGGTCTAGTTTTGATTTACATTTGCTGAGTTGTCAACTAACGTGACTTCAACGTGAAATCAACAAAACAAATGTCACCATGTCGTTGGATTTTGGTTACAAGTTTGGTGAAAAAAATGCAAATCCAATCAGTTTTCAATGTTGACTCAAATTCATCACGTATATTTATTTGGTTTAAATGATGTGGAAACAACGTTTTTTAAATTTATGTTTTACCATTGGGCATGAAAAATAGCTTACAGTTTAAGATCTAAGATAAGACTTAGCTTTTGCCTGGGTGAAAATGTCTCCCTTATTGCACTTACCCAGTAAACATGTCCACATTGGCACGATGTGGGCTCAAATATTGGCCCCATGTAGGCTGCCAATATTGGCCTCTGCACCTTTGCTATTTAATAGGAATTTATATATTTATTGTTTATTTCTGACACTTAATTCAATGCATAAACTGTATAATGTTCAATGGTTTAAGGTATTCAGGAAACATGATACATTGTATCAGAAATACAGCCAAGTTGTTGCTATCATACATAGGCCTATAATTTATATACCATAAGTAATAGACCTACATAGTTTCTCATATGTCACATGCACGTATTTAAGTATTTTTAAAGACTTCATCATTGTACAAGATTAAACAAAACTGGGCATCACACAACAGAACCCTTAAATTGGAAGTGGAATGACACTCAGTAATGGTTGCAAAACAAGAACTAAGTGCAAACCATGGCCCCCAAATATTCTAATGAGCCACCGCCTTCAGCTGGGCTTGCTGTGGGCTAGCCGGTGCTGCAGAGGAGGCTGGTGGGAGGAGCTACAAGAGGACGAGCTCATTGCAATGGCTGGACGGGTATAAATGGAATAGTGTCAAATATCAAACATATGAAAACCACGTTTGACTCTGTTCCATTTATTCCATTCCAGCCATTACAACGAGCCCATCCTCCTATAGCTCCTCCCACCAGCCTCAAACTGCCGTGCTGGGCTTGGGTTAGCATGTGTTGGGCTTGTTGTGGCTGGTGTGAGCTTGGTGTAACCTTGGTATGGGCTAGCCAGTGCCCAACTTGCCCACTGAATAACCATAGGGGCCAATGGGGTAATGTTTGTTGGGTATGGTCTAGGGCAGGGTTTCCCAAACTTGGTCCTGGGGCCCACACTGGGTGCACATTTTTTTCCCCTAGCATTATCAAAGCTTGATGATGAGTTGGTTATTTAAATAAGCTGTGTAATGCTAGGGCAAAAACAAAATGTGCACGCAGGGGATGCCCCAGGACCCAGTTTGGGAAACCCTGTTCTAGGGCAGGGATTGGCAACTTTGATGGGGATGGGGGCCAATGGGGTTATGGTTGCTGGGCATGGTCTAGGCTACTATGGATTGGTTACATCTCTCCAACCTACATGTATGGCTAAAGTAATTTATGGCAAATCAAGAACTGGCCCCGAACCAGTTATCACATTTTATTTGGCGTGCATCGTCTTGCCCGGTTCCATGTCGGTCCCTTTACTATTCTCATAGAACTTAGTAGCCACATTGGCTACTCATTAAAATTAGTATATTTACAGATTTGGATTGAATGGCTATGCATAATGATTTTGTTGGTGACAATAGAAGGCCTATCTTGTTTTCCCTGGGATGTGCCGTGGCGGAGATCTTTGTGGGCTATACTCGGCCTTGTCTCAGGATGGTAAGTTGGTGGTTGAAGATATCCCTCTAGTGGTGTGGGGGCTGTGCTTTGGCAAAGTGGGTGGGGTTATATCCTTCCTGTTTGGCCCTGTCTGGGGGTGTCATTGGATGGGGCCACAGTGTCTCCTGACCCCTCCTGTCTCCTGGCCACAGTGTCTCCTGGTGGTTGAAGATATCCCTCTAGTTGTGTGGGGGCTGTGCTTTGGCAAAGTGGGTGGGGTTATATCCTTCCTGTTTGGCCCTGTCCCGGGGTGTCATCGGATGGGGCCACAGTGTCTCCTGACCCCTCCTGTCTCAGCCTCCAGTATTTATGAGGCAGTAGTTTATGTGTCGGGGGGCTAGGGTCAGTTTGTTATATCTGGAGTACTTCTCCTGTCCTATCCGGTGTCCTGTGTAAATTTAAGTATGCTCTCTCTAATTCTCTTTCTCTCTCGGAGGAGGACCTGAGCCCTAGGACCATGCCTCAGGACTACCTGGAATGATGACTCCTTGCTGTCCCCAGTCCACCTGGCCGTGCTGCTGCTCCAGTTTAAACTGTTCTGCCTGTGATTATTATTATTTGACCATGCTGGTCATTTATGAACATTTGAACATCTTGGCCATGTTCTGTTATAATCTCCACCCGGCACAGCCAGAAGAGGACTGGCCACCCCACATAGCCTGGTTCCTCTCTAGGTTTCTTCCTAGGTTTTGGCCTTTCTAGGGAGTTTTTCCTAGCCACCGTCCTTCTACACCTGCATTGCTTGCTGTTTGGGGTTTTAGGCTGGGTTTCTGTACAGCACTTTGAGATATCAGCTGATGTAAGAAGGGCTATATAAATACATTTGATTTTGTTCACACCCACCTACCCAGTCATCATGGACCCGAAGGCTACAGGGTGACAGGGTCTAGGACGGTCATCACTATCTTCTATAGACACAAAGTCATTTGTACAATTTATCTTCATAAAATGTGATTTTAAACCTCACCTCACTAATAACTTTACGACTAACCTTAAATTAAGACCAAAAATAAGCTGTTGAATCTGACTTTGTTACTGTGGAATCTGATTTTGTTGCCATGGAAGCTACTTGTGGAGACCGTGGTCTCTGAAATAAAATTGTATTCTGCTCCCACCTAAAACGGAAGTGATTTTAGTCCATCCCATAGTTTTGTCTCGCGAGAACATTCTACAGCTGTCAGAGTTCATTCGAAGTAAAGTAGCATTTGGCAACATCGAATAGCAGGGTCCAAGATGCTTAGAGCTGTCAACAAAACACATTTCAAACAGTTGGTAAGTACACGATAGACGCATATGATTATATTATATTAACTAGCTAAGTAACTTGCTATTCATTCGCAATATGGCAAATGCAAATCAGCACAATGTCGCTGGTGCCTAATAGACAGTTAACGTTCGCTAGCAAGGAAGCTAGCCAGTCAACTAGCTAACTTAACTTACTCGTTAGCTAGCTGTGCACAGTGAACGAAATGGCATATATTTTCTTTTCTATATTCATAAAAATGAAATAAATCGATTGCCACAGTTTGAACATCTGATCATAGTTGATGGCACAGCTAGCGTCCTTAGCTAGCTGTAAATAGCTAGCAGTTAGCTAGCTTACTTATGCAACCTTGTAAACAATCACTTAAGAAACTAACAAAAAATGGCCATGCAATGATTTTAAAGACATTGAAGCACCATTTCAATAACGACAATAATTTAATGTACAATAAATCTATTATACATGTATTGTGCTGTGACGTTGTCTAGACTGCTGTGAGTGACCTCTACTCTATAAACTGTCATTCAGACACAGGTTCAGATAGAGCAGCTGGTACTGTCATGTTTTAGCTTGGTGATAGGCTTGCTACTTCCTGTCAAAGGTTGTATAAGCCCATGTCTAGCTCTGATGTTATGTCAGATTGTTTACAGAAGGGTTTCACAGCTCCCTCCTCCCCTCAGGTGATGTTATGTACTAGTTCACACTTCCTGCTATAACTGACCTCCAATAAATAACCCACTAGATGTTGCTTTCCCCAAAAAGCTACATCTGAACAGAACCAGTAGTATGCTGTATGAACTCAATATTAATGTTGCCTTGCTCTTTATTGGACTACCCAAAATGCTGTCATATTATTCATTGCTATTAATCATGAGTGTTTAAGTTTGATAGGCATTCGAACCATGTAATCAAGGCCGGCTCATCCATTAGGCAGACACATATATGTAGACGCATATATGACGCAAAATATGTATCTTATCCATGCCCAGCACGCCTCTCCAGGGTGCTGTTGGAGAGACACAGCGCTGCGGCTCTCCACCAACGCTCAAATAATCTAACATAAATCATGTAGCCATAATAGAAAGTGTATTAGCCTATGTGGTTTTTCTGTAGCTTAGACTTGGAGATCTTATTTCTGACAATGTTAAGAGACACTTTTTATTTTTACATAATGCACATGTCTCCTATCAAATAGCCTAAATGTCACCCTTTCAAATACAAACGTGCTTCGATTTGAATATGACTTTACCTAAAAACAGGACAGGTCAAAAATAAAATGGACAATATCGAATGAAATTAGCCGACTCACGACTGCGGTCCGGGAGTTTAACTCTGTGGGCTAAATTTTCATGAATTAGTGATTTCAATTGTACATTCATACATTTTTGATGCGCTGATCATAGCGAAGAAGAAAATGCTTCCTCATTTCTCACTGTGTTAACACATCAATTCTCATTGCAAATAGGCTCAGAATAACTCCTGGTAAACTTGGGTAGCTGATATGCAGATATTAAATAGCCAAAATGATTAGGCCTAGTCTTAGGCCATGGTTATGAATCAGGCGGTACGATATGGATGGGCATTCATAAAATTGCATTACAGGCCGACACTGTAGGCTACACTATTCTAGTTTTGCAGGATAGGAGGAGGGAAGCAGAATGGTCAGGACTGGGGCTGAGTGTTATGTTAATGTTATGTCTTATTTACTGAAAATATATTTTCCCCATAGTCTGGGCTCCTCCAGAGGTTTCAAAGCACCTTGGTGGTGGCAGAACACAACAATGACAAGCTGACCCCCATTACGCTGAATGCTATCACTGCAGCCAAGAAACTGGGAGGAGATGTGTCCTGTTTGGTTGCTGGAACAGACTGTACAAAGGTAAGTTAAAATCGTGGGTTTGATCATCAGACTAATAACCTGTTGAAAATGGATGATATCCAGACCTACACTGTTAGTGTTTTTATTCAAGGGATTGATTTGCTGTATATTTATAATTTGTTCAGGTTGCACAGGAAATCAGCAAAGTCCTGGGTGTGAAGACAGTTTTGATTGCTCAAAATGATGCTTACAAAGGCTCTCTGCCAGGTATGTATATCCACAGTGTGAAGTAGATGCAGCCGACAGATTCACTGAAGCTGTAAATGAGTTGGACATTTTACTTCTATGTAAAGTTAGTATGTTAAATTTGAGGGTTATTTTCTGTCAATTTGCATGTGGTGTTAACTGCAACTTGCATGCATGTCTTTCCATAGAAGCGTTGACTCCACTTATCCTGGCAACCCAGAAGCAGTTCAACTTCACCCATATTTGTGCTGGAGCATCTGCCTTTGGGAAAGTAAGCTTATAACACCTTTATATACATAGCTTCAGTGAGGTCATTTGTTACTCCTCAGCAAGCTGTCTGCCTGCAGATGATTTCATACAATGGATTTAATTTCATAAGGCTAGTGTAAAAAAACAAACAGCTGTTATCAGTATGCTGGGTTTTTCAATCATGGTTTCTGGAAGTTATTTGTGGGGCATCTTTGGCTGATTGTTACAGATTGCCTTATATCCCTGCTTATTTACCATCCTGTCTTTTGTAGAACCTGTTGCCCAGACTGGCTGCCAAGTTGGATGTTGCTCCTATTTCAGACATCATCGAGATCAAATCCCCTGACACCTTTGTGAGAACCATCTATGCTGGTAACTAGCTTTTTGTGAACGTGTTACAGTATATTTGAACTTTTGAAACCTATTGTTTCCCCCCCAAGCCAACCTAAGATGGTGCTCATATTTATTGACCACATTATAAATCACCAATGCAGTTTAGACTGCTTTAGAATTTTTTGGGCAGATTTGTACCTTGTCAGCTCGGGGATTCGAACTTGCAACCTTTCGGTTACTAGTCCAACGCTCTAACCACTAGGAAACCATTTCAATTTCTAACTGCCTTTGGGACTGCTCTTACAAATTAGACCAGTAACTCACCACTTCTCCATGTACACAGTACTTACATGTACCATAGAGAACAAGTTTGTTTATACATCTAAAGCTAAATCAGCTTTTCGGCAATACCAGCTTTGATTAGATCCCAAAAGCCTAATTTTTCAATTGCACTAATGAGCTATGAATAAATCAAAATGATCCACTTCAACCTTTGCTGTTTGTCATGTCCAAATAGGTCTTATGGAAAACTCATGGTGTACCTTGAGCCCAGAAGATATTTTATCTTTTAGACTCTATTTGTGTGAAATTAATTTTCTATTTTAATTCCCAGTTGTCATCAAAATAGTTGCATGTGGTAGTTACAAAACTGAACATCACTGTTGTTTGTCTCATTCACAGGAAATGCTCTCAGCACTGTCAAGTCTAATGACAATGTCAAGGTTTTCACTGTCAGAGGGACATCCTTTGAGCCCGCTGAGGTGGAGGGAGGCAGTGCTACATCAGAGGAAGGTAGCTCCAGTACTAACCATGCACTGATACACACCCGAAAAGCACACATACAAAAGCCATTGTTCTTGTTTATCATTCTAAAATAAAAAAATAAAAATTCCTGGCTGGATAACATATTTGTCAGGGTATAGTTAAAAGCAAGGAGACATGAGACAGTTTGTCCCTGAGATGCAGTTTATTTAATATGATCCTCTGATGTTTCCTCATGTGTTGTTGTTTGTTTATTTCAGTTGCTGCGTCCGCTCCTGCTGGGATGTCCGAGTGGCTGGAAGCGTCCTTGACCAAGAGTGACCGTCCAGAGCTGACCAGTGCAAAGGTTGTGGTGTCCGGAGGTGAGAGACACCTAATTTCATGCTATTTGCTTTTACTTGACAAATGAATTCAAATCAAATCAAATCAAATTTATTTATATAGCCCTTCGTACATCAGCTGATATCTCAAAGTGCTGTACAGAAACCCAGCCTAAAACCCCAAACAGCAAGCAATGCAGGTGTAGAAGCACGGTGGCTAGGAAAAACTCCCTAGAAAAGCCAAAACCTAGGAAGAAACCTAGAGAGGAACCAGGCTATGTGGGGTGGCCAGTCCTCTTCTGGCTGTGCCGGGTAGAGATTATAACAGAACATGGCCAAGATGTTCAAATGTTCATAAATGACCAGCATGGTCGAATAATAATAAGGCAGAACAGTTGAAACTGGAGCAGCAGCACGGCCAGGTGGACTGGGGACAGCAAGGAGTCATCATGTCAAGTAGTCCTGGGGCATGGTCCTAGGGCCGCGGTTCAGTTGAAACTGGAGCAGCAGCACGGCCAGGTGGAATTGATGTGTATGCCAAATGTTTAAAGAAATCATTACTGTCTTGCCCTTCTTTTAGGAAGGGGCCTGAAGAGTGGAGACAACTTCAAGCTGCTGTATGACCTTGCTGACAAAATGAATGCCGCAGGTAAGTGTGTGATTAGAATGAGTCTTTGAATGTTGACCTGCATATACAAATGCAAGTTCTGCATTTGAATACGTAGCTAGGTCTTCATCTAATTGGTGACAGACTTTCATGCAAATACTTTTGAATCTGCATAAAGAAAACATGTGCATTTTCCCACCAGTGTTGTGTTTCCACCAAATAGATTTTTTGCAGATAAAGATCAGTGCGTGATGATGTAGTGCACATACATTTCATGTACCGAATAAAAATCTGAAGTTTAATATGTTTCCATCGCTTTTCCAATTCTACCGATAGTTTTGTCACAAACTGTTGCATTAAATAGCAAATGTGCCTACTCTGGTTTTAGCACGTGTACTCCAGCCAACAACTGGCAGATAGTGTTGGTAGGCTGTGCTGCTAGGTTAGTCTACATGAGATTATTATGGATAACATATTATGGATAGAACATTTTTATTTGTCAAATGGCAGTCAAGCATCGATCATCATGTCACCAGAATAAGACCCTCAATATTTATTGGAAAGGAGTATCAAGATCACCATCCACTTTCACCACCCTGTGAAGTTCATCATCACATATTTAATCTGTAGCCTAATAAACTGCATGGTTTCCTGAGTCGTAGTGATAGGACCACACACCATATGATTGTTATTATATCAATATTTGCGCATAAAGGCACTGCCATTTCTCACATAATGAATTTTACCGACACAAAAAGATCCCACCATGTCGAACGAACAAATGATCTGCCGGCATTTATACAATTTTACCGAAATGTCCTGTTACCATCATAGCTGTCGTGATTTTTTTTTATACGGTATGACTTAGCAATTAAAATATTGGTGAAGAAATTTGATTGACAGCAGTAAAGTAGGTTTGAATTGATTCTCCCCACAGTTGGTGCTTCCAGAGCTGCTGTGGATGCTGGATATGTCCCCAATGACATGCAGGTTGGACAGACTGGCAAGATCGTGGCCCCCGTAAGTGACAAACTCAAGATAATTTAACATTCATCCTATTCTTTGATAGGCAATGTTGTGTTCACAATGGTGTATTCTGTATTGATATTGCACAATTATTCAAGATAAACCTTTTGTGGAAACATGGGTGTATACTTACAACAAAATAAATCTGAAAATGCGTAGATATAATTTCTGAGTTTCCCACCCAGTATTGATTATTGTGCAAGTTGCTCGCAGCTTGACAAAGGCCTGTTACTTTAGATGCAAACACAATTCCTTGAATTCAGTGTTCTAAAGATGGATCCCTTAGCCCCTTTTAAAAAGGTTAAATTCCCATTATCCGGTTCAAATGGGATATCCCAGCTGTGATTATCCACACATTTGAAATGTAGTTAATGGCACATTTATGCACCTAAATGATTTAGCTGATCCATTAGAGAGCAGAGCACAGTGCAGTGGGTATCTGCTCAGAGCCACAGACCAGGCCATTCTGCCCAAATTGGATTTTGCTAATGTTTTGACAAGCTTGTCACATTTGGGCTAAAAGCCCATTTATTGTTTTTGTTTTGTTTATGAAACATACTCTGCTATACTATCGCTCGTGCAATGATGTCTGAGGGGAAAAAACAGTGTTCGTTGTTTGAAGTAACACCATTGTCACAAACAGATGTGGCAGTTTCACCATTACGGATTCCAGCTTTAATGTATTACATCAAATTTTAATGGCAGTATTTTTATCCTGCTCATATTTGTCAGTCAGTTATTCATAGTCCTCATGCAAACCATTCAGAGGATTCAAGTATTAAATGGTAATTTTTGATCGCTACCTTCCGGCATTGTTAGGACAGAAGAACGATGTCATATAAGTGTCAATGTCTGTCTGACATCTTTTTTATTTGACAAATGTCCCCTTGAATAGCACAAAACTGTGTTCCTTCTTGTTATGTGTATTTGAATGATCCACTTTTGACAGGAGGAATATTTAGCTAATCAACTATCCACTATTGAACTGCTCCAGTTATAGTTTTTCTGAAATGAAATTTGACATTTAGTGTTTCTGTCAGTATGTATTCATAGCTTTTGCATATTTACAGTGGGGCAAAAAAGTATTTAGTCAGCCACCAATTGTGCAAATTCTCCTACTGAAAAAGATGAGGCCTGTTATTTTCATCATAGGTACACTTCAACTATGACAGACAAAATGAGAAAAAAAAATCCAGAAAATCACATTGTAGGATTTTTAATGAATTTATTTGCAAATTATGGTGGAAAATAAGTATTTGGTCAATAACAAAAGTTTATCTCAATACTTTGTTATATACCCTTTGTTGGCAATGACAGAGGTCAAACGTTTTCTGTAAGTCTTCACAAGGTTTTCACACACACTTGCTGGTATTTTGGCCCATTCCTCCATGCAGATCTTCTCTAGAGCAGTGATGTTTTGGGGCTGTTGCTGGGCAACACGGACTTTCAACTCCCTCCAAAGATTTTCTATGGGGTTGAGATCTGGAGACTGGCGAGGCCACTCCAGGACCTTGAAATGCTTCTTATGAAGCCACTCCTTCGTTGCCCGGGCAGTGTGTTTGGGATCATTGTCATGCTGAAAGACCCAGCCACGTTTCATCTTCAATGCCCTTGCTGATGGTAGGCTTTGTTACTTTGGTCCCAGCTCTCTGCAGGTTATTCACGAGGTCCCCCCATGTGGTTCTGGGATTTTTGCTTACCGTTCTTGTGATCATTTTGACGCCCCGGGGTGAGATCTTGCGTGGAGCACCAGATCGAGGGAGATTATCAGTGGTCTTGTATGTCTTCCATTTCCTAATAATTGCTCCCACATTGCTCCCACAGTTGATTTCTTCAAACCAAACTGCTTACCTATTGCAGATTCAGTCTTCCCAGCCTGGTGCAGGTCTACAATTTTGTTTCTGGTGTCCTTTGACAGCTCTTTGGTCTTGGCCATAGTGGAGTTTGGAGTGTGACTGTTTTAGGTTGTGGACAGGTGTCTTTTATACTGATAACAAGTTCAAACAGGTGCCATTAATACAGGTACCGAGTGGAGGACAGAGGAGCCTCTTAAAGAAGAAGTTACAGGTTTGTGAGAGCCAGAAATCTTGCTTGTTTGTAGGTGACTAATTACTTATTTTCCATCATAATTTGCAAATAAATTCAGAAAAAATCCTACAATGTGATTTTCTGGATTTGTTTTCCTCATTTTGTATGTCATAGTTGAAGTGTACCTATGATGAAAATTACAGGCCTCTCTCATCTTAAGTGGGAGAATTTGCACAATTGGTGGCTGACTAAATACTTCTTTGCCCCACTGTATGTATATCAAAGAATTGTCACACTAGCATTCAGTAGCCTAAAGTCTTTATAAGACTGTCTTCACCCTACTGTCCTGACGTTTACAGACAGTGTGCCGCTGTATTGTTTATGTAATCTAAGCTGTGGGGTGTCATGCCTGAGCAACGTTTCAGACGAGTACCACATTCGGATAACAGCTTGGCAACGGAGCAGCCAGGTTGTCATGTTGCGGTCTTTTTTTTTTTTTTTATCGGCTAACAATAGCATCACCACAGTTGAACGACTAGCTACCAATACAATCATGTTCCTTGCAGGGAGTTGCTTTCACACCTGAGGGAATGCTGGGTGTGAAATAGCAGGCTGAAACAGTGCTTTATGCCCTGTCTAGCCTTCTAATTGAAAATGCAAAGCTGCTAGAAGAGCTTAAAGAGACTAACTCTGAGAAGATTCTCCAAATAGGTTAGACATTGCACTCTTGCTAGTACCTTTTTGTTTTAGTTTTTTTATTTTAATCTTTTTTTATGTACTCTGATCTTTCCATACAGTGATACTACAACATGTTTTGTGGTGATTCTATCTCTGCAAGGACAGTACACTTGCTGGATAGGACAGTGCCTCTCATGGTGAAATATTGGTCCTCACTTCCAGTCGTTGGCAGACTTGTGTTCATAAATTGATGTTCTGCTCCTCTGAGACTACTCCAATAACATTAAGTAGCACTGAAATATTAATATGGCAGTGCATTACGCTGAAAGCTTCTGATGTGTTTTCCCCATAGGTGAGGTGGATGCTTGGGAGGGTCCTACACTCTGCTACACCCCCCCCCCCCAGCACTCTCCCTCTGAGAGACTACACAGACCTGGTCAGGGTCAGCACTAGAACAGCTCCATACTCTAACCCAGGACTGTCCTGCAATAAGTTGCATTTGTACTAGGGTGCCAATGATGACCTTAGTGGTGTCGTGATGGTTTTCTGGAGATTGATGGAAAGTTATTCAATAAATATTGTAGGCCCACATATTATACTACTGGTATTGAGTCCGTTGCAGGCATTCCTACAGTAAGGTGTCTTACCTGTGTTCAGCAGCCTGAAACAACTGGGACTACACAGATGTGGCGGTCCACCAAGCGCTTGTATTATGCTGATACAGTTTGTTTTGTCATCGTGTTGTCTCTGTAGGAGTTGTACATCGCTGTTGGCATCTCTGGAGCTATTCAGCATCTGGCTGGGATGAAGGACAGCAAGGTACAGTACAGTTACCATTCTTACTTGTTTCTTCCCTGTCCCTTTATACCAGAACGTTCTGTCATGTATACAGAGTAGGCATGCTGCATTATTTATGAAACACATTCTGCTTTGCACTACAGACTATTGTGGCCATCAACAAGGACCCAGAGGCTCCCATCTTCCAGGTGGCAGACTATGGTCTGGTGGCTGATCTGTTCAAGGTGAGATAGTAGGCCGACTGTGTTGGAGGAATATTCACCCATGAGGAAACATTACCAAACACTCTTGCCATGACTGAAACTAACCCAACACTGGGTTAGCTTTCAGCACAGCGCTGACTAGATGATCAGCAAGACACCGGCATTTCAATAACCAAGAAATGACAACAGTGCCAATCAGAATATTACATTCACTATTTCCCTGATCAGTGTTGCAAGAGCCATTATTATTCCACCTAATGGAAATGTGTTGAATTATTGAGGTGCTGAATTAATCACAGGTGAGTTGTGGCCAGAGCTTGCTGTTGTGTAGAGATACAACAGCGCTCCTTCAAACCATAAGTTCTCATGTATTATTTTCTCTTCCCTTGTGCCATTACTTTACATCCTCAGCTGCCCTCTAATGTCTGGCTGGCACATATGGCCAGTGTGTCAGAGGGTTGCCATACTCTTGAACAAGAGGGCCCGTGCTTTCGGTGAAAGTGTATTAGCATTTATTTTCATGTGTGTGTAATGTTGTTCATCTTTTATTTACTATGGAGGTGGCGGTGTGTGAGAGGCCCAGGTGTTATGGGGAAACTCCATAAAAGTGATTGGTAATAATAGCTCGTGGCAGCAGAGTTGTAAGCTGATAACCAGCAGGTCACATGTGATCACTCCTCGGATAACTCATTCAAATGTATGGTCTTTCTCCTCTTCCTTCAATTGAAAACTGATCTGTGGGACATACTCGACTCGGGCGCTACTGATACTGATAAACTATATGTCATTCGGCAGGCAACCCCGCTCATGTCCCTTTGATCAGTTACTCTCAGAAAATGAAATAGTTTATCAATGACTTGATCTTAAATGGTGTCACCCCAAACTGTGAGACTCAACACTTACATTTATCTAAAAGTTCAACCTTCCATTTCCATGTCGCAAGCACACATTGTGTCAACCTTGCTAGATATGCCTGGTTAGGGGGTGCAACCATCTTAAACTACTCTGTTTTGTCTTTGTCTCACTAGGCTGTCCCTGAGATGACTGCAGCTTTGAGCAAGTGAGCCAAAATTCAGCTCAACAGCCATACCTTCACTACCTGGGTACCAAGACCACATGGTTACAGCTCTCCTACAATCTCTGCCTTAATGTTTCTGGAGCTACTTTTCTGGGAACACTAATAATGTTATCATCCTCCTTCCTAAATGGAAACAGAACAACACTGTTTATAAACTGTACATGTGTTTTTATGGACTTAGCTATGATAATGCCACAAATAATGTTTTGCTTACCTGGCGTAGGTGATATTTTTGTTCCCTGTTAATGCATATTTTGTAATATGTATTTAACGTAGCGTCACAATAAAGGCAATCTTCAGGAAGTCTAAACCTGCCTCACTAATGCACTTTTATTAATGTGTAGTCCCCCGAAAGGTCTTGGTATCAATGATACAACTGACTGTAAATGACTGTTCTTTTACCACGTTTGCTTTTAATTGCTTTTACTCTGCACTGAATTCCCTTCATGATCAATTTACAAAATGCCTGTTGACATTTAAGTGCACAGGATTAGATTGCCATGTCTGAAAGCAGATATTTTTAAAGGTCCATGCTATAATACTTTATCTTCTGACCAACACTTTACATAACATCTTCAATTACAAATCCCTTGAGATTTGGTAGCTGAAACATCACTCAATTGTCTGGCTTAAAAATATTTTGTCATATCATTTGAGTACAAACTTTAGCATTGATAATGTAGAAAGACAAAGGTAAGAAATAAGCTGAGAACACAGCTCAACACAGAACACAGATCAAATGTACCCTGCATTAGTCCGATCAGAGAGGACTGTACTTAATGTTGAGGTCGAGAGACTCCAGGTTGAATTTCAGTATGGTTTGTTTATAAAATGTCTGATTAGTGTGGCTCATGACATCATAATATGATTGCCAGTTAGTAGTTGTTTTGTGATCAGTCTAGTGTCTCCAATCCCTAAGCAAGTATATCAGACAAACAAACAAACCACCCAGTTCCACCCACACACACCCAGCCCCATCGCTAAATGATATCACATTCAAAAGCATCAGAGCCAGTCACATTTCTGCTGAGCCCTGCTACCTCAGAGCTTGGGCTAATGTCCTAATGCTGGTTTCTTTTGGTGACTCCATATACTCATTTATAGTGGCACTTCCTGATAGTTGTTCAGTGCCTGCTCACTAAGGCATGTTTCCCTGTCTTCAATGGACGATGGGCTGTGCTGGCAGAGCTGCCATTCACAGTTCCAAGGTGCTTTTGGCAATGAGGAAGATGGCTGTATGCCAGTGGAGGATGCCTCTGAGTTCATGCCTTTAGTTTTAGTCAGTGAGTTTCAGGAGGGTATTTGAGGAGTGAATCAGTGCTGGCTAAGAGATACAGTACCACCTGTAGCCCTTTCCTATGTCTCAGGCAGGCTGCTGACAGGGGCATCTGCCTGAGACAGCCTGTACTTCTCCTCCATGAAAGGCTCCCTGGCCTGCAGGTGGATGAGAGGCTTGGTGTGGAAGCCTCTGCGGCTCTCCTTGTTCCTCTTGTTGTAGATGTTGAGCCTGTGCTCCAGCTCAGGGCTGGTCTTGGCGGAGCCAGCAGGGCTGGGCAGTTTGAGGTTGACAGGGTCCAAGCCCTTCTGTCCCAGACAGGAGTCCTCAGACAGGGAGGAGAGCAGCTCCTGCACCACGGCGCTGGGGTGTCCTCTGGGGCCAGGCTGTGTTCCCAAGCCCAGGGCCAGGGGGCTGCAGTAGGGCGGGGGGTAACAGCGCTGGCCGCTGTAGGAGTCTGTGGAGGTGGAGGCCTCGCGGACGGTGGAGCTGCAGTCGGTGTTGGAGCCCAGGGTGTGGCTACTTATACTGTGCTGGTGGGCGCTGAAGCTGGAGCGAGAGCGGGACACGGTGGTGTTGGAGGCCTCGCTCACAGAGCTACCCGTCCGCTGCAGACAGCTGGACGCTGCATCTGCACTCACCAGAGACGAGGGCAGCTGGCTGGGGTTATTGGGCAGGTGCACGTCTATGGCTGCAGTGGTGATGACACGAGCTGGGTCTGGGATCCCAACATCTACAAGAATCACAAACATCTTGGACTCAACACATGATCCTGCTGACTGACCGCAAAGTACACAAACAAACCTGTGAGGGTGTAGACAATTGTTTATTCTTACCACTGCTTGCCTCACTGTAGTACTGGCTGATGTAGTTGTTCATGTCATCTTGAACTACATGATCTGAAAGAAATAAGAAACAAAATAGGTATGTACTTTTTCTTAAACAACTGAATGAGTTAGATGTTTGGTACCCTTATCTAATAGAGCTTGTGACAGTCTATTCCCATGTTTGTTCTGTAAAGATCTCCCAGAATGCATCAGTCAGATATTCCTGACCAGAAGGTTGAACACATAGGAAGCAAGGTAAGGAATGTAAAAAGAGGTGAGGTGGTGGGTAGAAGGGCCTGTGGCTGGCATCTCTGACCTGTCACAGTTTACCTCTAAGTGCCATCCCCATTCCCTCAGGACCACTAGACAGATGGGTTTTATTTATGTTTCTTCCAAGAAGGCAGGGGATGCTCGGACTAAAATGTGGCGTCAGAGACAATCACTCTGCGATTAATAACACATGAGCATGTGAGGACCACTTAAAAGGCTGCAGTCTGACACAGCCTCTCTGTGAAACCTCAGATATATAGCAGAGAGAGGAGCAGGGTGATTTATGTCTTTACTAAAGGAAAGTGCTTTGTTTCTCCTGTCTCCTGCAACTTATGATCTGTCTCCCTTTGAAAGTTTTATGGCTCCTGTATTCATTGGAGTGTTTGTTCAGAATTTTAAAGACTTATGTTTTGATAATATTTCAGTACCCCCATGCCAGTATGTATGCCAGTCACCCTGCCTTCCTTCTCCTGAGACATGAAAACAAACAGTAGGTTTAGGCGGATGTTCTCCTCATGATTAAATCCGATGGCGGGCTATAGGCGAGGCGGCTTTTAAAGGCAATGAAAAACAATTGGAAATTGCCATTAAAAGGCCCTGAAAAGTCATTCTGAAAAGTACTTTTTCTCTCATGGCTAACTACCAGGAAGTTTGAAGAGACAGGTTGAGTGGGCAGGGAGCTTATATTGAAGAGCTCGCCTACACTGACAGCTCTTTGAAACTCCTATGTCAAGCAACTTGGATGCAGTGAGCAACTAATTTGTTGATACACAAAGCAACTAAAAAAACATTGAAATTGCTTCAATGATGCCAATTTGATTAATACATTCCTGTTTGATATGTCTCTTGTGATGCAGTTCACAGCAGTACTGACGAATGTGTTGTCATGACAACTGTCAGAGTTTTGAAAGACCCTCCCCCCTCCTTTGTTCCATGCTGGTTGAAGACCCAGCAAACCAGTAACTAGCTAACACCAGAGACAGATGAAGACCCAGCAAACCAGTAACTAGCTAACACCAGAGACAGATGAAGACCCAGCTAACCAGTAACTAGGTAACACCAGAGACAGATGAAGACCCAGCTAACCAGTAACTAGCTAACACCAGACACAGATGAAGACCCAGCTAACCAGTAACTAGCGAACACCAGACACAGATGAAGACCTAGCTAGCCAGTAACTAGCTAACACCAGACACAGATAAAGACCCAGCTAGCCAGTAACAAGGTAACACCAGACACAGATGAAGACCCAGCTAACCAGTAACTAGCTAACACCAGACACAGATGAAGACCCAGCTAACCAGTAACTAGCTAACACCAGACACAGATGAAGACCTAGCTAACCAGTAACTAGCTAACACCAGACACAGATGAAGACCCAGCTAACCAGTAACTAGCTAACACCAGACACAGATGAAGACCCAGCTAACCAGTAACTAGCTAACACCAGACACAGATGAAGACCTAGCTAACCAGTAACTAGGTAACACCAGACACAGATGAAGACCCAGCTAACCAGTAACTAGCTAACACCAGACACAGATGAAGACCCAGCTAACCAGTAACTAGGTAACACCAGACACAGATGAAGACCCAGCTAACCAGTAACTAGCTAACACCAGACACAGATGAAGACCCAGCTAACCAGTAACTAGGTAACACCAGACACAGATGAAGACCCAGCTAACCAGTAACTAGCTAACACCAGACACAGATGAAGACCCAGCTAAACAGTAACTAGGTAACACCAGACACAGATGAAGACCCAGCTAAGCAGTAACTAGGTAACACCAGACACAGATGAAGACCTAGCTAACCAGTAACTAGCTAACACCAGACACAGATGAAGACCCAGCTAACCAGTAACTAGCTAACACCAGACACAGATGACCTAGCTAGACAGTAACTAGCGAACACCAGACACAGACGAAAGGGGAAACATATAAGTATATTTGCCATAGATCAATATGGTAAAGATTTAATTATATTTGCTGACACCCTACAGTCACATTTTGGAACCAGTAGAGTAGCTATCTTGCTATATAAACCACGCCCCTCTGCAATCACAGCTTTCTTAAATTGGTTACTAGGCGGAATTTATTTCAATTAGACAAAATAATATAATTTTACCATTGGTGTATTAAAATGAGATTAAGGTGATGTTACCTTGTCCACGTATCCAAGTGTTTGACATGGGGAGGGGACCAGTAACTTTATGATCAAACTTTATCAATGAAGAAGCAACAGTCATTCGTCATCATACTTTGATCTGGTTTTCTTCAAATATCATCACATTTTATGAAAAACATGATTTTGACTGTTTTTTTGATACATAAACTTTATACATAATACATAACCTTTATAAGCAGCAATGCCTATAATCCACGATCGGATTGAATCCTGGCCTAGGTTAGATACAATGGTCATCATACAGAAGTGCGACATCTTTTTAAACCAATCTCTTGGTTTACAGATACACTCCCCTATATATTCATTTGGACAGTGAAGCTAATTTGGCTCTATGCTCCAGCATTTTGCATTTGAAATCAAATGTTTTATTTGAGGCGACAGTATAGAATGGCACCTTTTATTTGAGGGTGTTTTCATAGATCTGTTTTACCATTTAGAAATGAAAGCACTATGCATCTAGTCCCCCCATTTGAAGGTGTCATAACTATTTGGAAAAATGTATTTATAGTGTATAAAATGTTGTCAACATTTTTGTATTTGTTAAAATATTCCTAGCACACAATGACTACATCCAGCTTGTGACTCTGCAAACTTGTTGTATGCATTTACAGTTTGTTTTGGTGCTGTTTCAGATTATGTTGCGCCCAATAGAAAATAATGTATTGTATCATTTTGGGGTCATTTTATTGTAAAAAGAATTGAATATGTTTCTTAACACTTCTATGTTAATGTGGATGCCACCATTCTTACGGATAATAATGAATCAATTGTGATTAATGATGAGTGAGAAATTTACAGAGGCATAAATATCATCCCGTTACTGGTAATGGTGAGAGGTTAGCATGATCTTTGTGCATCTGTAACTTTCTCCCTCATCATTATTCACTATTCATTCATTATTATCCTTAATCATCGAAGCATCCACCATTCTTATTTACAATAAAAGTGACTCCAAAATGACTCAAAACATTATTTACCATTCATTTATATTGGGCACAACGTAATCTAAAACACAACCAAAAAACTACAAATACATCCAACGACTTTGTTGAATCACAAGCTTGATGTAGTTATTACGGGCTAGGGATATGGGACCAAATACTACACTTTTGACTAAATGTAATACACTATAAGTGAATTTGTCCAAACACTTAAGACACCTTCAATTTGTTTTATTTAACTAGGCAAGTCAGTGAAGAACAAATTCTTATTTACAATGATGGCCTACCCCGGCCAAACCTGGACGACACTGGGCCAATTGTGCGCCTCCCTATGGGACTCCCAATCACGGCCGGATGTGATTCAGCCTAGATTCGAACCAAATCTAATTTTATTAGTCACATGCGCCAAATACAACAGGTGTAGACCTTACAGTGAAATGTTTACTTACAAGCCCCTAACCAACAATGCAGTTTAAAAAACATGAATAAGAATTAAAAGTAACAAGTAGTTAAAGAGCAGCAGTAAAATAACAATAGCGAGACAATATACAGGGGGTACCGGTACAGAGTAAATGTGCGGGGGCACCAGCTGGAGTCTTGACAATTTTTAGGGCCATCTTTTGACACCACCTGGTATAGAGGTCCTGGATGGCAGGAAGCTTGTCCCCAGTGATGTACTGGGCCATACGCACTACCCTCTGTAGGGCCTTGCAGTCGGAGGCAGAGCAGTTGCCAAACCAGGCAGTGATGCAACCAGTCAGGATGCTCTCGCTGCTGCAGTTGTAGAACCTTATGAGGATCTGAGGACCCATGCCAAATCTTTTCAGTCTCCTGCGGGGGAATAGGTTTTGTTGTGCCCTCTTCAAGACTGTCTTGGTGTGCTTGGACAATGTTAATTTGTTTGTGATGTGGACACCAAGGAACTTGAAGCTCTCAACCTGCTTCACTACAGCCCTGTCAATCAAAATGGGGGCGTGCTCGGTCCTCCTTTTCCTGTAGTCCACAATCATCTCCTTTGTCTTGATCACGTTGAGGGAGAGGTTGTTGTTCTGGCATCACACGGCCAGCTCTCTGACCTCCCTATAGGCTGTCTCGTTGTTGTCGGTGATCAAACCTACCACTGTTGTGTCATCGCAAACATAATGATGGTGATGGAGTCGTGCCTGACCATGCAGTTATGAGTGAACAGGGAGTACAAGAGGGGACTGAGCACGCACCCCTGAGGGGCCCCTGTGTTGAGGATCAGCATGGCGGATGTGTTGTTACCTACCCTTACCACCTGGGGCGGCCCGTCAGGAAGTCCAGGATCCAGTTGCAGAAGGAAATGTTTAGTCCCAGGGTCCTTAGCTTAGTGATGAGCTTTTGAAGACATCATGGTGTTGAACGCTGAGCTATAGTCAATGAATAGCATTCTCACACTGGTGTTCCTTCAGTCCAGGTGGGAAAGGCCAGTGTGGAGTGAAATAGACATTGCATCATCTGTGGATCTGTTAGGGCGGTATGCAAATTGGAGTGAGTCTAGGGTTCTTGGGTTAATGGTGTTGTGAGCCATGACCAGACTTTCAAAGCACTTCATGGCTACAGACATGAGTGCTACTCATGTAGTCATTTAGGCAGATTACCTTAGTGTGGCTCAGGGACTATGGTGGACTGCTTAAATCATTTTGGTATTACAGACGTGGACAGGGAGAGGTTGAAAATGTCAGTGAAGACATTTGCCAGTTGGTCAGCGCATGCTTGCAGTACACATCCTGGTAATCCGCCTGGTCCTTTCGGCCTTGTGAATGTTGACCTGTTTAAAGGCCTTACTCACATCGGCTGCAGAGAGTGTGATCACACAGTCGTCCGGAACAGCTGGTGCTCTCATGCATGTTTCAGTGTTATTTGCCTCGAAGCGAGCATAGAAGTAGTTTAGCTCGTCTGGTAGGCTTGTGTCACAGGGCAGCTCTCGGCTGTGCTTCCCTTTGTAGTCTGTAATGGTTTGCAAGCCCTGTCACATCTAACCAGCATCGGAGCCGGTGTAGTACAATTCGATCTTAGTCCTGTATTGATACTGCCTGTTTGATGGTTCGTTGGAGGGCATAGCGGGATTTCTTATAAGCTTCCGGGTTAGAGTCCCGCTCCTTAAAAGCGGCAGCTCTAGCCTTTAGCTCAGTGAGGATGTTGCCTGTAATCCATGGCTTCTGGTTGGGGTATATATGTACAGTCAATGTGGGGTCGACGTCATCGATGCACTTATTGATGAAGCCAATGACTGATGTGGTGTACTCCTCAATGTCATAGGAAGAATCCCGGAACATATTCCAGTCTGTGCTAGTAAAACAGTCCTGTAGCTTAGCATCTGCATCATCCAGGGACTGTAGTGACATCTCTTGCACTAAGATGTAGTGCCTTAGACCGGGAGCCCATTGGGGAGGGGACTAAACACATAAAGTGCTTCACTGTCCAAATAAACACGGAGGGGAGTGCATATTTACATAGAGGATCTTGTCCTCATTCAAACAGCACTCCCATAGCACTGAGGTCTCCGACTCAGAGGTCCCACACTGTAGGCATCCCATCAGGCTGCTGTTCTTGTGGAATTATTTTCCTTGTACAGTACTCTACTATTCTATCCTCCCTGGAATCTGGTGTGGTTTGTTAGATGTCTGTTGTGGTTTCCAGGTGAACGGAGAACTTCTTTTCGACCCAGCCAACCTGTTTAACAAACATGACCCAAAGCACAGAGCACGCTGTTCATTCGGCCACTTTTCCTGGAAAATCTGATCTGACTTGGCCAAGGCATCCCTCTATTCCCCTGGCTTCAAGAGAGACCCTCTGTGGTAAAAACCACAGCCAGCAGGCAATCCCTAGAGATAGAACCCTATGACATTGTTTTATCTTGATGGGACAATCTGCAGTATTCTGATGTAATGCTAGTGCAAGTCCTAATCCAGGCACTTGTCATCTCCCGTCTGGATTACTGCAACTCGCTGTTGGCTGGGCTCCCTGCCTGTGCCATTAAACCCCTACAACTCATCCAGAACGCCGCAGCCCGTCTGGTGTTCAACCTTCCCAAGTTCTCTCACGTCACCCCGCTCCTCCGCTCTCTCCACTGGCTTCCAGTTGAAGCTCGCATCCGCTACAAGACCATGGTGCTTGCCTACGGAGCTGTGAGGGGAACGGCACCGCAGTACCTCCAGGCTCTGATCAGGCCCTACACCCAAACAAGGGCACTGCGTTCATCCACCTCTGGCCTGCTCGCCTCCCTACCACTGAGGAAGTACAGTTCCCGCTCAGCCCAGTCAAAACTGTTTGCTGCTCTGGCCCCCCAATGGTGGAACAAACTCCCTCACGACGCCAGGACAGCGGAGTCAATCACCACCTTCCGGAGACACCTGAAACCCCACCTCTTCAAGGAATACCTAGGATAGGATAAAGTAATCCTTCTCACCCCCCCCCCCTTAAATGATTTAGATGCACTATTGTAAAGTGGCTGTTCCACTGGATGTCAGAAGGTGAATTCACCAATTTGTAAGTCGCTCTGGATAAGAGCGTCTGCTAAATGACTTAAATGTTAATGTAATGTAAATGTAGGATCAGGGTGTGGTACCTCTAGGGGCTGCTGCCTCCCTGGCTTTAGCCTGGCCTCGCTGATCGGGGCCCCCAGGGGCCAGGCCGTCCACCTCCTGGAAGCTGCTGCTCTGCTTGCCCCACACATGGTGGATCTGCATGGCAGCCTCTCGCTCTGCTACCAGGTCCAAGTCCTGCTGAGCCAGGTGGGCCCGCAGCTGCCTGATCTCAAACTAATAGAGAGTGAACGAGAAAGAGAGAGTGAGAGAAAGAAGGAAAGAGTGTGAGAAAGAAAGACAGAGTGAGAGAGAGAAAGAGAAAGAAGGGGGGGAGGACAAAGGGAGAACATACATGTGTTATCCTTGCATACAAACACCTAAATACCCTTTAAGAGCTCTGGCCCTAACGTCCACACACTGTATCTCATCCACTAACTACATTACTGGTAGCTGTTGGCTATATTGCCAAACCCTGACTTGTATCACACTGACCATTGCACACATAAATAGATGACATATACGTATGTACATATTACAGATCCGCTCTAATGGTTAGAACATAAACCTTTTCCCTCTTGGGTCAACAGGACCCAGCAGGGTTGTACAGTGACAGTCATAAGCCCTCAGCTTTACTATATTACATGGACAAATGTGACTTTAGAATTTTCCTGAATGGAAATCCCAGGATGGGAATAACAGGAATGTTGTGAATCATTATGACTGAATACAGAGCCTGATAGTATCTCCTATTAAGGATATGTGATCTATTTATGTATTCAAAGGGTCAGTGTGACAAAATTCAGTGTTTGTCAGATTAAAGGTTTGGTTATTCCACTAATATGTGTGTGAATTTGAATGTGTTATTTTAGCAATTATTTCTGGCACTTTGCTTCCCTCTACTGGTCAATGACAGGTAACGGTAACTCGTTCGACAGTTGTGTGAACATACTGCCTGCTCCTGGCAGATCTGGGTGAGTCTCTCCAGCTGCTCCTCCCTGACAGCTTTGGCCTTCTCATACTGCTGGTTCTCCATCTCCATCTCCACCTTCACCTGCAGCACGTAGGCTGGGACAGAACACAGGGCAGACTGTTATAGAGACTGCTTTGTAGGGATAAACAGTCACACTGACATAACTTTTTTTTTTTTAATATCAGTAGTAGGCCACATAAGATGGATTATGATCAGTAAGAAAAATATGTTTCCTGTCTTAAATCAATCATTGTACATGTGTGTGCATGTGAAACATGGAACTTCCACAAGAGGGCGTAACAATTAAAAACAGCTTAGACTCAAGAAACAGTACAACGTGTGTGTATCTGTATCAGATTATGTATGTATTTGTCATAGTGTTGTAAAGCAAGTATTGATTGTGGTTGGTAATATGCATGGTAAAAAAAAATCCGTAAAGCTCAGTAAAAAACCAGTTAGGATAATAACATCCATAAGGGTGGAGCTGCAGAAATATTGTTGTCGCATCTCTGTGACCTGACAGTTAAGGACATGACACAGAGGAGACTGTATTCATCCACCCTTTGCACCCCATACATCTACCCTCAGGCCCTCCCAGCCTCACCATCAATGATCCTCTTGACCCTCCAGATGCGCAGGGTGATGATGAGGCCGATGGCGTCCCAGGGACTGCTAGGGCCGTTGGCCACCGTTGAGGCCACCATGGGGGCCAGGGACAGGACAATGACTGCACCGTCAAACACCTACACACAAGCACACACACAAAGATATTAGCAAGAAGACAATATTTGAATGAAAAAACATGTACAACTATGACAGACAAAATTAGAAAAAAAATCCAGATTACATTGTAGGATTTTTTATGAATTTATTTGCAAATTATGGTAGAAAATAAGTATTTGGTCACCTACAAACAAGCAAGATTTCTGGCTCTCACAGACCTGTAACTTATTCTTTAAGAGGCTCCTCTGTCCTCCACTCGTTACCTGTATTAATGGCACCTGTTTGAACTTGTTATCAGTATAAAAGACACATGTCCACAACCTCAAACAATCACACTCCAAACTCCACAATGGCCAAGACCAAAGAGCTGTCAAAGGACACCAGAAACAAAATTGTAGACCTGCACCAGGCTGGGAAGACTGCATCTGCAATAGGTAAGCAGCTTGGTTTGAAGAAATCAACTGTGAGAGCAATTATTAGGAAATGGAAGACATACAAGACCACTGATAATCTCCCTCGATCTGGGGCTCCACGCAAGATCTCACCCCGTGGGGTCAAAATGATCACAAGAACGGTGAGCAAAAATCCCAGAACCACACGGGGGGACCTAGTGAATGACCTGCAGAGAGCTGGGACCAAAGTAACAAAGCCTACCATCAGTAACACACTACGCCGCCAGGGACTCAAATCCTGCAGTGCCAGACGTGTCCCCCTGCTTAAGCCAGTACATGTCCAAGCCCGTCTGAAGTTTGCTAGAGAGCATTTGGATGATACAGAAGAAGATTGGGAGAATGTCATATGGTCAGATGAAACCAAAATATAACTTTTTGGTAAAAACTCAACTTGCCGTGTTTGGAGTGCAAAGAATGCTGAGTTGCATCCAAAGAACACCATACCTACTGTGAAGCATGGGGGTCGAAACATCATGCTTTGGGGCTGTTTTTCTGCAAAGGGACCAGGACGAATGATCCGTGTGAAGGAAAGAATGAATGGGGCCATGTATCGTGAGATTTTTAGTGAAAACCTCCTTCCATCAGCAAGGGCATTGAAGATGAAACATGGCTGGGTCTTTCAGCATGACAATGATCCCAAACACACCGCCCGGGCAATGAAGGAGTGGCTTCGTAAGAAGCATTTCAAGGTCCTGAAGTGGCCTAGCCAGTCTCCAGATCTCAACCCCATAGAAAATCTTTGGAGGGAGTTGAAAGTCCGTGTTGCCCAGCAACAGCCCCAAAACATCACTGCTCTAGAGGAGATCTGCATGGAGGAATGTGCCAAAATACCAGCATCAGTGTGTGAAAACCTTGTGAAGACTTACAGAAAACGTTTGACCTCTGTCATTGCCAACAAAGGGTATATACAGTGCCTTGCGAAAGTATTCGGCCCCCTTGAACTTTGCGACCTTTTGCCACATTTCAGGCTTCAAACATAAAGATATAAAACTGTATTTTTTTGTGAAGAATCAACAACAAGTGGGACACAATCATGAAGTGGAACGACATTTATTGGATATTTCAAACTTTTTTAACAATCAAAAACTGAAAAATTGGGCGTGCAAAATTATTCAAAGTTCAAGGGGGCCGAATACTTTCGCAAGGCACTGTAACAAAGTATTGAGATAAACTTTTGTTATTGACCAAATACTTATTTTCCACCATAATTTGCAAATAAATTCATTCAAAATCCTACAATGTGATTTTCTGGATTCATTTTTCTCATTTTGTCTGTCATAGTTGAAGTGAACCTATGATGAAAATTACAGGCCTCTCTCATCTTTTTAAGTGGGAGAACTTGCACAATTGGTGGCTGACTAAATACTTTTTTGCCCCACTGTACATATCCAAGTTTCAGAACATTCCCTCCAGGCCTGTGGGTGGTTTCCAGTCAGAGGTCTGACATTTGGAGAATAATATTGCTGTGGAAGTGGTGGGCTGCTCCGAACCCCACCTCAGGATGGCGCCCCAGGGAGCTTACCTCCACTTTGTTCTCGATGTAATCCCAGATCCCCAGCACCACAATTCTGAACACCGTCTGAGAGAGTGGGGGAGGGAGATAGGGAGGGAAAGGGTAAAAAGGATTGGGGAAGAGAACCATAGCAATAGAATACATTTCCTTTAATTGTAAATACACCCCTAAAAATACTAATGTCCCAGCAAAAGTGAATTGCAGTTGTGATTCAGTTCTCTTTCATCTATCCACCAGCAATTCATCAATGACATACTCCTACAGTTCACTGCCACAGCGGTCAGATTTCCTTCAAACAATTAGAGACACACACTGCACCAGCTGCAGCTGACTCATCAGGGGCTGCAGAAGGCCACTGCACTCCTCCTTTCTTTTTACATATTCAGGATTCCACCTGAGCAGAAGCTGTCCTGCCACAGCCAATACTTACATGAATCACTAAGGGTTAGCTTGCATTGATAACTAAAACACATACACATGGTAGATGGTGGCAGATTGTGGTAAATTGCATCATTCTGGCAACAATGGCTGACACATAAATAACTTGTCATAGAATTCTGCGGCACCCCGCAAGCTGTGCTGCAGTACGCCACAACTTTTAATGGAAGAACCACAGTACTGTTTCTCAACCAAATAGAGCAGCAGACCAGTGAACAGAGAACTACACAAATAAACTGCTAGGCCTGAGGAAACGGTAATCAATAGGGTTTATCTGAGGCTCTGGCGCTAGTTAAAAGCTACGGTGGAACAGAAAAGCTCTATCTGCATTTTAGATCAAAGTGATTGTGTTGACTAAACGTAATACATCAAGAGCAATTAACAGTCACAGCAAGTTGTGAAGGGAAATAGTATCAGAATGAGTGAGATAGAGGAGGCTGTAACGCTGTGAACAAACATTAGGAGCAAATTAAATAGCTGTGTTTACGTTTAACAATATACTGTATGTAATGGACCAAGAGTACATTGACCAACGCTCTAATAAGTCGATAAGTGTTGATAAAAGAAAGGCCAGGGCTTAATAGGGCGTTGTAATCAGAATACACCACTGCACCTCTCTAGCTCACCTTTGTCTCAATCAACTATAGCACACTAGAGCATTAAATCAACCCTCCGCTACATCAGCTTTAAATGAGCCTGCTGCCACTGTGGTGACTGTGGGGGAGAGAGCGAGAGAGAGAGAGGGAGAGTGGCTCACCTCAGTGAAGAACACAGACAGAATGGCCAGGCTGATCCAGTGGATGATGCTGGCAAACTGGAACGCGTTGTTAACTGTGAAGACAGCACAGCAGAGACACCATTTCAAGATGACTAGTTTACTCAGGGTTCAGATCATTTGGTAAATCCTGGAGACAGACCCAAGCACAGACACATAGCCCTCTGTAGCTCAGTGTGTAGAGCAGGGCCATTGTTAATGCCAGGATAGTGGGTTTGATTCCCAGGACTGCTTATAAATAAAATGTATACACACTTGACTGTAGTTTGCTTTGGATAAAATTGTCTGTTAAATGGCATATGCAGTGCATTCGGAGAGTATTCAGACCTCTTGACTTATTCCAAATTTTGTTACATTACAGCCTTATTCTAAAATCGATTACAAAGTTTTTTTTCCGTCATCAATCTACACACAATACCCCATAATGATAAAGCAAAAACAGGTTTTTAGACATTTTTGCAAATTGCTCAGTTTGGCCGGGTGGCCAGCTCCAGGAAGAGTCTTTTGATGGTTCCAAACTTCTTCCATTTAAGAATGATGGAGGCCATTGTGTTCCTGGGGACCTTCAATGCTGCAGAAATGTTTGTACCCTTCCCCAGATCTGTGCCTTGGCTCCCTGTTTCGGAGCTCTACGGACAATTGCTTCGACCGCTTGGTTTTTGCTCTGACATGTACTGTCAACTGTGGGACATTATATAGAAACGTTTGTGCCTTTCCAAATCATGTCCAATCAATTGAATTTACCACAGGTGGACTCCAATCAAGTTGTAGAAACATCTCAAGGATGATCAATGGAAATAGGATGCACCTAAGCTCAATTTCAAGTCTCATAGGAAAGGGTCTGAATACTTATGTAAATAAGGTATTTCTGTTTTTATTTTAATACATTTGCAAAAATGTCTAAAAAAATGTCTAAAATGTCTAAAAACCTATATTTAATCCAATTTAGAATAAGGCTGTAACGTAACAAATTGTGTAAAAGGTCAAGGGGTCTGAATACTTTCCGAATGCACTGTATATATACTGTATATATTATATAGACAAAGATGTGCATGCACAGGTTTGTCTGACTTCATGCCTATTCATCAGCCTAATCGTACTACATTAGGCTGTCAGCTACAGCATTTCTCTTCAAGCACCTCTTCCCTTCTGTCTTTATTTGTTGTGCTCACTGATCTGTCAATCAGTCCGTTAATCTTCCTCCATCCCTCCCTCTCTCTGTACATTCACCCAGCAGACAGACAACCTCTCTCTCCCCATTTATTTGTCTTACTTTACCTCCCAACCGTTCTGTCTCTTCAATCTGCCTCCAGGAACTTGTTAAGACTTGAATACGTTAAGATACAGCCATATTGACTTGTAACCCATATCGCCCTAGCATCGTTCATAGAGCTTGTGACACCACAGAGGTGGGGACTCCTGACTGTAACCCATGAAAGATGAGGACAACCACCTCCTTCTCCAGAGCAAGATGATGCAGATGAGGTCATTTCCATGTGCTATAGGTCACAGTGGCATTGGACCACCTGTCACTGTTTACTGAGGAATACTAATGATGCTGATATTATAGAGGAGAGGTCACAGCCCCAGGTCCTGGACCTGTCACTGTTTGCTGAGGAATACTAATGATGCTGATATTATAGAGGAGAGGTCACAGCCCCAGTCCCTGGACCTGTCACTGTCACTGTTTACTGAGGAATACTAATGATGCTGATATTATAGAGGAAAGGTCCCAGCCCCAGGTCCTGGACCTGTCACTGTTTGCTGAGGAATACTAATGATGCTGATATTATAGAGGAGAGGTCACAGCCCCAGTCCCTGGACCTGTCACTGTCACTGTTTACTGAGGAATACTAATGATGCTGATATTATAGAGGAGAGGTCCCAGCCCCAGGTCCTGGACGTGTCACTGTTTACTGAGGAATACTAATGATGCTGATATTATAGAGGAGAGGTCCCAGCCCCAGGTCCTGGACGTGTCACTGTTTACTGAGGAATACTAATGATGCTGATATTATAGAGGAGAGGTCCCAGCCCCAGGTCCTGGACCTGTCACTGTTTACTGAGAAATACTAATGATGCTGATATTATAGAGGAGAGGTCACAGCCCCAGGTCCTGGACTTGTCACTGTCACTGTTTACTGAGGAATACTAATGATGCTGATGCTATAGAGGAGAGGTCACAGCCCCAGGTCCTGGACCTGTCACTGTCACTGTTTACTGAGAAATACTAATGATGCTGATATTATAGAGGAGAGGTCCCAGCCCCAGGTCCTGGACGTGTCACTGTTTACTGAGGAATACTAATGATGCTGATATTATAGAGGAGAGATCACAGCCCCAGGTCCTGGACCTGTCACTTTGTAATAATAGGTACTGTATTTATTGTACAACAGACCTAGTGCCAACATTAGCCATATTCCTAATAACAGATGTGCATTTTTGTAAATTCCAAATTCCAACATAACACAAATTCCACAGCTGTTTTGTGTGTTTTAACTTCACTAAGGGTCGAATCACAATTGAAGATATGTGCAAGTAACTCAAATGTTCATGTATCTATAAGCCGAGATCCAGGTTCTAATACAGAGACAGGTCCAGGGTCACTCACACTGCAGAAGCTTGGTGTCGATGAGCAGCTCCAGACACAGCAGCACGACCACCAGGATGACACAAGCTACCAGGAAACAGTTGAAGCCTGCACTCAGCAGACATACCTGCCATAGGGCTGCCCTCCGCCCACAGCATGGCTTCAGCCAGTTAGACCTGACACCAGAAGGGGGGAGGAATGCAGAAACAAAGCTGAATGTCATGATATGCAAATCAGAGATGGAAATGTATTTAATTGTATTAGTTCTCTTTGAAACCTCAATGGTGAAGTCGTTGAGAAATGCTTTCTACCATGTGTTCGACTCTGTTTCAGCCAGCAGAAGGCAGCGTTCCAATCAGGCACAAATACATACAAAACACATCCACACACATTTTTTATTTTTTATTTCATCTTTATTTAACCAGGTAGGCCAGTTGAGAACAAGTTGTCATTTACAACTGTGATCTGCCCAAGATAAAACAAAGCAGTGCCACACAAGCAACAACACAGAGGTACACATGGAATAAACAAACATACAGTCAATAACACAATAGGGAAAAAAATCTACAGTGTATATACATTGTGTGCAAATGAAGTAAGATTAGGGAGGTAAGGCAATAAATAGGCCGTAATGGCGAAGTAATTACAACTTAGCATTTAAACACTGGAGTGATAGATGTGCAGAAGATGAATGTGCAAGTAGAGATACTGGGGTGCAAAGGAGCAATAAATAAATAACAATATGGGGATGAGGTAGTTAGATGAGCAATTTACAGGTGGTCTACGTACAGATGCAGTGATCTGTGAGCTGCTCTGACCGCTGATGCTAACGTTAGAGAGGGAGATATGAGTCTCCAGCTTCAGTGATTTTTGCAATTTGTTCCAGTCATTGGCAGCAGAGAACTTGAAGGAAAGGCAGCCAAAGGAGGAATAGGCTTTGGGGGTGACCAGTGAAATATATCTGCTGGAGCATGTGCTACGGTTGAGTGCTGCTATGGTGACCAGTAAGCTGAGAAAAGGCGGAGCTTTACCTAGCAAAGAGTTATAGATGACGTGGAGCTAGTGGGTTTTCGAGGAATATGAAGCGAGGGCCAGCCAACGAGAGCATACAGGTCGCAGTGGTGGTGACAAAACGGATGGCACTGTGATAGACTGCATCCAATTTGCTGAGTAGAGTGTTGGAGGCATGACATCGCCAAACTCAAGGATCGGTAGGATAGTCCGTTTTACGAGGGTATGTTTGGCAGCATGAGTGAAGGAAGCTTTGTTGCGAAATAGGAAGCAGATTCTAGATTTGATTTTGGATTGGAGATGTTTAATGTGAGTCTGGAACAAGAGTTTACAGTCTAACCAGACACCTAGGTATTTGTAATTGTCCACATATTCTAAGTCTGTCACGTTCTGACCTTAGTTCTTTTAGTTATGTCTTTGTTTGAGTATGGTCAGGGCGTGAGTTGAGTGGGTTGTCTATGTTCCTTGTTCTATAATTTGGGATTTCTATGTTTGGCCTGGTATGGTTCTCAATCAGAGGCAGCTGTTTATCATTGTCCCTGATTGAGAACCATATTTAGGTAGCCTGGTTTCACTTTTGAGTTGTGGGTGAATATTTCCTGTTTAGTGTTTTTGTCATTCACCTTACGGGACTGTTTTGTTGTTGTTTATTGTTTTTGTTCAGTGTTCATTTTGCTTTATTAAATTATGGACACTTACCACGCTGCACATTGGTCTGACATTTCTTACTCCTCGTCAGAGGAGGACGAAGATGAATGTTACAAAGTCAGAACCATCCAGAGTACTGATGCTGGACAGGTGGGCAGGTGCGGGAAGCTATTGGTTGAAGAGCATGCATTTAGTTTTACTTGCATTTAAGAGCAGTTGGAGGCCACGGAAGGAGTGTTGTATGGCATTGAGGCTCGTCTGGAGGTTAGTTAACACAGTGTCCAAAGAAGGGCCAGAAGTATACAGAATGGTGTCGTCTGCGTAGAGGTGGATCAGAGAATCACCAGCAGCAAGAACGACATCATTGATGTATACAGAGAAAATAGTCAGACTGAGAATTGAACCCTGTGGCACCCCCATAGAGACTGGCAGAGGTCCGGACAACAGGCCCTCCGATTTCGCACAGAACTCTATCAGAGAAGTAGTTGGTGAACCAGGCGAGGCAGTCATTTGAGAAACCAAGGCTGTTGAGTCTGCCGATAAGAATGTGGTGATTGACAGAGTTGAAAGCCTTGGCCAGGTCGATGAATACGGCTGCACAGTATTGTCTTTTATCGATGGCGGTTATGATATCGTTTAGGACCTTGAGTGTGGCTGTGGTGCACCCATGACTAGCTCGGAAACCAGATTGCATAGCGGAGAAGGTATGGTGGGATTCGAAATGGTCGGTGATCTGTTTGTTAACTTGGCTTTCGAAGACCTTAGAAAGGCAGGGTAGAATTGATATAGGTCTGTAACAGTTTGGGTCTAGAGTGTCTCCCCCTTTGAAGAGGGGGATGACCGCGGCAGCTCTCCAATCTTTGGGGATCTCAGACAATACAAAAGAGGTTGAACAGGCTAGTAATAGGGGTTGCAACAATTTCAGCAGATAATTTTAGAAAGAGAGGGTCCGGGTTGTCAAGCCCAGCTGATTTGTAGGGGTCCAGATTTTGCAACTCTTTCAGAACATCAGCTATCTGGTTTTGGGTGAAGGAGAAATGGGGGAGGTTTGGGCAAGTTGTTGTGGGGTGTGCAGGGCTGTTGACCGGGGTAGGGGTAGCCAGGTGGAAAGCATGGCCAGCCGTAGAAAAATGCTTATTGAAATTCTCAATTATTGTGGATTTATAAGTGGTGACAGTGTTTTCTAGCCTCAGTGCAGTGGGCAGCTGGGAGGAGGTGCTCTTATTCTCCATGGACTTTACAGTGTCCCAGAACTTTGTGGAGTTTGTGCTACAGGATGCAAATTTCTGATTGAAAAAGCTAGCCTTAGCTTGCCTAACTGCCTGTTTATATTGGTTCCTAACTTCCCTGAAAAGTTGCATATCATGGGGGCTATTCGATGCTAATGCAGTACGCCACAGGATGTTTTTGTGCTGGTCAAGGGCAGCCACACATACTACAGATACTACTGATTTGTGACAGGGTTTGTTGGCCAACACAGAGCTTGTGTTTGCCTTGTGCACCACTCACCACATGGCCATATTTACTCAGCTTTACAAACAAAATATATTGGCACTTTCGAGAGCTGAGCATTATGTTGAAGCTAAAGAACTCTAAACACGATGTTGATGTTCATGATCTCTTTATTTAGAGACATAAAGAGATATATTTCTCAGCCAGATCTCTGTGCTCAGTGTGCCTCATTCCTTTTGGAAGCAGACTCTGTTCTGTTGTGTTGTGTTCCAGCCATCACCATGCTGGCTGTGGGACTGTTTAGCAGAGAGTATTCTCTCTGCTACTCTCTGCTACCGCACAGCAAGCGATACTGGTGCACCAAGTCTGGAACCAACAGGACCCTGAACAGCTTCTACCTCCACGCCATAATACTGCTAAATAGATAGTTAAATAGCTATCCAGACTATCTGTATTGACCCTTTTTGCACAAATGTTTTTTACTCAATTTTCTATTTTTCCTTTATTTAACCAGGCAAGTCAGTTAAGAACAAATATTATTATTTTCAATGACGGCCTGGGAACAGTGGGTTAACTGCCTGTTCAAGGGCAGAATGACAGATTTGTACCTTGTCAGCTTGGGGGTTTGAACTCACAACCTTTCGGTTACTAGTCCAACGCTCTAACCACTAGGCTACCCACATTGTTTATTATCGATCCCGTTGCCTAGTCACTTTATTCCTAGTTACATGTACATATCTACTTTATTTACCTTGTACTCCTGCACATCGACTCGGTACTGGTACCCTATGTAGGCTCCAGTGATCCTCTTCCCTGTACATCGCCATGCATTTTCATGTGTGGACATGAGTTGAATTTCCCAGGTGAGCTGGTCGCTTGTCTAGGTACATTGTGTCTGCCTTAAATCCAACCTGTCTCCCCTCTGTGTCCCTCCTACCAGATATTAGGCCTGAGAGAGGCTCCCAGGGATTTACGGTCAATAAATAATGACAGATCTGTGCAAGGCAGACAGGGCTTTACTTCTCTGTCATTACTCTGTCACCTTTCCCAGAGTGAAGAAATACCATGATCAACATTCGTCTCTAAGCACAAGAGAGGCAGAAAGATTCTACTTCCAGGCTTCAGGACAGAGCAGGCAAACAGACAGAGAGGCATTTATTTCTGAAGCCACTGGGGCTATGCAAAGAGGGGTAGAGAGAGAAAAGAGAGAGAGTGGGGAGGGAGAGAGAGGTTGGAGCCAGAGAGAGAGCGAGAGAGAGAGAGTAAGAGTGTCCCAGTGAGAGGGGCCATTTTGCGGCTACAGCTGGACCTCCGGTGGAGGACTAGATATCCTGTCCACCTGGTGCCAAGGTCCGCAGAGGGGCTGGGGTCTGGAGCAGGGCCATGCTGTGTCAATGAGAACTCCCAGGGGCTAACTGGCACACACTGCTGCCCACTGCACCCCTGCCAGTCACTCTGAGCCAAGCCATGCCAACAGATTAGGAGCACAACTCTGGAGGTGACAAGGAATTAGAGGAGGATTCCATGTGATAACAGAAAATACTTTCATTCATTCTATTTATTGGCCAGTAGTTAAAACATTTCTGCCACAGCTATGTGACAGGGTAGCACAATGACAAAGCACTTTTTTTTAGGAAACACCTAAAAAGGCTAATTTTAACGTATATGGTTTCATAATTAATTTACAGGTCTCCCTCCAGCAACGAAGGAAAATGCATTAATTTAATACAATGGTCAAGATAAACCCTATCTGGAAGGAGTGTAAATGGCCCCCGACCTCTCGAAGCTCAGAAATTACATTTTGTGGAAATAATTTTAAACCTGGAGCACTGAAGACTTGAATTGAAGTAGTATCAGTGGTAAAACTGAGTGAGAGTGGCTATAGAACAGGCAATACTTCAAGGAGCTCCCACACACACACACACACACACACACACACACACACACACACACACACACACACACACACACACACACACACACACACACACACACACACACACACACACACACACACACACACACACACACACACACACACACACACAGTATTTGCAAGGAGGAAATGAGAGCTGCAGAGGGGTCTGGACCAGACCAGAAAGGTTTATAAAGGCATCAGGAGTAAGTTGCGGTAGGGAGTGAAAGTGGGAGCGAGGGGAGATTGAACTGTGATAGACAGAGGAGGACGATTAAACCATGGGACTGATCCATACAGCCCAGGAGAGGAGAGGAGGTGAGCTGCTGGACACCACATCAGCTGATACAGCCCTCACAACAGACAGAGAGGAGAGATGACAGAGTGGACAGAGATATCACTGTGTGTCAGGGAGCAGGTGTGTGACTGACCACACTCAGGCACACTGTTGGTGGCCCTTACTCCTGCTCCGCTCCACAGGCTGGGCTGGGCTTGGCTCAGGCCCCTGCTAGTCTTACTGAAAAGAACCTATCAGAAAAGCACTGCTTTCATTTACAGTCAGTCCTAATCGAGCCAAGATTAAAGACAAAGTTAAGGCACCAGGCCTACTCATCCCATCTGCCACCATTGTAGCCTTGTCCCAGATCTGTTTAACTCCTATGGTCATTATCATGCCAAATGTACAATTTATAACTATTTCTTTGGTCGTTGTCATGCCAATTCCTATGCACACTCATATGTGACACGCCAGCGCAATGGGGGTGGATGACGTTAGTTCCTACTTCCCAGTAAGGCCGTTTTGGCAGACATGCCTTCTTAAACATGTAAACCTTCATGTGCCTTAATTACAAACTTGTATGTGAGTTGTAAATGTGAATGTTAAATTAGGAGCCTAGTTTAGCCTGAGCTACTGTACATAGGGAGAGACATAATCACTCCTCGCTAGTCATGATTGGTTGAGATAATGGAGGGCTTAACCATGCTGACGGTTGGCCACGCGTTTCTTTACACGTTTTTTAAAGAGATGGGTGGGGCTATGGCTGAAGAGGGTGTGAACAATGCTGAATTGGCGTAAACAAAGAGGAGCTCTCCAGCTCTCAAAATCTTTCCGAGGCATTCTCCTAAGTGGGATATTACAGTTTTTTTCAATTGCTACTTTTCAATACTGAAGCCACTTTTTCCAAACTCACACAGTCTGCATCACCAACATGCATCTTGGCCAAACAGTTAATCTCACCTCCAAAACTCACTCAAACCACCAAAACCCTTCATACATGTCTCAAAATAAGCTCGTTCGACCAGAACACTGGCAACAATTCTCAGTCAGAAAGCATACAGTACATTGTCACTCATAACACACTGACCTAAAAAACATTAACAGGGAGCATTACATAAATTATGAACTTTTCTCTTTGAAGTTTGAATGATTTTTCATACAAATCAGTATTTCATTATAGAATAAGAATAACACCTTTTCACTTTATTGACTGTACTAAAGTATATGTAACAAGAATTAACCAGAAACACAGCAATTGGCTTCAATAGCCTTTATTTTTTCTTTATCTTGGCATATCATAATTTACTTAATCTACAAAGTTGAAACAAAAAACTAATTCCTGAAATTCCAGGGCTGCAATAATAATAAACCCATCATCAACATGTATAATATAATCACTCATACTGTACAGTACTGTGAAGGTTCTAGTTCTCATCAACATGTATAATATAATCACTCATACTGTACAGTACTGTGAGGGTTCTAGTTCTCATCAACATGTATAATATAATCACTCATACTGTACAGTACTGTGAGGGTTCTAGTTCTCATCAACATGTATAGTATAATCACTCATACTGTACAGTACTGTGAGGGTTCTAGTTCTCATCAACATGTATAATATAATCACTCATACTGTACAGTACTGTGAGGGTTCTAGTTCTCATCAACATGTATAGTATAATCACTCATACTGTACAGTACTGTGAGGGTTCTAGTTCTCATCAACATGTATAATATACTCACTCATACTGTACAGTACTGTGAGGGTTCTAGTTCTCATCAACATGTATAATATAATCACTCATACTGTACAGTACTGTGAGGGTTCTAGTTCTCATCAACATGTATAATATAATCACTCATACTGTACAGTACTGTGAGGGTTCTAGTTCTCAACAACATGTATAATATAATCACTCATACTGTACAGTACTGTGAGGGTTCTAGTTCTCATCAACATGTATAATATAATCACTCATACTGTACAGTACTGTGAAGGTTCTAGTTCTCATCAACATGTATAATATAATCACTCATACTGTACAGTACTGTGAAGGTTCTAGTTCTCATCAACATGTATAGTATAACACTCATACTGTACAGTACTGTGAAGGTTCTAGTTCTCATCAACATGTATAATATAATCACTCATACTGTACAGTACTGTGAGGGTTCTAGTTCTCATCAACATATATAATATAATCACTCATACTGTACAGTACTGTGAGGGTTCTAGTTCTCATCAACATGTATAATATAATCACTCATACTGTACAGTACTGTGAGGGTTCTAGTTCTCATCAACATGTATAATATAATCACTCATACTGTACAGTACTGTGAGGGTTCTAGTTTTCATCAACATGTATAGTATAACACTCATACTGTACAGTACTGTGAGGGTTCTAGTTCTCATCAACATGTATAGTATAACACTCATACTGTACAGTACTGTGAGGGTTCTAGTTCTCATCAACATGTATAATATAACACTCATACTGTACGGTACTGTGAGGGTTCTAGTTCTCATCAACATGTATAGTATAACACTCATACTGTACAGTACTGTGAAGGTTCTAGTTCTCATCAACATGTATAATATAATCACTCATACTGTACAGTACTGTGAGGGTTCTAGTTCTCATCAACATATATAATATAATCACTCATACTGTACAGTACTGTGAGGGTTCTAGTTCTCATCAACATGTATAATATAATCACTCATACTGTACAGTACTGTGAGGGTTCTAGTTCTCATCAACATGTATAATATAATCACTCATACTGTACAGTACTGTGAGGGTTCTAGTTTTCATCAACATGTATAGTATAACACTCATACTGTACAGTACTGTGAGGGTTCTAGTTCTCATCAACATGTATAGTATAACACTCATACTGTACAGTACTGTGAGGGTTCTAGTTCTCATCAACATGTATAATATAACACTCATACTGTACGGTACTGTGAGGGTTCTAGTTCTCATCAACATGTATAGTATAATCACTCATACTGTACAGTACTGTGAGGGTTCTAGTTCTCATCAACATGTATAGTATAACACTCATACTGTACAGTACTGTGAGGGTTCTAGTTCTCATCAACATGTATAGTATAACACTCATACTGTACAGTACTGTGAGGGTTCTAGTTCTCATCAACATGTATAATATAATCACTCATACTGTACAGTACTGTGAGGGTTCTAGTTCTCATCAACATGTATAATATAATCACTCATACTGTACAGTACTGTGAGGGTTCTAGTTCTCATCAACATATATAGTATAACACTCATACTGTACAGTACTGTGAGGGTTCTAGTTCTCATCAACATGTATAGTATAATCACTCATACTGTACAGTACTGTGAGGGTTCTAGTTCTCATCAACATGTATAATATAATCACTCATACTGTACAGTACTGTGAGGGTTCTAGTTCCCATCAACATGTATAGTATAATCACTCATACTGTACAGTACTGTGAGGGTTCTAGTTCTCATCAACATGTATAGTATAACACTCATACTGTACAGTACTGTGAGGGTTCTAGTTCTCATCAACATGTATAGTATAACACTCATACTGTACAGTACTGTGAGGGTTCTAGTTCTCATCAACATGTATAATATAATCACTCATACTGTACAGTACTGTGAGGGTTCTAGTTCTCATCAACATGTATAGTATAATCACTCATACTGTACAGTACTGTACTACTAGTTCTCCCTCTCTCCTGCATTTGGCCACAAGTTCTCATCAACATCACATCTTATATCTTCTCTGGCAATGCATCTTGGAAAGTATCTCCTGGAATGTCTAATCCAACCCTGGCAGTCTTCAGGAGAAGTGTCTCCACACCCTGGCAGTCTTCAGGAGAAGTGTCTCCACACCCTGGAAGTCTTCAGGAGAAGTGTCTCCACATCCTGGCAGTCTTCAGGAGAAGTGTCTCCACACCCTGGAAGTCTTCAGGAGAAGTGTCTCCACACCCTGGAAGTCTTCAGGAGAAGTGTCTCCACATCCTGGCAGTCTTCAGGAGAAGTGTCTCCACACCCTGGCAGTCTTCAGGAGAAGTGTCTCCACACCCTGGCAGTCTTCAGGAGAAGTGTCTCCACACCCTGGCAGTCTTCAGGAGAAGTGTCTCCACACCCTGGCAGTCTTCAGGAGAAGTGTCTCCACACCCTGGCAGTCTTCAGGAGAAGTGTCTCCACACCCTGGCAGTCTTCAGGAGAAGTGTCTCCACACCCCACATTCATAGCATCCAGTAAGGACATCATGTGGATGGTGGTCATAAACCTTCCTCCTCCACGCAGAGAAAACCTCCTCTATGGGGTTTAGGAAGGGGGAGTATGGAGGCAGGAATAGTACTGACATCCTGGGATGTGCAGCAAACCAGCCTGACTGCAGCAGAGTGGTGGAATGCCACATGATCCCACACAACAACGAAGGTAGGGGAGTTTCTTGCCCCTCTCTCCTCTGCTGGTACAAGTTGATTATGCAGGTCATCCAGAAAATAAATGAGCCTCTCTGTATTGTAGGGGCCAATGAGTGGTTTGTGTAACAGCAAACCATCATTGGACAGTGCTGCACACATTGTGATGTTAGCTCTTCTCTGGCCTGGGACATCCACGGTTGCTCACTGTCCAATCACATTTCTTCCCCTGCAGCATGTTTTTGCCATGTTGAATCCAGCTTCATCCACAAAGCCAGTTTGCCTGGCTTCCATCTCCATTACTCTCTAAAATTTAATACATTCACAGATTTACAGTACTTTACATTATGCATAGCTGTGTATGTACCCTGTTTGGTTATTGAACATACATCTAACCTGGATAGATTGATACCAGAGTTATTTCACTTGTTCACCATTTCTCTCAAAGGGTACAGCGTACAACTGCTTCATCCTTATTTTATATAGGACTCTGGCCATTGTCGTTGTGCTGACCGTATTCACATTTCCAAAAGTGATATTGTCTGCCAGCAACCAAGTTGTATTGCATTGTTGCCAATTACCATGTCAACAATGGCAATTTCCTGCACATCTGATAATATTCTGCCCCTCCCTCCTGTGGGAGGCAACCTTTGGATCCTACTGAAAAACACAAAACAATCAATATATTTCAAAATGTCAGTACATGTAAAAATGTGAACATACTATATTGTACTGTAATATGTAGTTCAATTATCATTGAAGGATGTTTTGCTGGAAAATTTGTACTATTGAAACAACTGTTGAACGCTGCGGATTTGGTTGCACCCTTAACCTCTTACATCTATGGGGGCGCTATTTCATTTTTGGATGAAAAAACGTTCCCGTTTTAAACAAGATATTTTGTCACAAAAAGATGCTCGACTATGCATATAATTGATAGCATTCGAAAGAAAACACTCTGACGTGTCCAGAACTACCAAGATATTCTCTGTGCGTGCCCTAGAACGTGAGCTTCAGGGAAAACCAAGATGAGATGGCATCCAGGAAATGAGCAGGATTTTTGAGGCTCTGTTTTCCATTGTCTCCTTATATGGCTGTGAATGCGAGAGGAATGAGCCTGCCCTTTCTGTCGTTTCCCCAAGGTGTCTGCAGCATTGTGACGTATTTGTAGGCAGATAATTGGAAGATTGACCATAAGAGACCACATTTACCAGGTGTCCGCCCGGTGTCCTGCGCCGAAATTGGTGCGCAAAAGTCACCTGCCAGTATTTTTCCATGGGATACAGAGAGGAAAGCAAGCTTCCACGAACTGCATATCAATGAAGAGATATGTGAAAAAACACCTTGAGGATTGATTCCAAACAACGTTTGCCATGTTTCGGTCGATATTATGTAGTTAATCCGGAAAAAGTTTTACGTTGTATGTGACTGAATTTTCGGTTCGTTTCGGTAGCCAGACGCAATGTAGAAAACGGAACGATTTCTCCTACACACAGACGCTTTCAGGAAAAACTGCGCATTTGGTATGTAACTGAGAGTCTCCTCATTGAAAACATCAGAAGCTCTTCAAAGGTAAATGATTTTATTTATTTGGTTATCTGGTTTTTGTGAAAATGTTGCGTGCTAAATGCTACTCAAAATGCTATGCTAGCTTTGCATACTCTTACACAAATTAGTCAATTTCTATGGTTCAAAAGCATATTTTGAAAATCCGAGATGACAGTGTTGTTAAGAAAAGGCTAAGCTTGAGAGCAGACGCATTATTTTCATTTTATTTGCGATTTTCAGAAATCGTTAACGTTGCGTTATGCTAATGAGCCTGAGGCTTTAGTCACAAACCCGGATCCGGGATGGGGAGTTTCAAGAAGTTAAACCGGCCTCTCTCAAAGAGAGACCATGATTTACAACATGGTCAATAATTGTGGCCCTTATCTCATCAGAGATCACCGCTCTTGGTCTTCCTCTCCTTTGTCCTCCACGCATTCTCCCTCTCCCTGCCACTCTTCTTTCCATACCAACCTGTCTTCCTTGATCCATGTTTCCAAACGAAATCATTCTGAAGCCGTCCTCTTTTGTCTGTTTGGTAACGAGACTAAAAACAGGACATTTGGGTATGCTTTCAGCTGAAATTGCAATCAGCTGTGTTTAGAATGATTACAGTTTTTCTCAATTGCTAAAACACTAAAACCCATTGGCTGAACAAGGTTCTCAGTTGCCTGGACTCATTCAGCTAATTATGCAGTCTGTTGTCAATACCTTAAACCATTTCACATGGTAAAACACAATTTGCAGGTCTCACTTAGACTTTTCAGCAAAACTCTAAACACATTCTCATTCTCAAAACACATTCTGCACTCTAATGCACATGTCATCCATACTGGTAAACACAAGTGGAAACAATCAAATACAAATAGAGAAGACATGTCATTGATTGAACACAACCACTCAAAATGGATTTAACCTGTTTCAAATGATGCGACACAACCAATATAAGCCAGTTCAGAGAGCAAACAGGTTGTTGAAGGTGGGAAGGAGAGAGTCTGAGAATGGATAGAAGAAACAATGTGAGAGGACGAGTGCGTATGCGAGGTGGGCGACAAGGAGGAGGAGGACGAAGAGGAAGACGAAGAGTGGAAATATCTGATGAAATTCAAGCAACAGTTATAGACCATGTTATTGTCCATGGACTGACAATGAGGGAAGCAGGACTTTGAGTGCAACCCAATTTGAGCTGATTTTCTGTGTCCACCATAGTAAGGACATTCAGAGGAGAGAACAGGTACAGGATACTACTGTATTTTTGTAACTGCACATTTACTGTATTACACTATATGCAGCTGTTTCAATAGACATTTGTAAAGTTAATCACTGTATGTATTGTACTGCATGAATATGTTTTGTAACTGCACAACTACTTTTTGTAGAATTGCAAGGCTGCCACATGCAGGTGGAAGGACAGCTATATTCACTCGGGAGCAAGAGGCCGTTATAGTTGGCATGGTCCTTCAAGATAATGCAATACGACTCAGAGAAATCCAGGAACGAGTGATACAAGACAACACACACTTCCAGGGAATCGACAGTGTGAGCATTTTCACTATTGACTGTGTCCTCCATCGTAACAGGATGCGAATGAAACAAGTATACAGAGAACCTTTTGAGCACAACTCACCAAGGGGGAAAGAACTGTGAGCTCAGCATGTGCAAGTAAGTGTACATTCAGAAACATTTACTGTAATCCAGATAGTATGTGTTAGTACTGTAGACGATGTGAATGACATTACTCTTCAGTACATACAATGTCTGTGAATCAGAAGCCTAATTGTACTCTACAGTAGAGGACTGTCTCTGTACGACTTACAAAATCCTACATACAGTATATTGTATTTCTACACAAACAATATTTGACTTGGAGTCCTTGGACAGACCCCATGAGTTCATCTTTGTTAGATTGAAGCAGGCTTCAATCTAACAAAGAGGAGAAGGAGAGGCCGAAACATGATTGGACAGCGGGCCATTGTTGAAGTCTCTGGTCAACGAGGTGGCAATGTCACAATCTGTGCTGCTATCAGCAACCATGGTGTTCTACATCCCCATGTTACACTCGGGCCATATAACACCCAGCACCTTCTAAGATGTATTGCCAATCTAAGAGATATTTTATTTGAGCAGCAGGGTCAAGAGCTAAATGAGAACCCCATTCTCACCTATGTGATAGTGTGGGACAATGTCAGTTTCCACCGAGCTGCTCAGGTAAGGGAATGGTTTAACATCAATGGGCAGTTTCTGAACTTGTACCTCCCTCCATACTCGCCTTTCCTGAATCCAATTGAGGAGTTTTTCTCCTCTTGGAGATGGAAAGTGTATGATAGACAACCCTACACCAGAGTAAATCTGATGCAAGCCATGGATTTAGCCTGTGGTGATATAGGTGAGGAATCATGTCAGGGCTGGATACGGCACACAAGAGGCTTCTTCCCCCGTTGCCTCAGGAGGGACAATATTGCTTGTGATGTCAACGAAGTGCTCTGGCCTGACCCAGCCCAAAGACAAGAAGAAGCACATTGATCACATGTTTACTCCTTTGGTTTGTGTCGCTTTTAGTATTGTATAATGTAGTACAGTGCATTGCAGGCTGTATACTGTACAATGGACAAGTTGTATGGCCCTGAACATTGTGCTTTCCATTTATTAACAGTACTGACTGCTCAATAGATTGACTGGTTGAAGGTTAATATCAACAAAGAACAAGAAGGACAGTATCACAGAGACAAAGGACAAGTTTGTGAGATGCAGGGTACAGTACTGTAACAATAGGGGTACAAGGAGGAGGAAAAACAAAAATGCAAAAAGCAGAGTAGTAATTTCTGATAAATTTTGAGCTACTATGATAGAACATGTTTTCGTTCATCAAAAGACAATGACGGAAAAATATGAATATTTTTTTAGATTAAAAATGTACTTCTCCCTGAGAATTGTATGTTTTGAACAATGTGTTTTCTATTTCCGGTGTATTGTTTACTGACTGTTTGAGAGTGTAAATCATTTTGATCACTTTGTTTATGATTTGAGAGCAGTGTTTGATTTTGAACACAGTTTGAACTGTTTTGAGACAAATGTTTCATTTTGCGAGATGAGTCAGGTTATGTAAATAGTGCTTGAAGATGAGGTTTTGTGTTTAATGTTTTCAGGAAATGGAGCAAGGTTTCAGAAATTGTGTTTTAGCAGTTGAGAAACTGTACATATTCTGCTGAGATTTTCTATATGTTTCAGTCTGGTGACTGCAGAAATGCACGACATTTGCCATCATTCTGTTTTGAATATGTTTTTCACAGTTTTGGAAACGGTGTGTTAGCATTTGAAAACGTGCTGCAAATATATAGTTTTGCAGGTGGTGGAGTATGAATGAGAAACGTTCATGGATTTCAGAGAATGTGGTCATTGAATACATTTTGTGTGAAAGCAATGAAAAATGATTCACAGTTTGCTCCACATACACTTCTGTTTCACTGACTGTGTGAAGAGTTTTGACAATGTGACTTCAGGTTTGACTAATGCATGTTAGCAATTGAAGAAAATTGTACATTTATTAACTTTTAAAGCAGCATTTTCCCTCCAATTACAGTGTATGTTACACTGTAAAAAGCATTTAGGATTTTTCAACATAAGCCCCAATTGGGACGGGATGTCACATACGGAGTGGTCCTGACTTTTTGTGCAAAGGCCACCTCTTGGAATGACACCTTCCACTGACAGAATGTAGCACAGTGAGTCTTCAAACTGTAATGTTTATTCAAATTGTATCTTGTTGGTAAGTTCAGATGTGAAGCTCTTGCAGTCCCCATTGGAGGATGATATGGCTACGGTAGTAACTCTGGAGAGGACAAACGAAGTGGGGACCATGAAGTGTCTCATCTGAATCATCAACTCAGCCAGAAGCCATGAATCTTCTATCAGCCTGTCAAGTCAAAGATGAGTGTTGGATGTGTGAGGTAAGACATTTTCTTTTTATTTGCCATGTGTAATGAATGCTGTAACAAATCATATATTTTTATGATCACAAACTGCTCTCCCAACAGAGTTCACTTTATTTGAGCCATTGGTCATGTTGGCTGTCCTTGGACACGTTCGCTGCTCTCGGACATAGTCGCTGCCCTCGGACCTGATGACCAGGGTTTGAGTGCTGACGTTACCATATAGCCCCTCTGAATTGCTGTTAGACTGCCACATGCAGTGGCTCATTTGGATGTGTTTGATGTCTTGAAGCTTGACTTCCCTACATTTCTCCTACAACTGGGCCTGGAGCTCGTTTAAAGATTCTAGCAGGGGAGTGCAGCTACACGTCTACTAATGGGGAAGTATGGAGCGAGGAGGGAGAAAGGGAACGCCTGCCCAGCCAGCCTAATCAACTCAATAAATGGTGTGACATGTTGCAGCCAGATTGCCTTCACATTTTAATCTGATGCTGAATCTGTCCGCCAACTGCTCTTCAAAGAGAGTCAATGTTTTTTCTGGCCAGCGGTTACAGTTGCTGCACTCGATCATGGTGACAGGGATTCGCGTACAGGCAACTACATTCGCATTTAACCCCTCGTAATGTGTTTTTTTTGTGACATTTTTTACTCTTTACAACAAGGGTGTGTGCATGTCTTGAATGAGCTGCATTTTCACTGTATTCCTTTTCTTGGAAGAGGAAGCAAGTTTAGTTTTTCTATTAATTTATTTTTACGGAGTGACTTAGGTTAGCACTGTCTACTATATTTTAAGCGTACTGCCTGAGGTTTCAGTATTGCTTGTTGTTCAGTGCAGTCAGAATAGACTTTTCCCACATTGTTAAGTTACAGCCTTATTCTAAAATTGATAAATAAATCATCCATCTACACACAATACCCCAGAATGACAAAGCAAAAACAGGTTTTTAGAAATGTTTTTCCATTTATTAACAATAAACTGAAATATTACATTTACAGAAATATTCAGACCCTTTACTCAGTACTTGTTGAAGCACCTTTGACAGCGATTACAGCCTCAAGTCTTCTTTGGTATAACGCTACAAGCTTGGCACACCTGTATTTGGGGAGTTTCTCCCATTCTTCTCTGCAGATCCACTCAAGCTCTGCCAGATTGGATGGGAAGCGTGGCTGCACAGCTATTTTCAGGTCTCTCCAGAGATGTTTGACTGAGTTCATGTCCGAGCTTAGTTGGGCCACTCAAGGACATTCATAGACTTATCCTGAAGCCACTCCTGCGTTGTCTTGGCTGTGTACTTAGGGTCGTTGTCCTGTTGGAAGGTAAACCTTCGCCGCAGTCTGAGGTCCTGAGTGCACTGGAGCAGGTTGTCATCAAGGATCTCTGTTCTATGCTCCGTTCATCTTTCCCGCAATCCTGACTTGTCTCCCAGTCCATGATGCTGCTACCATCATGCTTCACCGTAGGGAGGGTGCCAGATTTCATCCAGATGTGATGCTTGGCATTCAGGCCAAAGAGTTAAATCTTGGTTTCATCAGACCAGAGAATCTTGTTTCTCATGGTCTGAGAGTCCTTTAGGAGCCTTTTGACAAACACCAAGTGGGCTGCCATGTCCCTTTTACTGAGGAGTGGCTTCCATTTGGCCACTCTACCATAAAGGCCTGATCGGTAGAGTGCTGCAGAGATGGCTGTTCTTCTGGAAGGTTCTCCCATCTCCACAGAGGAACTCTGGAGCTTTTTCAGAGTGAGCATCGGGTTCTTGCTCATCTCCCTGACCAAGGCCCTTCTCCCCCGAATGCTCAGTTTGGCCAGGCGGCCAGCTCTAGGAGAGTCTGTGGTTCCAAACTTCTTCCATTTAAGAATAATCGAGGCCACTGTGTTCTTAGGGACCTTCATTGCTGTAGAATTGTTTTGGTACCCTTCCCCAGATCTGTGCCTCGACACAATCCTGTCTCCGAGCTCTACGGACAATTCCTTCGACCTCATGGCTTGGTTTTTGCTTTGACATGTACTATCAACTGTGGGATCTTATATAGAAAGGTGTGTGCCTTTCCAAATCATGTCCAGTCAGTTGAATTTACCACAGGTGGACTCTAATCAAGTTGTAGAAACATCTCAAGGATGATCAATGGAAACAGGATGCACCTGAGCTCAATTTCGAGTCTCATAGCAAATGGTCTGAATTCTTATGTAAATAAGGTATTTCTGTTTTTCATTTTTAATACATTTACAAACATTTCTAAACCTGTTTTCACTTTGTCATTATGGGTTATTCTGTGAACATAGATGAACATATTTTATTTAATTAACTTTAGAATAATGCTGGAATGTAACAAAATGTGGAAAAACTCAAGGAGTCTGAATACCTTCTGAATGCACTATATGTAGCAGCTGTCTTCTATTCTGTACTGCCTGTAGTCTCATGGTTATTGATGAGTATGATTGTTGGCCCCGTTGCCACTAACTCAATGTTACTCTTTTCTGATTCATTCCCACTGTATGAGGGGCTCTGAGCCCCTCTAGGTAGCACCCACCTGCCTGACGTCAACCCTCCCTGCCTGGCTTGGTGCCTGGCCTGTCCAACCCCAAGCCACCAGTCCTGCTCTGCCTGTGACCCTGCCCAGTTTCTGGATCTTTGCTGCCCCAAACGTACCTGCTTCCTGTCCAGTCTCCAAGATCTGTGTCTCCAGTACCAAGATGACATTTACCATGTACAGATGTAGGTTCTTAATTTGATCACACACTTTTGTTTCTGAGAATTTTCCTGTACAGTAGGAAATGTAAACTTGTAGTGTAATCGAGTTTTAAAAACGCTTCTAAAGTTTAACATCTCCACTTTCAAACGTCATGACTTGATTTGCCTAAACAAAAAATGTAGCAACCTCTACAAAGATGTCCATTACTTATAATTCAAATTTCCTGTTGCTGCAGGATTATTTACTAGCTGTAGCAAACTGGCTCAAATTAAGATCCTACATCTGTAAGAACTTTAAATGTTAAAACAATTATTTTATTTAGCTTTTCCATCATTGCTAAACGTTTACTATGAGGTACGTTGACTCTTATCTTTTGTGATAACTCACTTTGGTTTACAGGTATTTTAGCACTGGGCCTATTGTCAGTAAACCTTAAAAGTAAAATTTCAAGTAAATTATTAATTTGTGTATTTTTCCAGGCGCTTGCTCGATTGTCTTGTAAAAGATATCAGGCAGAACTTTCCTGTTTACTCCATATTGGCTTAAATGAGTTTCTGTTTTTTTGCTTTCCTCTGAAAAACATTAACATTAAATATTGTAACATAAAATAAATCCATTATTTCTGTTGTAATTTGTCATTATTGTACTTTTACTAAAGATGACACACATTAGCAGGTTTTTGCATTTGGAAATGTCCAAATGTAACGTTGTATTTTAATGCTGTGTAATCACCTTCTGGTGTAAAAAACAACTTGGAAATGAAACACAACTACATTTTAAGTGAGAAGTGGGCAGGTTTGATGGCAAAAAAGGAAATTGACAAGAGCAGCATTTGGCCTACTTCACCCATGAATGAATGAGGCAACAGTAGACCAACATCCTCACACACTCAGTTTTAAGAAAAGCTCCATTGAATCCAAAGTATAAGTATGAAAAGGGCTAAATTGGGAGCTCTGAACCGGGTGTGCTGTGCCAATGTTCTGAAATTGATCAAAGCTCTTGATGTCTCAATTGCACATTTTCACCAGAACCAGTCTGCTCTCTAGAAAAACTCCAAGGCATTAGGAACCAGACCAATGGCAGCAGTCACCATTACCGTCGATTCCAAAAAGTAAATCAGTTTGAAAATGGCTTGGGCCAGCCTTGTTGTTCTCTCAATTTTAAAACCTGTAAATATATGGTAATGAGATAGATGTGAGATATTTCTACCAACAAAAGAAGTGATTGTTAAACCTGTCCAAGCCTGTCCAATATTTCTTCCTCTGTTCTAATAACTTCATGGCTCTATGGGTTCTCCATGTAGAAACTCCAACCAATTCACACCAATCTGCTGAACTCAGCATGCATAGGCAGAGGAAAATGGACGAGCACTGTGAGCTGGCAGCTAACTTTAGTTTGGGGAAGTTCTGTCCTTGTCTGCAAAGGCTTCTTGCTGTCTTTTCCTGACAAACCCACTACCTATCCAAGCACTTAAAAAAGGCATTGCTTTCCAATTGCACTCTATTGTTTTAAAATCATTACAAATGACAATGTAACAACTGGGCGGAATCCCTGAGACCACTGCTGAATCCTCTGTGTCATCATCACAGCCATTAGAATCAGTCCCTGAGAGAGGAAAACCAACAAAGTACTAAACATGCTGAATATGACTTCTGCTGCTATCACAGGTAATCAATTGTGCATCTGAGAGGTTCCGCATTTATTAGCAATTCATCACACTAACACCAGGGGAATTGGTAAATACTTTGCAGGGATTTATACAATGAAAAGTCCAAGTCAATTTGGTAGTGTAACGATGTGCGCTGAGAGTTGGGAAGCAAGTTTAGGGAGTGAGTGTTTTAATAAATAAACAACTAAATCCAAAACAAGAACCACAAACAACACACAGGCGTGACACTGGAATAGAAACAGCAACAATGACGACTGGGGAAGAAACCAAAGGGAGTGACATATAAAGGGCAGGTAATCAAGGAGGTGATTGAGCCCAGGTGAGTGTCATTATGCCCGTACCGCTGGTGACAGGTGTGCACCATAACGAGCAGCCTGGTGACCTCGAGGCCAGAGAGGGAGCACACGTGACAGGTAGGAATATGTGGGATTTGAAATGTTTATCATCCATCTCTAATTGGACTTCTGTAAATATACAGTAACATGCGACTGCCAGTCATTCTGACACGTGCACCCGTTACAGGAAGCCAGCCTCCACTCAATCTTAAACTCCTATGATGCTGAATGTTTTTGAAATGCCACATAACTTGGAGATTCTTTTTGCACACCTGTACCATGACATAGTGAGCTTAGTGCCAAAAGGGATTCAGCCTATTCTTTGCTGAAGAAATAGGTTTTTAATATAAGGTAAATTAAGATGGATCGGCCTACATCTGCAGTGCAGCAGACAGGCTGGTTCCGAAGAAAGAGTTTTCACCAGGACACATGAACTCTCTTGCTCTCAGCCCAAAAAGCAATCTAGCCCTTTGCATGTCTGTGAATATTAACAAACCCTCAAACCAAGGCCTTAAATGTAATCTATTGTGCTACCCGGCATGTGGTACCTGCTGCACAGCCAATTTGATGGAGAGGACTGTTCTTCTGTGTGTTTGACTCCCCTCTACTCTTTTCAGAAATCCATCTACCGATACCAGATAGGTAGAATATGACTCTGGCTTCTGCTGATATACACTCCTCAAAAAAATAAAGGGAACACTAAAATAACACATCCTAGATCTGAATGAATGAAATATTCTTATTAAATACTTTTTTCTTTACATAGTTGAATGGCTGACAACAAAATCACACAACAATTATCAATGGAAATCAAATTTATCAACCCATGGAGGTCTGGATTTGGAGTCACACTCAATTAAAGTGGAAAACAACACTACAGGCTGATCCAACTTTGATGTAATGTCCTTAAAACAAGTCAAAATGAGGCTCTAGTGTGTGACCTCCACGTGCCTGTATGACCTCCCTACAACGCCTGGGCATGCTCCTGATGAGGTGGCGGATGGTCTCCAGAGGGATCTCCTCCCAGACCTGGACTAAAGCATCCGCCAACTTCTGGACAGTCTGTGGTGCAACGTGGTGTTGGTGGATGGAGCGAGACATGATGTCCCAGATGTGCTCAATTGGATTCAGGTCTGGGGAATGGGCGAGCCAGTCCATAGCATCAATGCCTTCCTCTTGCAGGAAATGCTGACACACTCCAGCCACATGAGGTCTAGCATTGTCTTGCATTAGGAGGAACCCAGGACCAACCGCACCAGCATATGGTCTCACAAAGGGTCTGAGGATCTCATCTCGGTACCTAATGGCAGTCAGGCTACCTCTGGCGAGCACATGGAGGGCTGCGCGGCCCCCCAAAGAAATGCCACCCCACACCATGACTGACCCACCGCCAAACCGGTCATGCTGGAGGATGTTTGATCATATTACTCCAGTGCTAGCCTCCCTACACTGGCTTCCTATCAAGGCAAGGTCTAATTTCAAGGTTTTACTGCTAATCTACAAAGCATTACATGGGCTTGCTCCTACCTATCTCTCTGATTTGGTCCTGCCGTACATACCTACACGTACGCTATGGTCACAAGACGCAGGCCTCCTAATTGTCCCTAGAATTTCTAAGCAAACAGCTGGAAGCAGGGCTTTCTCCTATAGAGGTCCATTTTTATGGAATGGTCTGCCTACCCATATGAGAGACGCAAACTCGGTCTCAACCTTTAAGTCTTTACTGAAGACTCATCTCTTTAGTGGGTCATATGATTGAGTGTAGTCTGGCCCAGGAGTGGGAAGGTGAACGTAAAGGCTCTGGAGCAACAAACCGCCCTTGCTGTCTCTGCCTGGCCGGTTCCCCTCTTTCCACTGGGATTCTCTGCCTCTAACCGTATTACAGGGGCTGAGTCACAAGCTTACTAAGGCTCTTTCATACCGTCCCTAGGAGGGGTGCATCACTTGAGTGGGTTGAGTCACTGATGTGATCTTCCTGTCTGGGTTGGCGCCCCCCCTTGGGTTGTGCCGTGGCAGAGATCTTTGTGGGCTATACTCGGCCTTGTCTCAGGATGGTAAGTTGGTGGTTGAAGATATCCCTCTAGTGGTGTGGGGGCTGTGCTTTGGCAAAGTGGGTGGGGTTATATCCTTCCTGTTTGGCCCTGTCCGGGGGTGTCATCGGTTGGGGCCACAGTGTCTCCTGACCCCTCCTGTCTCAGCCTCCAGTATTTATGCTGCAGTAGTTTATGTGTCGGGGGCTAGGGTCAGTTTGTTATATCTGGAGTACTTCTCCTGTCCTATCTGGTGTCCTGTGTGAATTTAAGTATGCTCTCTCTAATTCCCTCTTTCTCTCTTTCTTTCTCTCTCTCGGAGGACCTGAGCCCTAGGACCATGCCTCAGGACTACCTGACATGATGACTCCTTGCTGTCCCCAGTCCACCTGGCCGTGCTGCTGCTCCAGTTTCAACTGTTCTGCCTGTGATTATTATTATTTGACCATGCTGGTCATTTATGTACATTTGAACATCTTGGCCATGTTCTGTTATAATCTCCACCTGGCACAGCCAGAAGAGGACTGGCCACCCCACATAGCCTGGTTCCTCTCTAGGTTTCTTCCTAGGTTTTGGCCTTTCTAGGGAGTTTTTCCTAGCCACCGTGCTTCTACACCTGCATTGCTTGCTGTTTGGGGTTTAAGGCTGGGTTTCTGTTCAGCACTTTGATATATCAGCTGATGTACAAAGGGCTATATAAATAAATTAGATTTGATGTTGCAGGCAGCAGAACGTTCTCCACGGTGTCTCCAGACTCTGTCACGTCTGTCACATGTGCTCAGTGTGAACCTGCTTTCATCTGTGAAGATCACAGGGCGCCAGTGGCGAATTTGCCAATCTTGGTGTTTTCTGGCAAATGCCAAACGTCCTGCACGGTGTTGGGCTCTAAGCACAACCCCCACCTGTGGACGTCGGGCCCTCATACCACCCTCATGGAGTCTGTTTCTGACCGTTTGAGCAGACACATGCACATTTGTGGCCTGCTGGAGGTCATTTTGCAGGGCTCTGGTAGTGCTCCTCCTGCTCCTCCTTGCACAAAGGCGGAGGTAGCGGTCCTGCTGCTGGGTTATTGCCCTCCTACGGCCTCCTTCACGTCTCCTGATGTACTGGCCTGTCTCCTGGTAGCGCCTCCATGCTCTGGACACTACGCTGACAGACACAGCAAACCTTCTTGCCACAGCTTGCATTGATGTGCCATCCTGGATGAGCTGCACTACCTGAGCCACTTGTGTGGGTTGTAGACTCCGTCTCATACTACCACTAGAGTGAAAGCACCGCCAGCATTCAAAAGTGACCAAAACATCAGCCAGGAAGCATAGGAACTGAGAAGTGGTCTGTGGTCACCACCTGCAGAACCACTCCTTTATTGGGGGTGTCTTGCTAATTGCCTATAATTTCCACCTGTTGTCTATTCCATTTGCACAACAGCATGTGAAATATATTGTCAATCAGTGTTGCTTCCTAAGTGGACAGTTTGATTTCACAGAAGTGTGATTGACTTGGAGTTACATTGTGTTGTTGAAGTGTTCCCTTTATTTCTTTGAGCAGTGTATATTACTCCTGCCAAGATTCAGTCCAAATTAATTCTGTATTAAATTAATTCTGTACTCTATTCTGTGGTGTTCATATCACTTCAATCTTAATTCTACTGTCTGTTGAAATGTACAAGTGAGTGCATCATTAACTGCATCGTTTGTATCATTTTTGCTGAGCAACAGTCATGTCTCAACTGTTACAGGATAAGTAGCCGGAGGACTTGATGCCAGTAGGGCACTCAGAGCAAATTTGTAATCAATCTACCCTGCACTAGTCTGGCCATGTGTAAACTAATCTAATACCATACTTCTCACCATCACTGTATGTATCAGCCCTGTCCTTCTCACTGCAGATCCAGCACATCACAGAGTCAGTCATTCCACCTCCACCCAACATGGAGACCAGTCCACATTCATCAAATGGAGCCATTTCACACTAATCTTTGGCAGGCATCTTTGTGAATGAATGGGATGGTGGGAGCAGGGTGAGAGTCCCTCCTCTCTCGCTCTCCTCCAGTCACAATACCAGGTTGACCCACATGAACCATCTGCCATTGCTGCGGCTCATCACACTGGCCCGTTGAGATCAGTGGCATATGCGGCTGTTCCTGCTGCTGGAAGCTTGGGACTATGGGTGGCATGCTGATCTTGACGATGATATACCCAGAGAGGGGTTATGGGCCTGGTTTGGCAGCTCAGAAAGGAGTCCTGGCCCCACTGGTAGCTCTGGAGTGGTCTGGGGCCTCATTTATAACCATTGCATGAATTATACACTAAATAAATGCATGCCCCATTTCTGAAAACAATACGTTTTTCTAAAAATATTGAGATTTAAAAACTTGGCACACGCCAAAATCAGATCTGTAGTAAAACTGTGCTAAACTGAATGCGGTCGGATCATCACATAATTGGCATATATATTACTCTTACAGAATTTCCTTGTGTGCGAGGATATTGGAAATTTAATCAAAGCCTTCTAGATGATAACTTGTTTAGAACTAGGACATAATAATTTATAACTGACTTTTTCAGACATTGCATAGGTACAGCAGATCTCCTTATTGTATGGGACACTTTTAAATGTGCCTTTAGAGGCCATGCAATTCAGTACTATAAAACAAAAGCAATTTAGATCAACAGAGTCCATATTAACAAAGGAAATTGAAGGACTAACAGTAAGGTTAGATAGCAATAAAAACTGTACCATAGAGGCACAGAATAAGTTAGAGGATAAACAAAAAGAAATGGAGGAACTTATTCAAGAAAGATCAAGTGTAATATATTATAAAAGTAAAGCGAACTGGATGGAATACGTTGAAAAATGTACCAAATTACTTTTCAATCTTCAATATAGAAATGCTACCAAAAAAATGTGTTGAAACTTGTTATAAATGATGGGTTCACTCACGATTCACCGAATGTTATTTTGAAAGAGGAAGTAAAGTACTTCAAGATTATGTTTTCGTTTCAGTCTCCTCCATCTCCACTAACCGAAGTTAATTGTATGGATTTTTTCCCTAATAATAATGTAAAATTAACATCTTTACAGAAAGACAAATGTGAAGGCCAAATTACAGAGGAGGAACTTCTTGATGCAGTTAAAGCCTTTAATGTTGGGAAAACTCCAGGGCTGGATGGCATACCTGTAGAAGTATACCAAACTTTTTTTTGATATACTCAGAGGACCATTATTAGCATGTTTTAACCCCTCCTATATAAACGGTAGATTATCGGACACACAACAAGAAGGTCTAATATCATTATTACTGAAACAGGACCCAAGTGGTAAATATAAAGATCCAGTCCATTTAAAAAAATTGGATGCCTCTTACACTTCAGTGTTGTGATGCAAAAATCCTAGCAAACTGCTTGGCGCATAGAATTTAAAAAAGTATTGTCAGATATTATTCATCCTAATCAGACAAGTTTTTTACATGGACGGTACATTGGCAATGATATAAGACAAGTACTGGAAACAATAGAAATCTATGAAAAATCGGGGACACCAGGTCCCGGATAGTTTTCATAGCTGATTTTAAAAAGGCTTTCGATTAAGTATGACTGGAGTTTATATATAAATGCCTAGAATATTTCAATTTTGGGGAATCTCTTATAAAATGAGTTAAAGTTATGTATAGTAACCCTAGGTGCAAAATAGTAAATAATGGCTACATCTCAGAAAGTTTTAAACTATCTAGAGGAGTAAAACAAGGTTGTCCACTATCGGCATATCTATTTATTATTGCCATCGACATGTTAACTGTTAAAATGAGATACAACAATAATATTAAGGGATTAGAAATCCGTGGCTTAAAAACGAAGGTGCCATTGTATGCTGATGATTCATCTTTTCTTTTAAAACCATAACTAAAATCCTTCCACGGCCTTATAGAGGATCTGGATACTTTTGCTATCCTCTCTGGATTAAAACCAAATTATGATAAGTGTACTTTTACGTAAGTGTATATTATGTATTGGATCACTAATTTTTTTTACATTACCATGTAATTTACTAATTAAATGGTCTGATGGAGATGTGGACATACTCAGTATACAAATCCCCAAATAAATACATTATCTCACTTCAATACATTTTTATAGAAAGTTAGCAAAAATAGATAAGATCTTGCTACCATGGAAATTAAAATACATGTCCATTTGTGGAAAAATCATCCTGATTAACTCTCTGATTAACTCTTTAGTCACATCACAGTCTACCTATTTGCTTATGGTTTTGCCTACAACAAAAAAATTATTACATTTTACTTGGAATGGAAATCCAGACAACATTTAAAGGGCTTATTTATATAACGAATATGAATTCGGAGGGCAGAAATTATTAAATATTAAAGCATTAGACCTCTCACGAAAGGCATCAGTCATACAAAAGTGATACTTCAATCCAAACCGGTTCTCTAGTAAATTGGTAGGAATGTCTCATCCCATTTTCAAGAATGGCCTTTTCCCCTTTATTCAGATTACACCTGTTCACTTTCGGTTATTTGAAAAGGAAATAATCTCCAAAATATTGTTATTTTTTAAACAAGCCTTAGAAAGTTGGTTGCAATTTCAGTTTAATCCACCTGGAAAAAAACAGGGCAAATAATACAACAAATATTGTGGTCAAACTCAAATATACTAATTGATTAAAAAAACATGTTTTTCGAAGACATTTAATTAAAAAAAATAATTTTAATGAATGATATCATAAATAGGACTGGTGGAGTTATGTCACACATGCAGCTAACACAGACATATGGAAATGTCTGCTCTACCCAAAATTACAACCAACTAATTGCAGCATCTCCACAAAAATGGAAGAGGCAAATAGAAGGGGAAAAAAGTAAGACACTTGTATGTCAGCCCTGCATAAAAGAACATAAATGGTTAAATAAAAGTGTGATAAATAAAAACATATACCAATTTCATTTAAGGACCAAAAAACTTACAGCTGTCCCATTTAAATTGTAAAATAGTTGGGAAGAGAAAAACATTTTATTTATAATTCACAATCTTTAGAATATATGAGAATAGAAAGGTTCAGTACTTTTGTCAAGCATCACAGCACAGTTGAAAAATATATGGCAAATAGAAATCCAAAATGGATGGTGTTGAGAGATAGATGGGAGGGGTTGAATGGAGCCTAAGGGTGGGAATAATAACAAGACAACCAATGTAAAACATACAGGGTCTGTAAAATGTATATAAGTTCAGGAATTTTATGAAATAGCACAGTTACAAATAGATGGACATCAGAAACAGAGGAAGGACAAAAGCAAAAACAAAATGTAACTATTGTAAAATAGATTGTGTCTGTAAAATGTGTATATGATGTATAAACTGAAGGTAGAAGCCTAAGTGTTTATTAGTTTACTCCAATTGGGGGAAGGATGGTAGAGTTTGTGGGAAATAATAAAGGTATATTCTACTAAAAGTATGTATATCTATACTTGGTATGTGTATGTATATGTGTATATGTATGCATATGTGTGTGTATATACAGTATATGGATATATATATATATATATATATATATATATATATATATATATATATATATATATATATATATATATATATTTACTTACCAAAAAAAAAAAAAGATATGGGGGATTGGAAATGATTCAGACAATTACATTGATGGAAGCAATAATCTTTCCGCAATATTAAGCTGATCCACCCCGAACATTTTTTTTATTTTTTATTTTTATGTGTTAAACTGTGCACTCGTGGATGAGCATTATAACTCCACCTGGAAAAAACCAACCATTCACCTTTTATGGTGACAAGAATCCTGTATAATTTGGAGCTATTGGAATTTATGTCCCTTTTATCTAATGTTTTTTGAGGTGTTGGCAGAATCTTTTAATCTTTTGCACTTACTTATTCTGTATTATGCAAAGGACTGTGACAGTTTCTGAAAGAAAATACAATTGCTGTGGACCTGTCAGAAGAACGTTTTGAATTCCACATTGTTTTGCATCAACTTTCTCCCCCAACCTGAATATGCTGGACTGAATTCTGAAACATTGACTAGGCTAGTGTATTTTTTTTATTACAGTACTTACAGTAGTAGCATACATGTATACTTCAATGTAAAAGGTCAACTGTCTGTCCACCTGTTAAATACGGTGCATTATAAACCGCGCTGTCTATGGGATCGCATACAGCAAAACTTGAAATACCTAGCCTTTTTACAAGGCCCAAATGAGAGATGTGCATGGTAATTCGTTGTATGGCTACTTCAGGAATATGAACCCATCACGGCCAGAAAAGGTGAGGAATTTATTCTGCAATGGTTATGAAAATAAAATAAATAGGAAATACATTCCTATGTCTAATTACTTTAGATTCCAAAAATAAACACGCACAAATTTTCTCTCTACTCACTAATGGCAAATGGCTGCAACTTGTTATCATGTTTTCCTTTTTTAATGTTTTATGAATAAGTGTCTCATCCTATGCCCCATTTGCACAAAATACTTACTTGCCTGCCTGCAATACAATTTTTAAACCAAAGAAAAATGTGCGTACGCATGGTCTAAAGTCTGCATGGAGGCAAGGATATTCTCCCAGCAAGTTTAGTTTTTCTAAATTCCAACGCATGTACTGTGGTATATTTTGTACATGTGCAACGTTTAGAAATTACACCCTGGACTCCACTGAGTCTTGGTCTAAGGGGTCAACCCACCATATAGGTCACTAAGAGGGCATCACTCTCACAGATTCACCTTAATGCAGCTTCACATCTCTACCAAACAACCATACACAAACTGGTACCACTCACAAACTGCTAAATAGTCTGTAACAATCAGACTGTAAGTGTGTAGTACAATTTGACCAACAACAGGCTGGGATCTGCCTTTCTATGGTCTAAGGTTTGAAAGTCACAACCCTGTGATGATGATTTTCAGAAGATGAACGTCATAACATGACAAAAGCATACGACAGGTTAATCAGAAGAGTTAAATAAGGTAATGGGAGAGGAAAGCAGCAGGCCACATCACCATAGTCTCTAGCATGTTCTGGGCAAGAAGGTAGCTCCATCTAGGAGTCTATTAATAAATCCAGAGCTCACCACTGCTCTGAATCTGCTAGTACTGCATGTGCCCCCTGTAGTCCGCAAGAACATCCACCTCCTACATAATCGCCCACGTCTGCTGATAGAAAGCCATGTGCAGCTGCTAGATACAATGCAAAACCTACCACATGCACTCCAAGACTCTTATCTTTTCCGTTTCACTGATATACAGAGCCCAACAAAGCCAAGCACTCTTTAAGGGCTCCATTTAGTGTCAATCAGCCTGATTTCAGAAACTTAAAGACCTAAAAACTAACTAACACATAACTAAATCACACATAAAGAAATGTGTTGATGAAGACCCACATTTGATCATGTGGACCAATAATAATCTGTTTGTGTTCATCCTTGGTGTTGGGATAGGAAATGTGTTGTGTCAGGTTTAAAATAACGTTTAGTCATTGTCTGGAATGCCAGTCTGGTTTAGTAGAACTGTGAAGCTAATCTTATAAGGACATCTAAGAAAAGAAACGAGGTAGTATGAGGAAAAATGTTCAACATTAGATAATCAGTCCCTGTGTATATGCCAAATATTGACCATGACATAAGACCCTACATTTAGAGAAAGCACTTTATTATTCTTTGGAGAGCTTACTTTTAAATCTATTAAGACAAGGTTGAAAAAATATGAATGGTTAAGAGTGGCGTAGCAGTCTAAGGCACTGCGTCTCAGTGCAAGAGGCGTCACTACAGTCCCTGGTTTGAATCCAGGCTGTATCACAGCCGTGATTGGGAGTCCCATAGGGCGGTGCACAAATGGCCCAGCATCGTCCGGGTTTGTCCGGGGTAGGCCGTCATTGTAAATAAGAATTTATTCTTAACTGACTTGCCTAGTTTAAATAAAGGTTACGTTTAAAAATAAGTGTAGGGATAACAACGTACACTCATATTTCAATGACTGTAATGAATGACAATGTGCAATACCAACCTAGCTCTCTGTCATTCTTCTAATGCTACAGACATGAGTCACAGAGTAAACAAGAAACCATGACGTGGATGCATATTTCTCTGTTTCCACAAATGATTCCAATGGAGGGAAACATGAGCCCACAGTGAAACTCTGGTGACGAGTAGGCCTTGGAATGCCTGTGGTTTGGAAATCTGGAATTCCAATCTAAAGAGTTCAATGAACATGCCATATCTCCAGCTTCACTGGTACCTCTGCCTTCTCTTATTAGTGTGATGGCACTACAGGGAAAAAAGGCTTGGAGGGAAATATAATTCCAACCCAGAAAATGTCATCAAAACAAATAGCTATTTAGCCAGGGACTGAACCATAAAAGCCTGACTCCTGAAATCCCTTAGAGATGCAACTTGATATCCCATGACTACCACATCACTGTGTGCTCTAGCATGGGATGATAGTGTCATATGGACATGTTCTCCTGAGATGCCCACAGTGATGCCAGTGCTGCCAGCTCCTGCACTCTGTGGCCTGGGTGTGTGGCATGGGACTAGGACCCATCTGTCCCCCCTTGTGTCCCACAGAGCCCTGCGCCGGGCCAGGTCCAAGCCGGGCGTGGTGAGGTCAGCTAACAGAGCAGGCTTTGGATGGTGTGGAATGGCGGGCGGATGCTCTCATGAAGCTTGTAGTGTTGGTCTACTTTCTCTGCATAGATGAGAGAGCCGCACTACCATTCGCCAATGGCCTGTGAGTCATGCTTCCTGAGAGGACAGGCAGAACAAGAGGGGGTGTGTCCTGTACACACTCAGCCTGCAGCGCAGTGATAGGGCCATGTGAGAAACATGTCCGGCCAGGACAAACAGGGCCCATGGGCATAGACAACACAACCACCAGCGCCTGACATTTCAGGAACAATATAATGCTTACAAAACTCTTTGTTTTGAGCCAAAAGTGCACGTTGAAGGGAGGAATCTTTTTATAGCAAAGAGAAATGATGTCACTGAGACAAATAGTGTAGGCTCACAGGCATATCAGTTAATGCCTTCACAATGTAAGGATGATACGGAAGAATTTACAGACACATATCCTCATAGGATCCCTCACCATCGGTATGATGAATTTGAATTTGAGTGATTCAGTATCATGTCAGGTACCATTATGATGAGCTATTACTAGCATGATAGAGAATGAAGGCAAACATTTTCTCTGTCAAGGTAGAATATGGATAGTGCTTAGTTCTGTATCAGTTATGCTAATAGTACAATTATCAAACACACAGGGGAGATGTTTTCAGGTACAATCTCTGTGTCCACCTACCCCTCTCTGTTGTCCTCTTCGTCCAGGTTGGAGATGAGCTGGGATCCGGCCAGGGAGATGTCCAGCGCGGCCAGAGGCAGGTCTCTGTATGCAAAGCTGACAACCTGGACCGGAGCATGACACTGGTTGTCCTCCTCCACCTGCTGGGAGATCACCTCCAGCTCTGAGGCTCTGGCCTGGGCCTGGGGAGGGGCCCTGGAGGACACAATGTACGGAACACCAGGGACACTCTGTAAGTAGCACTCATATATGCAACTAAACAAATTAATATCTTCTCACAATCTCATTGTAACAGAACTTCTGAGTATTTCTCCTATTCAATTCATTTTCAACACTAAAACCCAGGTGTGGGTAGGACCCCATCCTCTCTCCAGCTCAGCCAGTAAAGATGAGAACAGGAATCCCAACCTGCTTGGCACTCTGCACAGTGTAGCCAATGTGAAGACATCAATAACCCCAGAGCTTAGCAAGGGAGGAGGCCATTGATTACAAGCCAGAGAGAACAAAATACATTGTGCTGGAGAGCCTGTAGATAGTTGGGGACTAACAGCCTGGTGATATGTGGAGGTAAATAGTATACACACTAGGAGGGAGAGAGGGAGAGAGAGACCTATGAAATGTTAATGTACTGTAGTCAGCCCTGGAGAGGAAAACGTCCCCTGCTCTTCACTGACTTATGACTAATTCATACTTAACATACCTGCTTACTTCAAAGGTTGCTTTCTTATCTGCATAGGTACCCACAATCATTTCAGACACAGTGCCTGACAGGGTGGTATAATAGTACTCTTATAAATCCTTACTAAGTCTATGCAATTCAGTGTACTGATATGATGCTGTAACTAACAATTGGCTACTGGGATGTGTTTGCCTCAGGGAAGAATGCCCCCACATACTACACATGCTTAACATTGAGAGCCAGTGCATTCCAACATTATCTGTACCCTTGCACCTCTCCTTACTAGCTGCAAGACAAAGATGCTATCAGTCATGACAGACACAAACTGTTCACTGCATCAAAATCACATTTCCAAACAATCGTTGGCGAGACTAGGTTCCATTATGTGCAGGGGCCGCTTCAGTGGCTTGTTGCCATCCTGGGGAGGGGGTGGCTTGGTGCCCTTTTGTATACTGCTCCATTCTACCCAACCTGGTCTCAGAGCATTTAGTATTATTCTGAATGTAAATCTGAGACACTCCCTTTGGTATGATATGTTATGTTTCGTATGGTATGTGTTCATTTGTGAATGTCCATCATGCATTCATATGATATGTTACCAATTACAATTCGAATGATCTGTAAGAAATTTGCTAAATGTACAACGGATTTGATAAATGTATGATATGTTATGAATTACAATTTGTTGTAGCTAACGTTAGCTAACACTAGCTAGGCTAGGGGTTAGGATTAGGGTGAGAGGCAGGGTTAAGGTTAGGAGTTAGGTTAAAGGGTTAAGGTAAGGGTTGGGGTTAGGGGAAGGGATAGCTAAAAGGGTTAAGGTTAGGGTTAGGGGAAGGGTTAGCTATCATGCTAAATAGTTACAAAGTAGCTAAATAGTAGTAAGTAGTTAAACAGTTGCTAATTAGCTCAAATGCTAAAGTTGTCCGTGATGACATTCGAACTCGTATCCTTTGGATTGCTAGACGTTCACGTTATACGCCTACTCATTCACCGCGACCAAACACCCTCCATTTGTTTTTTGCCTTAAGTAACATTCTTTCTATATATAACCATACCAAATATAACATATCATACTATTTTGAGTGTTCCGCATGTACTTTTACTATGTTCCGTCTACTCTATGAGACCAGGCTGTTCCATCTGGCAGGCAAGGCAAGGGCACCCAGCACACCAAAGGCTAGAAATCTTTTCAAAGACATGCAATATTAGCAAATGCAACAAGGAAGCTTAAACATAGATCTCCCTGAGCATCGAGTGCCCTACCTCCCATAGTCACACCACACAAACTGTACCAGTTTAAAGAACATGGTGTAATGCATATGCTCTAATGTAAGAAGTATCTCACGACAAATATAATATAGGTAATATAGGAAAAAAAAAAAAAATATATATATATATATATATATATATATATATATATATATATATATATATATATATATATATATATATATATATATATATATCATACAATATATATCTAAGACCATTTCCTTCTGGAATGTAATCATTGCCAAGAATTGACTCCCCTAGAATAAAAGGCATCCATGGCTCTGCCTCCAGTGTATTTACACCACTGGGCCATAAATCACCACATGACAATCAATAGAAATATCAAAATAAAATACCCGGCTGAGACTTGGACCTTTCAAGTCCAACTCATTGAGTCTGATGGAGGACATTTTAATGCAGCTTGTCAAAAAAAGTAGAGTAAAAGCTTTTGAAATGATGATTCAGAGTATGGATTCAGAGTATTGATGACAAACTTCACCCATGCGTTGGCTAATTCAATGATTAATAGAGTTGATTACAATTGTCAGAATCTGGAGGTCTGAAAGCAAATTACAGATAGAAGCAAGGCTTTATATACTATACTGACTTACAGTATAACCATGAAAGGCCTCATATACTATACTGACTTACAGTATAACCATGAAAGGCCTCATATACTATACTGACTTACAGTATAACCATGAAAGGCCTCATATACTATACTGACTTACAGTATAACCATGAAAGGACTGGCTTGATAATGTTGATAAAATATGTAAAAGTACATACAATGAGTGTACAAAACATTAGACTGACCAGGTGAATCCAGGTGAAAGCTATGATCCCTTATTGATGTCACCTGTTAAATCCACTTCAATCAGTGTAGATAAAAGGGAGGAGACAGGTTAAAGAATGATTTTTAAGCCTTGAGACAATTGAGACATTGATTGTGTACTGTATGTGTGCCATTTAGAGGGTAAATGGGTAAGACAAACGATATAAGTGCCTTTCAATTGGGGTATGGTAGTAGGTGCCAGGCGCACCAGTTTGAGTGTGTCAAGAAGTGCAATTCTACTGGGTTTTTCACACTCAACAGTTTCCCATGTGTATCAAGTATGGTCCACCACCAAAAGGACAACCAGCCAATTCGACACAACTGTGAGAAGCATTGGAGTCAACATGGGCCATTGAGGCTGTTCTGAGGGCAAAAGGGGGTGCAACTCAATATTAGGAAGGTGTTCCTAATGTTTTGTACACTGCAAGTATATTACAAGACAGCATACCAAAGACAAGATTAAGTATTGTAAACTATTTGGGGAAAAAATAGTACCCTCAATTTCTTGTCCTCTATATACAGTTGAAGTCGAAAGTTTACATACACCTTAGCCAAGTATATTTAAACTCAGTTTTCACAATTCTTGACATTTAATCCGAGTAAAAATTCCCTGTCTTAAGTCAGTTAGGATCACCACTATCTTAAGAATGTGAAATGCCAGAATAATAGTAGAGAGAATGATTTACTTCAGCTTTTATTTATTTCATCACATTTCCAGTGGGGAATCTTACATACACTCAATTAATATTTGGGAGCATTGTCTTTAAATTGTTTTATTTGGGTCCAATGTTTCGGGTAGCCTTCCACAATAAGTTGGGTGAATTTTGGCCCGTTCCTCCTGACAGAGCTGGTGTAACTGAGTCAGGTGTGTAGGCCGCCTTGCTCGCACACTCTTGTTCAGTTCTGCCCAAACATTTTCTATAGTATTGAGGTCAGGGCTTTGGGATGGCCACTCCAATACCTTGACCTTGATGTCCTTAAGCCATTTTGCACCAAATTTGGAAGTATGCTTGGGGTCATTGTCCATTTGGAAGACCCATTTGCGACCAAGCTTTAACTTCCTGACTGATGTCTTGAGATGCTGCTTCAATATATCCACATAATATTCCTTCCTCATGTGGCCATCTATTTTGTGAAGTGCACCAGTCCCTCCTGAAACAAAACACCCCCACAACATGATGCTGCCACCCCCTGCTTCACAGTTGGGATGGTGATCTTCGGCTTGCAAGTCTCCCCCTTTTTCCTCCAAAAAACGATGGACATTATGGCAGTTCTATTTTTGTTTCATCAGACCAGAGGACATTTCTCCAAAAAGTATGATCTTCGTCCCCATGTGCAGTTGCAAACCGTAGTCTGGCTTTTTTTTATGGCGGTTTTGTAGCAGTGGCTTCTTCCTTGCTGAGCGGCCTTTCAGGTTATGTCAATATCGGACTTGTTTTACTGTGGATATAGATACCTTTGTACCTGTTTCCTCCAGCATCTTCACAAGGTCCTTTGCTGTTGTTCTGGGATTGATTTGCACTTTTCGCACCAAAGTACGTTCATCTCTAGGAGACAGAACGCGTCTCCTTCCTGAGTGGTGTGGCGGCTGCGTGGTCCCATGGTGTTTACACTTGCGTACTATTGTTTGTACAGATGAATGTGGTACCTTCAGGCATTTGGAAATTGTTCCCAAGGATGAACCAGACTTGTGGAGATCTACAAAAAAATTCTGAGGTCTTGGCTGATTTCTTTTGTTTTTCCCAAGATGTCAAGCAAAGAGGCACTGAGTTTGAAGGTAGGCCTTGAAATACATTCACAGGTACACCTCAAATTGACTCAAATTATGTCAATTAGCCTATCAGAAGCTTCTAAAGCCATGACATAATTTTCTGGAATTTTCCAAGCTGTTTAAAGGCACAGTCAATTCAGTGTATGTAAACGTCTGACCCACTGGAATTGTGATGCAGTGACTTATAAGTGAAATCTGTCTGTTGGAAATATTAATTGTGTCATGCACAAAGTAGATGTCCTAAACGTCTTGACAAAACTATTTTTTGTAAGCAAGAAATGTGTGGAGTGGTTGAAAAACGAGTTTTAATAACCCCAACCTAAGTGTATGTAAACTTCCGACTTCAACTGTAGGACCTTTTTCTTGCGAACAGATAGTTGGGTTCGTAGACTGCAGTCTGCTGTAGGAAAGGTGCTCAAAGTACACACATCCTCGTCCTCTCAAATACTGCTGACCTCAACAGAATATACAATTGAATTAAATCTAGCACTGAATACAGCATGATTTGTGGTTTTGTAGAGGTTGTTCAATTTACTATAGAAATACACACTCTGACATTCAACAAGATAGAGCTATTTATTTGAATGCATTAAAGAAATGCAGACTAACGTAACCTTGTGTAACAAGGGGTAAATAAAAATGGCAATCCCAATTGAAACATTTTTAAAAATACCTCCCATTTGCTCATACAGTGTTCTCATTATTTCCAGTGCTCTCACTGTAAAATAAAGCCATCCATCCATGTCTGTCATAGAATTACAAAGTGCTGCTTCAGCAAAGCCTTGTGTTATGTAGAGGGCATCCGTATCATTGTCATTTTGAGTGCTTACCACCACACTGTTCCAGGCCCGCTGTCTACGACTCTGTCACACTGTCTCACCCAATAAGCATGTAAGCCTGGTTGGCTGTTCCTCAATGGAAAGCAATGCAGTGCTCTGATACCATCAGGAAAGCCGCACCAACGTGCCAAACTTAAGCCACATTTCCTGCCACCGCCCCTGACTCCATTGATGATGGCCATTGATACACCAGCACATTTGTAAAATCAGATCTTTTAGGTCATAAGATAATGAAAAGATAATGAAAAATCAATATGCGCATCTTCGCTTTACAAAGTGTGCATGTGTTGGAGGCACTTTCTCCATCTTCATCCTGAATACTGTGAGCGTCAACTTGAGAAGACTGAGGACTTTGTGCCATTGAATGAGCTTGCTTTCATTATAAGGGTTAATATACGTTACAGCTAATTCCTCCTGCTCCTGTACCATCCCAGCTATGGGCCACTCTATCAGCAGACATAGAAGATGTGTATATAGATAGATGAGAAGATATGTATGTACATGGATGCGATATCAGGCTCAGCAGAAACCTCTGCAACAACATCTGCCAGACCTCCAGCACCAGCTGCTACATAGAGCAGTCAAGCAACAAGCTGTAAAAATGACAGCCAATAGTGAGCTATTATATTATTGATGATCATAGACTAATCTTATTTACTGCAATAGGCTTTATAACATACTATTCAATGGATAATACACAGCAAATTATACTATAATGTGTAACTCAAAGTTCTCTTAAACCAATGTTTTGAGGATCTGTGTGGATTCGAAGGGAATGGAACTCACTGAGCTATTAAACCACAATTAACTGGCTTTAAATCAGAGCATTGACACGGGTGCTGTATATCTGACTACTGCTGTTGGTTGTAGTAGCCTTGTTGTCTCAGTAAATACCCCATGGGACCTACGGTTTGAAGTGCCAGATACATCTGCCCGCAAAACATGCAAAATGTTATGTAATGTCATGTAACATCATCTGTAGGAGATTTAAACCTCCCATTTGTGAGCTAAAAGTGGAAACGGTGACCTACTAATTAGCACATCCTGTTGTAATGAGACAGGATCAAGACATTGTATGACAGAGGGACGAACTGCACTATGACAGGGGCTCACGTGACCACAGAAGGTAGTTACAGTAAATGTTAGCTGGCCTGTTATAAACACATATGACTCCGCAGGGTGTGTAGTGTACTATATTTGTGTGCTGAATGGAACAAAATGTACAAATAACTCTGAATAGGGCCCGGAGAAAGAAAACAACCGTACTACATATAAAGCACACGCCAACCACTACTGTTACAGAGTACTTGTCATCAAACTAGCATGGATCATCTGCAATGAGAAGAGCCTACAGCTAGTTTATTCAATATGATTTAATACAGAAAATTATATTATTGGATGACACTCGGAAAGGCAATACAGATCATTCTTTTTGTCAGTAAATGCTCCTCACTGGTTTGCGTCAATCAATATAAAAACTGCCTTTGAATACAATTGGAAAAGAAAATGAATAAATAAAAGCTTCCATAACTTTAACATGTTCAATTCTATACTGAATGTGAAATATATTATAAATCAGTTTACTCACAGGGGGGGGTTATATCTTGAGTAGTAACTACACTACATGACCAAAAGTATGTGGACACCTGCTCATTGAGCGTCTCATTCCAAAATCATGGGCATTAATATGGAGTTGGTCCGCCCTTTGCTGTCATAACAACCTCCACTCTTCTGGGAGGCTTTCCACTAGATGTTGGAACATTGCTTCAGGGACTTCCATTCAGCCTAGTGAGGTCGGGCATTGATGTTGGGCGATTAGGCCTGTCTTGCAATTCATCCCAAAGGTCTTCGATGGGGTCAGGGCTCTGTGCAGGCCAGTCAAGTTCTTCCACACCGATCCATTTCTGTATGGACCTCGCTTTGTGCACTGGGCCATTGTCTTTCCTTTTTTTTTACCCCCTTTTTCTCCCCAATTTCGTGGTATCCAATTGTTAGAAGTTACTAGCTTGTCTCATCGCTACGACTCACGTACGGGCTCGGGAGAGACGAAGGTCGAAAGTCATGCATCCTTCGAAACACAACCCAACCAAGTTGCACTGCTTCTTAACACAGCGCACATCCAACCCGGAAGCCGGCCGCACCAATGTGTCGGAGGAAACACCGTGCACCTGGCGACCTTGGTTAGCATGCACTGCGCCTGGCCCACCACAGGAGTCGCTGGTGCCTGATGAGACAAGTATATCCCTACCGGCCAAACCCTCCCTAACCCGGACGACGCTAGGCCAATTGTGCCTTTGCCCCATAGACCTCCCGGTCGCGGCCGGTTGTGACAGAGCCTGGGCGCGAACCCAGAGTTTCTGGTGGCACAGCTAGCGCTGCGATGGGGCCATTATCATGCTGAACCAGGAAAGGGCTTCCCCAAACTGTTGCCATCAGTTGGAAGCACAAAATCGTCTAGAATGTCATTGTATGCTGTAGCGTTAAGATTTCCCTTTACTGGAACTAAGGGGCCGAGCCTGAACCACGAAAAACAGCCCCAGACAATTCTTCTATCTCCACCAAACTTAACAGTTGGCACTATGCATTGGGGCAAGTAGCATTCTTCTGGCATCCGCCAATCCCATATTCATCGGTTGGACTGCCAGATGGTGAAGCGTGATTTATCACTCCAGAGAATGCGTTTCCACTGCTCCAGAGTCCAATGGAGCTTTACACCACCCCAGCCGACGCTTGGCATTCCGCATGGTGATCTTCGGCTGCTCGGCTATGAAAACCCATTTCATGAAGCTCTCGACGAACAGTTCTTGTGCTGGCTATTCTTCCAAAGGCAGTTTGGAACTTGTTGCAAGCTCTCGGCAGTCCCGTTCTGTGAGCTTGTGTGGCCTGCCACTTCGCGGCTGAGCCGTTGTTACTTCTAGATGTTTCCACTTCACATACAGTTGACTGGGGAAGCTCTAGCAGGGCAGAAATCTGACAAATTGACATGCTTGAAAGTTGGCATCCTCTTCAGTAAGGCCATTCTACTGCCAATATTTGTCTATGGAGATTGCATGGCTGTGTGATCAATGTTATACACCTGTCAGCAAAGGGTGTGGCTGAAATAGACAAATCCACTAATTTGAAGGGGTGTCCACATACTTTTGTATATATAGTGTATTTCTCCATCTCTGACTCACTACTCTTAGTATATGCAGAAATACATCATAGAGAGTTAGAGATTATTTAGAGGACTATTCTATAATTAAAACAGTGGGGAAAATATCTCTGCAGACGTGGTCACACCACACAAAGATGTCCCATCTGTCATTTCACCAGGGTGTCGCTGAGGACCGACATCGTTAATTCACGCCTTCCTGTTAACCAGAAAACACATCACAAGTCTGTGTGTCGCCCATTGGGCAATATATTGTCCCACTGTGTCTGCATTGAGCTCAGACCGAGATCTCTGTAGGACTGGCTTTAAACAGAAGATGCAGCTGATTGAACCAATTATGCATTCAACCCCACCTCACCCCCATCTCCCTCCCAACTCACCTTCATCTCCCACCTCACCCCCATCTCCCTCCCACCTCACCTTCATCTCCCACCTCACCCCCATCTCCCTCCCACCTCACCTTCATCTCCCACCTCACCCCCATCTCCCTCCCACCTCACCCCCATCTCCCCATCTCCCACCTAACTTTCATCTCCCTCTCACCTCACCCTCATTTCTCTCCCACCTCACCATCATTTCCCTCCCACCTCAGCCTCATTTCTCTCCCACCTCAAGCCCATCTTCCTCCCACCACACCATAATCTCCCTCCCCTTCCTTGGCCATAACCAGGGCTGTCATCAGGCTGCAGAGGCTGTCTGGGGGACCACATAGCGACTCATTATTAATAAGAGAAGATGACAAGTGAAAATCTCTCCTGCATGCTAAGAGATGGCAGCAGAGACAGTCTGGTGACTGGTGGTAGTTCTCTTGGAATGCCTAGCACAGGAGTGCCTGCTTCCCTGCTGTTTCCCTGCTATTCCCCTGCTGCTCCCCTGCTGCTCCCCTGCTGTTCCCCTGCTGTTCCCCTGCTGTTCCCCTGTTGTTCCCTGCTATTCCCCTGCTGCTCCCCGCTGTTGCCCTGCAGTTTCCCTGCTATTCCCCTGCTGCTCCCCTGCTATTCCCCTACTATTGCCCTGCTGCTCCCCTGCTGTTGCCCTGCTATTTCCCTGCTGCTCCCCTGCTGCTCCCCTGCTGTTCCCCTGCTATTGCCCTGCTGTTGCCCTGCTGCTCCTCTGCTGTTGCCCTGCTATTGCCCTGTTGTTCCCCTGCTGTTCCCCTGCTATTGCCCTGCTGTTGCCCTGCTGTTGCCCTGCTGCTCCACTGCTATTGCCCTGCTATTGCCCTGCTTTTCCCCTGCTATTGCCCTGCTATTGCCCTGCTGTTCCCCTGCTATTGTCCTGCTATTGCCCTGCTGTTCCCCTGCTGCTCCCCTGCTTCCCAGGCTCAAAGTCCTTGGCTGAAAGGGTATGAGGAAATAGACAGGAGCTGTTCTCATAATCAGGCCAGACCATGCTGGGGTTCCCATCACAAAACCTGTGCTAGTAATAGCGGGCAGTCGGGGTACAACGAGCAAAATGCATAAGAAAAGGATGAGAGGTTTTGATGTGTTAAACAGATATAAATATCAGTAGTCATGTGTTTTACTTACTGGGGTTTGCTCATGTTGCTGTGTTGTTTCTGTGAATGGACGTCGACACGATTGTTACTCTTGATTTAACCAGAGAATGGAGACTTGGCTCACACCACACCTGTGGAGAAAGGTGAGAAAACAAGGAAGTTAATCACAGTCTCTCCATAACTCTTCACATTCTGACAACAATGCAGTATACACATCTCATGTATAACTTGTTCATTATACTTTTAACTATTTAACATTTGTTTTGAATGTCATGTTCATGAAATGTTTTATGAATTCACAGAATAGATCGAAAACAATCATTTGATATAAACATGAACATTCTCATGCAGTATAGTTCTGCTATGGGAGTCCTCTGACATATTTAACTCTGCACCAGGGGCTCAGAAACATCACATCACTTGAATAACAAGTAAGGAAGGATGAGAACACTTTATCCAATAGGAAATAGATACATTGAAGAGCTCATTTACAGTCCATTCCAGCAGCTTTCCAGAGAGTAAACATGAGCGAAGAACAGCCAGGTACATAGGCTTTACCCAGACAGAATCACAAACACATGAGTCTTTTAAAAGGGGTATTACTTCACAGACAGCTACATTCCCCACATTGCAGGTATAAACTGAAGCTCAATTTGCTAGTGCCTCACTTTTGAAAAGTCTGATGAAGTTGTCAGCAGCAATATAAACACATATTAGTAAGCAGCATGGGCTGTAGAGGTCGTTTAACCTGAGCTTCAATCATTTAAATGCCGGGGCGAAGAGGAGAGGTTCATATGTATAGAGTACTATGAAGTCAGTGTAGTGTCTGTCTTACAAACAAAGGCAAAGGGAAAACCTTCAGACACACGAGTTGGGGTGTGGAGTCAGTATTTGAAGCTATAGCAGAACAGAGTAATGTAGTGTAGCACAGCAGATTAGATGTCATTCAAGATAAATCAATTCAGGTCATTCAAGGACTAGACTGTAATATTGCATCACTGCAATGCCCAAGAAAAAAGACTGCACATAACTGGCACCTATAGAAAGTCTGGCCACAGGCAATGGTGAAGGCTATGCAGTGGAATGGTTGTCCGACCTGTGCAGACAAGACTGAGTGAAATTAAAGTATTTGAGATACTGTATGCAGGATTCCGTATTTTTAAAGAAACCTGTCAATCACAGTTCCTAATGGATGGATGTGGCCATAAGTCAAGTGCTGGACTTGACAACCTATCAAACAAGTTAGGTCTTTGAGACAAGCTCTCTGGGACCAGGTAGAATATTGCATAAAATATCCATCAATTCCAAGACTTGAGTAAATACTTACACTGCTGTATACTCATCATCAAGATGAGAGATCCCTATAGCAGGCTGCAGATGAACTGTTTCCATATATCCATGCTGTCTCCAACATAGCTCTTGCATTCCTCCAGACAGACAATAATTACTTGATTTTCTTGGAAATTAAGACATGCAGCCATGCAACCATTTCATATTGTCCAACCCCATCACTTCCCAATAGTCTACTGTCTATATTTTAGTATCCACCTCCTCAGTCAGAACCCAACATGTATCCTACATTTGAAGTTCCCCAACAAACACATGGTTTTACCTTAAAGACGTGTCAACACTGATCCCTGCTAAACTGATTAAGGCTACTATGTCTCAATTATTTTTCACAAGGCCCTGGACAGCTTTCTACAATGACTATTAATCTGGTTCAAAGCACGTGTAACAACAGATATATAGGTTGCTACTACACAGTATATACTAAACATAGTACATTATATGTTTTCCTGATAATTTAGCAAAGCCATCAATAGTGCAGCAACGATAAATTACGAATAAGACAAGTATGGTGGTCATTAAGACGACAGTAAAAGAAAGGGGGGACGGAATGGATGAAAGAGCAGAAGTCACAGACGGGAAGTATCAAAATGATTTATCAATATGCTATTCTGATAAAAACAACCTACCTTTTATGCTCTACATTGTCGAAAGTGTGGTCGTGACTCATGCCCTCCTAATGATGATGGTAATGTCTCCCTTGCCGATGATCAGTGTGAGCGGGGCTCGGTTGCTGTGTGTAGGCTGCTGCTATCCTCTTCAGATTTGGATTGGCTAACGACCCGCGCTGCTGCTTAGAATACAGGGCACAACGAAAAAGCCCGATCCTTATTGTAAGCATCATCATTCACGGAGATGCTTTTAAATGTCCTCCACTATCCACATATTCAGTTAAACGTCATATTTCGGAAGGATGGCATTTTAGTGCCCAAATCTCGCCTGCTCACAGGGTTTCCCTACAATCACGCTAGGGACTCCATGTGCCCAGTAATAGGTTAAGGACCAGGAGCTGTCCAGGTGCTGAATTGTGATCCCGCATCATCCACAGAAGCGAGGCAACAAACTATCTCTCACAATGAAATGTGAGATGAAAATCCGAAATAACTGACGTCTCTATGGCAGAAGCGTCGATGTAAAAACACTCTCGCTTCACTTCACCTCTTCAGAGCTTCATCTGTGTTCCTCGCGATAACATCGCAGTGGTAGTAGGACTGCATCCAGTTCCATCGCCTTGCTAAATATGAACTGGATGGTAAAAAACATTCTCAAAGTTTTTCTGATAAAGTATAACACGGATTTTGTCTGAGACAATTGGCTAAACCATGGTGTAAAGAAACAATCATAGATCTAGTTTGGGGGGTTATAGGTTTCTCCAATTATGATACTTGACTGACATTGAGGCAATCTTGTATTTAAAAAAAAGTAGTAGGCCTATTTAAAGCGGCATTCAGTAGTTGAAACAACAAATAAGTGTTCTTGTCACCCCTGTTTGGGTAAAAAAAGATGATGGATGGACCTGGAGAAATGTAACCCCTCTCAAATTCATACATTTAGACAGAACTATGGATGCAAGGACTGACCATCCATGATATCAACATTATAGTTTGAACCACTTTTACTCTGTTTACAAACATTGGAATTAAAAACACATATATGTTGGGTTCTGATGGGGTAAGACAGTTGAACAAAGCTCATGAGGAATTTCTAAGTTACATTCTTCAAGAATCAATGGGTATATATCATTAATTCAGAAGTCCAAAAATGGATGAAGCAACTGCAGATTTCCCTTTAAACATTAGTGAGTATGATTACAAGTGGTAGCACTTATCCCTGATTTTTATCTTTGACATAAGTGTATTTTAACATTGAATGTATGTGATGTATAAACTGCACGGCAAGATGCAATAGATAGTATAAGATACAGTATATACATATGATATGAGTAATGTAAGATATGCAAACATTATTAAAGTGGCATTGTTTAAAGTGACTAGTGAGACTCTATGTAGGCAGCAGCCTCTCTGAGTTAGTGATGGCTGTTTAACAGTCTGATGGCCTTGAGATAAAAGCTGTCTTTCAGTCTCTCGGTCCCAGCTTTGATACACCTGTACTGACCTTGCCTTCTGGATGGTAGCAGGGTGAACAGGCAGTGGCTCGGGTGGTTGATGTCCTTGATTATCTTTTTTGCCTTCCTGTGACATCAGGTGCTGTAGGTGTCCTGGAGGCCAGGTAGTTTGCTCCCGGTGATGCGTTGTGCCGACCGCACCACCCTCTAGAGAGCCTTGCGTTTTAGGGCGGTGCAGTTGCCGTACCAGGCTCTCAATTGTGCATCTGTAAAAGTTTGTCAGGGTTTTAGGTGACAAGCCAAATTTCTTCAGCCTCCTGAGGTTGAAGAGGCGCTGTTACACCTTCTTCACCACACTGTCTGTGTGGGTGGACCATTTCAGTTTGTCTGTGATGTATACACAGAGGAACTTAAAACTTTCCACCTTCTCCACTACTGTCCCTTCAATGTGGATAGGGGGTTGCTCCCTCTGCTGTTTCCTGATGTCCACTATCATCTCCTTAGCTTTGTTGATGTTGAGTGAGAGGTTGATTCCCTGACACCACACTCGGAGTGCCCTCACCTCCTCCCTGTAGGCTGTCTCATTGTTGTTGGTGATCAAGCCCACTACTGTTGTGTTGTCTGCAAACGTGATGATTGATTTGAAGTCGTGCATTGCCACGTAGTCAGGGGTGAACAGGGAGTACAGGAGTGGGCTGAGCACGCACCCTTGTGGGGCGCCAGTGTTGAGGGTCAGCGAAGTGGAGATGTTGTTTCCTACCTTCACCTGGGGGTGAACAATCAAAAAGTCCAGGACCCAATTGCACAGGGCGGGGATGAGACACAGGGCCTCCAGCTTAATGATGAGTTTGGATGGTACTGTGGTGTTGAATGCTGAGCTGTAGTCAAAGAACAGCATTCTCACATAGGTATTCATCTTGTCCAGATGGGATAGAGCAGTTTGTAGACCTGTTGGGGCGGTATGCAAACTGAAGTGGGTCTAGGGTGCCAAGTAAGGTGGAAGTGATATGATCCTTGACTAGTCTCTCAAAGCACTTCACGATGACAGAGGTGAGTGCTACGGAGCGATAGTAATTTAGTTCAGTTACCTTTGCCTTCTTGGGTACAAGCACAATGGTGGCCATCTTGAAGCATGTGGGGACAGCAAACTGGGATAGGGAGCAATTGAATATGTCCATAAACACACAAGCCAGGTGGTCTGCGCATGCTCTCATGACACGGCTAGACATGCCGCCTGGGCCAATAGCCTTGCTAGAGTTAACACGTTTAAATGTCAACGTCAACAATAAAGAGGTTTTGCGGGTACTATTTAATGAAGCTGCCAGTTGAGGACTTGTGAGGAGTCTGTTTCTCAAACTAGACACTCTAATGTACTTGTCCTCTTGCTCAGTTGTGCACCGGGGCCTCCCACTCCTCTTTCTATTCTGGTTTGCGCTGTTCTGTGAAGGGAGTAGTACACAGCATTGTACGAGATCTTCAGTTTCTTGGCAATTTCTCGCATGGAATAGCCTTAATTTCTCAGAACAAGAATAGACTGACGAGTTTCAGAAGAAAGGTCTTTGTCTCTGGCCATTTTTAGCCTTTAATCAAACCCACAAATGCTGATGCCCCAGATACTCAACTAGTCTAAGAAGGCCCGTTTTATTGCTTCTTTAATCAGGACAACAGTTTTCAGCTGTGCTAACATAATTGCAAAAGGGTTGTCAAATTTGTTATTTTATTTCACTTTTATTTAACCAGGTAGGCCAGTTGAGAACAAGTTCTCATTTACAACTGCGACCTGACCAAGATAAAGCAAAGCAGTGTGACAAAAACAACAACACAGAGTTACACATAAACAAACGTACACTCAATAACACAAAATAAAATAAAAATAGAAAAGTCTATGTACAGTGTGTGCAAATGTAGAAGAGTATGGAGATAAATAGGCCCTAGAGGCGAAAATAATTACAATTTAGCATTAATACTGGAGTGAGAGATGTGCAGATGATGATGTAGAGATACTGGGGTGCAAAAGTGCAAGAGGGTAAGTAATATTATGGGGATTAGGTAGTCGGAGGTGCTATTTACAGATTAACTGTACAGTGATCGGTAAACTGCTCTGACAGCTGATGCTTAAAGTTAGAGACGGAGATATAAGACTCCAGCTTCAGAGATTTTTGCAATTTGTTCCAGTCATTGGCAGCAGAGAACTGGAAGGAAAGGCGGGCAAAGGAAGTGTTGGCTTTGGGGGTGACCAGTGGAATATACCTGCTGGAGCGCGTGCTACAGGTGGGTGTTGCTATGGTGACCAGTTAACTGAGATAAGGCGGGGCTTTACCTAGCAAAGATTTATAGATAACCTGGAGCCAGTGGGTTTGGCGACGGATATGTAGTGAGGGCCAGCCAATGAGAGTATACATAATGATCAATTAGCCTTTTAAAATGATAAACTTGGATTTGCTAACACAATGTGCCATTGGAACACAGGAATGATGGTTGCTGATAATGGGCCCTGTACGCCTATGTAGATATTACATTAAAAATCAGATGTTTCCAGCTACAACTGTCATTTACAACATTAACAATGTCTTTCTGATCAAGTTGATGTTATTTTAATAGACAAATTTCATTTTCTTTCAAAAACAAGGACATTTCTAATTGACCCCCCAAAAATTAACGGTAGTCTATAGGTATATATCTTCTTAATCCATTACTTACTGAGACGTCGTGTATTTTGGGGAAATGTTGTGAAATTGTTAGATATTACTTGTTAGATACTACTGCACTGTTGGAGCTAGAAGCACATGCATTTCTCTACACCCACAATAACATCTGCTGAACACGTGTATGTGTCCGATACATTTGATTTGAACGGCTAACGGTTTTAAAGAAGTACACAGAACAATGATTACAAGAATGCTGGAAGTGTGAGGCAGGAGACATGTAATTAAGATGGCCAGAGCAAAGCAAAGTTCCCACGATTCTAGCTATGCCTGTGCTGTTTGTTCCAATTCACTCTCACCATACCAGTCATTCCATTGCCTCTCACCAAACCCACAGATTGTCTATTTAAAGCCAAGTTGAAGTCACACAGAAAGTTATCCACGCCCAACCTGGATAGATTGTGTGATGCAATGATAATTACTTGGCTTTAACAAACGAATCCATTAATGTATCATTACAGTGAATGCAGACACCTATTGTCTGTTTGAAAGTAAACCACTACTGCACATTTTATTAGTGAAATGTCAAAATTGTAAAATGATCGTAATTTCCAGTGAGGAAGGCTTTGTTTACTTACTCTGTAGTGGGGATATTGTATTCTGAGGCAGTCATTGAAAACGACCCCATTTTACTATATCAGGCATCCTACCAAAATGAATCAGAATCAATAGAGAGAATCCTGACATTGAGCATGCCATTTACAATGTGGACAAACAGCTATCACAACATTTCTGGGCTCAATGGAACACGCCCACATTTGTGCTTTTGAAGGCCCAACAAAAAGCAGTTGGCAGAGTTATTTTCAACATTCTGTCTCTGTGATTCACATAAGAAACCTGCACTAACCTTATCACAAACTGGGATTTCCTGAGGTGGTAAGGACAGATTCATAACAATACTATTTGTAAGAGAATAACAAACCTCTTTATTATTTTCATACAATGGCAATAAGTCAGTGATACGGTGATATGATTAAGGACGCATAACCAGTTTACTTCTGTTATACCTTGTTTTAGTGCAGAAAGAAAGTACCAAACATGAAGCCTTTTCTCTGATTATCTTGTTGTCTATGTAAATTCATAATTTTGTCTATGTAGATTAGTAATGAGCTGTTACTTTTGTAGGTGGGGATCTTAGAGAACCCTGTCACATTCTTCAGGATAGAAACAAGGAAAATAAACATTCAAATGATGGCAGGTAAAAGAGTTTGGCGAAATAATTTGATCAGGAATGCTATTGAGAATTTCCATATGATGTAACTGTATTTGTTTTATGTTTCTGTTAACCTGAAATGTTTCTATTCTCTCTTTTGTAGACCATGGTGACCCATGCAACGAGTTAGAGGTTTCTTACTGCATGAATGGAGGAAAATGTTTTAAAATTTCATTTATGGATACGCTTACTTGTCTGTAAGTTACTCTCTCATCACTATTCTCTAATGTCTGTAACAGTTTGTCAGCCATGAGCAGGTGTACGGTGTTGCTTGGCAATGGGCTAAGGAAGTTCTGGGAACTTCTGCATGGTTTTAGCCTTTGTTTTACTTCAGTTCAGACCAGGCAGACCTTCCCTGGCTCTTGGTTCTCAACTGGTGACAGCTTTCTTGAGAATAATGCAGTTCCTTCTCCCTCAGCTGCAGTGAGAACTACAAAGGCAGTCGTTGTGAGCAGTACCAGCTGTTCACCACTGCACATGATGCAGGGGAGACAGGACTGGTTGCTGCTGTGGTCATCATTGTCCTTTTTATTCTAGTCGTGTTGGTAGTAGTAATCTACTACACCTGGAAGTAAGTAGCACATTCATTTAGCTTGATTCATGAATCGATAAGTATGCAGGAATTAATGTTGTCAGGTCTGATTCAGTTTCTTTGTTTTATTGTTAGGGTATGGAAGGACAAACCAAATAACCAGCAGAAAGGCAATGAACAACAGTATTGGAGAGTAGAGCCCAGAGTATGAGGCCTGTTGTATATTGTTTTGGGGACATCGGATTGGATAACAAAATGTTTCATTGACGGTGGTACGATATGGTGTGGGTCTGGATGCTGCTGGAGATGTGGCTATGAAGGACCAGGAGGACAGAGGAGACTTATACCCACAAACATTCTGCAGCAAGCGTCAAACATTAAGCTGCAGCCTGTTTGAGTGGCCATCAAAAGCTGAAGCTACTGTAGACACAAAGAGTCAGCCACAACACTTTTTCTCCATACTGTGTGACTGGGTGTAGGACTGACTACAACCTGTTACAATGGCTGCGTTTAGGCAGCCCAATTCTAATAGTTTTTCATTAACTGGTCTTTTGACCAATAAGAGATCAGAAAAAGATCTGTGAAAAAATCTCATTGTGATTGGTCAAAAGACCAACTAGTGGAAGAAAAAAAAAACTCAGAATTTGGTTGCATGTGTTTCATTCCAATGGCTATTTTCAACTGACACACAATACATGCTTTTAAAGCTGGTGGCTGGAATGGCATGGAGTGAAACATGATGCCTTCACTCAAAGGAATACTATGACTAAAATGTTTGCTTAGTCTATACTTTGATTGACAGAAGTCAGTGAGTGTGTCGAAGTTCAATTGTGAATGTGCACTCTCTCAGCCTGTGATACCATAGATTAGAGTATATTGGGGCAATACTTTGAATACTTCATGTAGAATTAACATGCTTTTCTCAATGTATCAATAATGCATCTATTTGTTCAACTTTTATACAATTCAAACATGAAGTGAGCATTAGTTACAGTAAGCCTCTTGTATTATTGAATGTTCATGTGTAATATCACAAATCACAATAATAAATCGTACATTACTTGTGATTGTGTATGAGGAAACAAGGTGTTGTCTTCAGTAATCAATGTCAATCAAGACTATTGAAGTGATGTAATTGACCTATAAGTAAGGATGATAATTCCTGCTATAAATACAATCGTTTACATTGGGGTGTTGTCATTCATAAGAGGTTCAACGGGTCTGGACCACAGAGAATTCGGACTTAGATATGGTATATTGTAATCTCCATTGTTACGAATCCCTTTTGGCCCGACAGTCTAGGGGGGATGGTAATGAGACCCGTAACATAACTCAGGCAAATTATAATAGTGACAAAGTAAAAGTGTGAACGAAATAACCAGGACAACTGAAATCTGTCAAACTCCAGGTTTATTTGAAAACACACGGTAATGGGGGGAGCAGGAAAAGGGGCTGAGCTGGACCCAAGGAAAGAAACAATAAGTATTCAAAAACACCCCTAAGCTAGACTAGCCTACTTTAACAACTAACTAACCAAAAATACAGTGGGTGGTCCGCCCAGTTCTAACTAGTGTATTTAACAAAGTCTACCTACGGGTAGTGTATGCCCATGGGCGACTTGTCTTGGTTTCCCCTTTTCCCACCAGCAAACAAACAAACACCATGACCAAAAACAATACTCACAGGTGAGGACAAAGTGCTATGGAGGTGCTCAAATAAAAGAGGTTAATACACAAAGAGAGAGTGAAACACAGAGACCTACAGACATGGCATTTACAGAGAGATTGAGCTCTAGAGCAAACAACTGACAGGGTTTTTAAACCAAGGGAAAGGAACTGTGATAGGGTAGGAAACAGGAGGAGGTGTGTCTGATTGATGATTGGATTGGTGACTGATTGGAGAGTGATGATTTTCACCTGTGAGGGGAGAAGGCGAGAAAAGAACACAGGTATCCGTAACACTCCCACCCTTAAAAGAGCAACCCTAGGAATTGCGACTACAGTATTTCAATGAATAACCCACAAGATCAACAACAAAGTCAACCTCACAAAACATACAAAAATCATTTTTACACACGAGACAAAGCATCCGCCAATACATTATCAGAACCCTTTTGGTGGCGGTTCTCCAAATTATAATTCTGTACAATCAGCGCCCAACGCATAAGGTGCTGGTTCTGGTTGTACATCCGGTGGAGAAACACTAAGGGGTTATGGTCAGTATATACAATCACTGGTAGGGCACTGGAACCAATATATACTTCAAAGTATTGCAGAGCCAACAACAAAAGCTTCTTGTTCTATTGTTGCATAGTTTGACATTTATTAAATTTACGGGAAAAATAACAAACAGGATGATCCACTCCACTCTTGTCCTGCTGCAGTAGAACAGCACCAGCCCCTCTGGCACCAGCATCTACCTCAAGTTTGAACGGTTGTTCAAAATCCGGAGCAGCAAGTACAGGGGTACTACATAAGAGTGCTTTCGCAGATTCAAAAGCTCTCTTACAACCAGGGGACCACACAAATGATCTAGCCGGACTGAGCAAATCGGTCAATAGAGCAACTACAGCAGATACATTTTTACAGAAGCTACGGTAGTAGCCAACCATCCCTAAAAAGCGGCGTAGCTCTCGTCTGGTGGTAGGTGCAGGGAATGCAGTTATACCCAAGACCTTGGCATCAACAGGGCACACCTGTCCATGGCCAACCTCTTTACCGAGATAGGTAACAGTAGCCTTCCCAAACTCGCACTTTGCCAAGTTCAGGGTTAGAGAAGCAGCTGCCAACCGTTCACATACTACCCTTAGAGAGTCAACATGATCTGACCACTCAGACGAATAAATCACTAGGTCATCAAGGTATACACTACAATTAGGAACGCCAGCTAATATGGAGTTAACTAGTCGTTGGAAAGTGGCTGGTGCATTTCACATCCCAAAAGCCATGACTGAGTACTGTAGGAAGTTGTCTGGGGTCACAAAGGCAGAAATCTCAGAAGCACGTGAAGTTAACCTTTTAAGAGGTCCAACTTGGTTACATACTTAGCAGCACCAATAGTGTCGATACAGTCGTCCAGTCTGGGTAACGGGAACAAATCTGGCATTGTGACAGAATTTACCTTTCGATAATCCGTACATAACCTGGACGTACCATCAGGTTTAGGAACCAGAATGCAAGGAGAACTCCAAGGGCTGGAACTTGGCGTAGCAAGGTCATTCTCCAACAAATATTTCACCTCATCACTCATTATCTTCCTCTTGGAAGCGTTGATACGATATGGGTGTTGCTTGATAGGTGTAGCATTTCTAACATTAATGTCATGTTCCAACACGCTTGTGCGAGTAGAAACGTCATTAAAGAGACATGGAAAACTGTGTAGTAGCCTCACAATATCATCGGCCTGTCCATCCGTTAAATGAACCAGACCGGATTGGATAGACAGCAGCATTTCTGAGTTGGGCAATCTAACACACTGCTGCTGAGTATTGCGCAACTCCAAGCCATCAACATCATCAATATGACAGTCCACTATCATAGTAGGAGTAGCAGAGGAGACAGCAGTACCTTCCTCTGTTTTTGAACTCTAACTGTGTGATGGGTCGGGTGTGGTAAGCTTTCAACATGTTAAATGTGACACACACGAGATTGGCGTTGTCTATCAGGAGTTTGAAACACAGTCAGTTTCACTTATTTTCTTTTCAATTAAATAAGGACCAGAGAAACGAGCTGACAGTGAAGATCCTGGAACAGGTAATAACACCAGTACTTGGTCACCTGGCTGTAGTGGACGAGAAACAGCCTCTTTATCATAGTGTCTTTTCATGCTCCTCTGTGAGGAAGACAGAGCTGCCTTTGCGAGAGCACAAGCTTGGTGTAGGCGCTCACGAAAGCGACTAACGTAGTCCAACACATCCTCATCTCCTGTACACAACTTTTGGGACAAGAACTGTTCTTTAAGGACTTTCATTGGTCCTCTCACTGTGTGACCAAACACTAGTTCAGCCAGGCTGAAACCTAGGGACTCCTGCAGTTTCACGAGCAGCAAACGAAACTAGAGGAACTCCCTCATCCCAATCTTTCTCAGATTCCAAACAATATTTAAGTAGCATAGACTTCAGTGTCTGATGCCATCTTTCAAGCGCACCCTGAGACTCTGGGTGATAGGCGCTTGACACACGGTGCGTAATTGACAAGGATTTTAACACCTGCTTGAAGAGCTTGGATAGGAAATTGGTACCTTGATTGCTTTGTACCACCTTAGGTAACCCGAATGTCGTGAAGAATTTTATTAAGGCTTTACTCACTACTGGGGCTGTAATCCTTCGCAGAGGAATGGCCTCGGGGTAGCTTGTAGCCATACACATAATCGTTAACAAAAACTGGTTACCTGATTTTGTCTTCGGTAACGGTCCGACACAATCAACCACCACATGCTCGAATGGTTCACCTATGACAGGTATGGGACAAAGAGGAGCGGGAGGAATAACCTGATTTGGTTTTCCTGTTATCTGACATGTGTGGCATGTCCGACAGAACTGAGACACATCTTGCTTTAAACCCGGCCAAAAGAAATGAAGGATCCAATGATAAGTCTTTGTGATTCCTAAATGACCAGACCACTGGTGATCATGAGCACGGGATAATACATTTTGTCAAAAGGCTGTAGGAATCACTATTTGGTAAACAGCATTCCAATCTCCACCTGCGTCAACATGGGATTTCCATTTACACATGAGATTACCATCAATGAAGTAAGCCACCTTCTTCTTTACATCTTCCAATGAGACAACACTAGAAAAACATTAAGCAAGCTTGTTCTCAACCTTTTGGTTAGCAATCAGCTGCTCACGAGTGACTGGTAACTGTGTTGCATCAGCAATAAGTTCAACGTTCTTTGATTCTTTCCTGGGCTGTTTGTCAGAGGTGATCAGCTTCTCAGAGGTATCACACAATCCATCCTCTTGATCATCCTCTTTGAACAGAACAGTGTTCGACAAATCTATCACGTCACCCTCTTGTCGTGCCTGAGCACGAGTGACAGCACAAGCGGGGAACACATGTGGATAACTGTGCCAGCTCATTGGAGAGAGAGTGGTTACTTTTATCCAATACTTCCAATACGGGTACTACCTTTCCTCCGGCAATATCGTTACCCATTATAAAGGTCACACCTTTCACTGGCAACATAGGACGTACCCCCACTCTGAATATTCCACTGATTAACTCAGTGTACTTTCAAAGTGCAATGGCACTGGGACAAAACCCATTTCAATACCCTGCACTAACACACTGGAACCACAATATGTATCGTCAGATAAGGGCAACACATCAGACAATATAAACGACTGCGCCGCACCAGTATCTCTAAGGATTTTAACCGGACGCTGAGACGCTTCGTCATTCGTTAGGGACACAAACCCCTCGAAAATGAATGGTTCATACCTGCGGTCGGGGACTGAGACTTTCAAACTACAGTTACCCTGAGGCACCTGTTTTGTTGCAGACCTCACAACCGTACGAATTAGACCAACACCTGTTGGCGGCTTGGCACGAAGAGGCATCCCTTGTTTGCGTTTAAGCATGAAGAAATCATTAATCATATGTCCCACTTTATGACAATAGAAACAGGGACGCTCATTCTTCTGGCGTGCTTGATATACTATTGCTGGCCGACTAGGGCTAAAAGTAGGCAACTCTGTGGCTCTACTCTCAGTTTGAGCCGAAAACACACTCTTGCGTCAACAAACTCGTCTACCAACACAGACGCTTCTGCCAGGGAGGATACTTTCTGTTCGTTTAGGTAAACTACAATGCGTTCAGGTAAGCAATTTTCAAACTCTTCCAACAAGATTAACTCCCGGAGAGAGTTGAAATCAGTTACCTTACTAGCAGCATGCCATTTATCAAACAGATTTCCCTTGTCTCTAGCAAATTCCACATTAAGTCTTACTAGAAGACATTCTATGAGACATACATCTCTGTCAGTATGCCTCAGGCACGAAGAACAGTAGTTTTGACCACTTCATAATTCAAACTGTCCTCCAGAGGTAGCGCTGACAAAACCTCTTGGGCTTTACCAATTAATTTACACTGAAGCAATAGCCACCATATGTCTTCAGGCCATTTCAATGCTACGGCTATACGCTCAAATACACAAAAATAGGAGTCAACCTCCGACTCTCTGAACAAAGGTACTAAGGCAATCTACCTACTAATGTCAAACGCGTTTGAGGACACAGCAGGTGAGGACGACTCACTAACAGTGACAGCAGGACCGGAGGCTAGCCTCGCTATCTCTGCCTCCAGTTCCATCTGCCGCTGTTCTTTATCTTCCTCAATTTTACACATCTCCAAATCTAACTGCAGCTGTTCTCGTTCTTTTTCTGCTTCAATTTTACACATCTCCAACTGGAGAGTCTCTCGCCTAATTTGGGCTCTCTTCCACCTCCAGTAGGAACTGTGCTAAACGGACATCCCTCCTGGCATCACCCTTTGACAGTGGATCAAAACGGGACAATGTGGCTGGTGTTTTAGCCTCTCCCTCATTATCAGACACCAATGGTCTTACAGGAGCAGCAACATCCCCTACAGGGGTAGTAGGCTCAGGCAGCGGTAACACAAGCACCTGCTCTTCCAACAATACATTTAACACTAGCCGTTTAACCTCCGCCTTAACTAAACTCCGCGGAATCGATATTGAATAATGGTCAGCCAAGGTCATTAAATCAACTCTGCGACATTTATCAAAAACCTCCCACGAAGGGTTATCCAAAAATGACTTCAACTCAAAAGTAGCCATCTTAACCTACTTCACAAGAGCCAACGAAAATAGCAAACACTAATGCTACCTCAGCTATAACGTTCAACACTGAACTATACCACTAAAACGATCTGCATGAGCGGCATGGGTGTCAGTAAAGACAAATCCCAGATGAGCCCCCATTTATGTTACGAATCCCTTTTGGCCCGACAGTAGAGGGGGGATGGTAATGAGACCCGTAACATAACTCAGGCAAATTATAATAGTGACAAAGTAAAAGTGTGAACGAAATAACCAGGACAACTGAAATCTACCATCAAACTCCAGGTTTATTTGAAAACACACGGTAATGGGGGGAGCAGGAAAAGGGGCTGAGCTGGACCCAAGGAAAGAAACAATAAGTATTCAAAAACACCCCTAAGCTAGACTAGCCTACTTTAACAACAACTAACCAAAAATACAGTGGGTGGTCCGCCCAGTTCTAACTAGTGTATTTAACAAAGTCTACCTACGGGTAGTGTATGCCCATGGGCGACTTGTCTTGGTTTCCCCTTTTCCCACCAGCAAACAAACACCATAACCAAAAATAATACTCACAGGTGAGAACAAAGTGGAGGTGCTCAAACAAAAAGGTTAATACACAAAGAGAGAGTGAAACACAGAGACCTACAGACATGGCATTTACAGAGAGATTGAGCTCTAGAGCAAACAACTGACAGGGTTTTTAAACCAAGGGAAAGGAACTGTGATAGGGTAGGAAACAGGAGGAGGTGTGCCTTCTGATTGATGATTGGTGACTGATTGGGGAGTGATGATTTTCACCTGTGAGGGGAGAAGGCGAGAAAAGAACACAGGATACACACACACAGGATACTGGTATCCG